>NC_041393.1:231836994-231868138 GCF_002162155.2 Triticum dicoccoides
GCGCCGCCCGGCCACGCCCCTCTCTCCGGCGCCCACCACCAGCCCGCGCCGCCCGGTCTCCGCTCCGGCGACGCCCCGCCGCCTCGTCGCGCCGCCTCCCTCCGCCTCCTCGTCGCCGGTCTTCGTCGTCGTCGCCTCCGGTCGCCGCGCCGCTCGCCGGACTCGTCGCCGGTCGGATCCGGTGGATTGGGACGAGATCCACCACTCCCTCAAACCAAACGCGCCCGCGCCCCCGTCCCGGATCCCGCCATCCCGCGTTGACTTTTCACAGAGGTATAATTTTGCCCGTGTCCCTGAGATTTTCAGCATTCTGGTGCACTATTCGACATGCCATAACTTGTTGCATACTCCTCCGTTTCGTGCGTGTAACATATCATGTTGTTCACCATGAGATGCTCTTCATTTAGTTCAATTGTGTCATGCTTGTTTGAGATCATCTTGATGCCTGAATCATCGTTGCAAGAGTGCTATATGATGTTAATCTGCTGAAACTGTTATAACTTGATGATTTGTCTTTTTCGTTGCATTTTGGGAGCGTGCATCCTATGAGGTTGATGTCTACATGTGTTTTGAACTAGGTCATGCCATCTTTACAGAGGTACTATCCATGTATTTTTGTGAGTTGTGTGGTGAGTGCATCAAGCTTGTTAAGTAGGGTACTTGCTGTTGCTGTTTTGCTAGACAGATTGTGCTATATCATGTTGCTATGTAAACCTGCTGCTACAAGTCATTCTATGCATAATCTGGAGATGCTCACTAAGGATGATTTGTTATACATGTCTTGATCTATCCATTCATGCCCCTGGTTGCATTTATAGCCTACTGTAACATGTTGTTATCTTGGTCCAAACTTGCTAAATAATGTTGCTGTCATCCTGTTAACATTAAGTTCAATGTTGCCATGATTGTTGTTAGTGACCAAGCATGCTATGAACTTGATCTTGCCATGATTATCTTCATAAACATGTATTCTTACTGTTGGTTGCCTTGCCATGCCATGTATTGCTCTGTGGTGAGTTGTTCAAGCTCACCAACATGCCTACTTATCGTTGTTCCTACCATGTATGAATCTGTCATATAACTTGCCATGTTTACATGGGGGCCATCATATCTTCTGATCCTTTTTGGCTCAAGTATGGGACTTTTGTTCTATGCAATTAGTAGATTCATGCCATGCCTTTGTTTGCCATGTTAAGCTCCTGTAGCATGTCGTTTAATAGCTCTAAACATTGCAACCTGATGTTATTTCTGCTAAGTCTGAAACTGTTATTATTTGCAATCTTGCCATGCCCTTTTGAGCATGTTATAGTGTTTTCTGGAGATAGCTCAGTGTTCATGTTTTGTCATGCTTTACCTGTACTTCATGCCTATGCCTTTTGTATGTATCCCCATCTATTATGTAATGTTGATGTAATGATATCCACCTTGCAGAAGCGTCTTCAAGATGCGCTTCTATCCTTGGTGGGACCTTCGAGTTCCTTTAGGATAGGGTCGCATCTTGGGCGTGACATCTGGGAGTTCCTGCCTGAGCAGGTACGTGATGTACGGCACCGTCCAAGCGGGCGTGATCACTAAGACTTCCATGATCAAGTCAACCACAGCTGGGACTTCAATCTCAGTCGGATTGGTTGAACTTATCGGTTGCGGGGGCTCTTCCTTGAATGGATCTTCTTGTACTAATGGGGTGTGGACATGCTCCAAGAACACATTGTTGGGGATAGGCTTTCGAGTGGAACCTATCTTTGCCAGCTCATCCGCGGCTTGATTCTTGATTCAAGGTCTAACCCCTCGAACTTCTTCTCTAGCTTTCTCACTGCATTGCAATAACCGGTCATTGTTGGACTCCTGACGTCCCATTCCTTCATTACTTCATTAACCACTAAGTCTGAGTCGCCGACCATCAAGCGCTGGACGCCGAGTGAAATGGCCATACGCAACCCATACAATAATGCCTCATACCCAGCTTCATTGTTTGAAGAATGAAAGTGAATCTGGAGGACATACCTGAGATTGTCTCCTCTTGGGACACCAAAACCACCCCTGCACCAGAGCCATTCAACATCTTGGAACCATAAAAGAACATAGTCCAATGCTCTGACTGAATCTGAGTCGGTTGCTGCTGTTCAATCCACTCTGCAAGGAAATCTGCTATTGCTTGGGACTTGATGGATTTCTTTGCCTCAAACTTGATATCTAAAGGAAGGAGTTCAATCGCCCATTTTGCCACTCGACCAGTTGCATCTCTGTTATTCAGAATTTTCTAACAATGGGGCGTCGCTGACGACTGAAACCGAGTGGTCTGAGAAGTAGTGTGCAACTTTCTTCGTGCTCAGGTAAATCCCATAAACAAGCTTCTGATAGTGAGGATATCTCTGCTTGGACGGGGTTAAGACTTCTGAAATGTAATACACAGGGCGTTGAACTTTGAAGGCTTTGCCTTCTTCTTCCCGATCGACCATGACCACTGTGCTGACAACCTGTCCAGTGGTTGCGATGTAAAGCAGTAAAGGCTCCTTGCTGACTAGAGCAGCAAGCACCGGCTGGGTGGAAAGCAGGGCTTTGAGCTCTTCAAAGGTTGCTTCAGCTTCATCATTCCACTCGAACTTGTCACACTTCTTCATCAGTCGGTAAAGAGGCAGTGACTTTTCACCGAGGCGTGAGATGAATCGACTCAATGCAGCCAAACAACCAGTAAGCTTCAGAACATCGTGCACACACACAGGGCATTTCATTCGGAGGATTGTGCTAATCTTCTCTAGATTTCCGTCGATCCCCCGTTCGGAAACGAGAAAACCGAGTAACTTTTCGCCTGGGACCCCGAATGTGCACTTTGATGGATTGATCTTGATATCATATCTTCTTAAGTTGGCAAAGGTTTCAGCGAGGTCAGTCAGTAGGTCGGAACCTTTGCGTGACTTAACCACTATGCCATCCATGTATGCTTCAACATTCCGACTGATTTGAGTGAGCAGGCACTTCTGAATCATGCACATGAATGTGGCACCAACATTCTTGAGGCCAAAGAGCATAGTAACATAGAAAAAACACCCGAACGGGGTGATGAAAGATGTCTTTATCTCGTCGAATCCATACAGTCAGATCTGATGGTACCCGGAATAAGCGTCCAAAAAGGACAATCGCTCACATCCCACAGTTGAGTCGACTATCTGGTCGATGCGGGGCATAGGAAAATGATCATTCGGGCAGGCCCGATTTATGTGCTTGAAATCAATACACATTCGACCTGATTTATCTTTCTTGGGGACCATAACAACATTGGCGAGCCACTCGGAGTGGTATATCTCGCGGATGAACTCGGCAGCCAAAAGCCGAGCCACCTCCTCGCCAATCGCCTTTCTCTTCTCCACGGCGAACCAACGGAGATGCTCTTTAATGGGTTTTGCCTTTGAGTCGACTCGCAAACGGTGCTCAGCCAGTCCCATGGGTACACCTGGCATGTCAGATGGTTTCCATGCAAAGATGTCCCAGTTCTCACGGAGGAACTGGATGAGCGCTTCTTCCTATTTGCTGCCGAGTGTTGTTGAGATATGGGTCGGAGCAGCATTGGGGGCAGTCGGGTGAATGTGAACCGGCTTTGTCTTGCCGGCTGACTGAAATGCATACTCCGAGGCAGGCCTCTTGGCACGCAGCAAATCACTCTGATCTGCATTCTTATGGTATTCTTGAAACTCTACTACTGCCATCTACTCATCGCGTTCTTCGAACCATTCTGGAGACAATCTTATGCTCTCTGCCGGTTTCCCGTGACCGTGATCACGCCTTTGGGGCCAGGCATGTTCAACTTGAGGTATACATAGCATGGTCGAGCCATGAAACTAGCATAAGCAGGTCTACCTAGAATGGCATGATAGGCACTGTCAAAATCCACTACCTCAAACATCAACTTTTCCATGCGGTAATTCAGGGAATCACCGAAAACAACATCAAGAGTGATCTAACTGGGTGAATCAGCTTTCTTTCCTGGGATGATACCATGGAATCTCATGTTGCTCTCACTGAGTTTGGACATCAGAATGCCCATCCCCCAGAGGGCCACAACGTACAATATATTCAGTCCATTGCCACCATCCATCAAAACCTTGGTCAGTCGGGTGCCCCCAACGACTGGGTCAACCACCAACGCTTGCCACCCGGGGGTACCAACGTGCGGCGGGTGGTCGGACTAGTCAAATGTAATAGGGGTTTTTGACCACTTCAAATATCTTGGCGTTGCCGGAGCAACCATGTTCACCTCTCTGTTAATAACTTTCAGTCGACTTTTGCTCTCGTGGTCAGCAAAAATCACCAAGGTGGCATTAACATGGGGTAACCACCATCTTACTCTTCGTCTTCCTCCTTATCAGACTCTTTGTCCTTTTTACTGGGTTGGCTTTCTCAGAAGCTCTGAATCAGGAGTCGACACTATTGAGTGGTATGCTTAGGGAGAATCAGATTCCCCTCCTCATCCTTTTTGGTGTGTATATGACACGGCAAATCAAGTACAACATTTCCTGCTTGATCTTTCACTTTTTTAGGGGTCCAAGTCCCCTTGGGCTTCCCTCTGAACTTTCCTTGGTTCAAAACTGCTGCTTCGGCAGGACCCGCAGCTTCAGCCTTTCGCTTCTGCTTCTGACTGGAGTTTCCTCCCCCAGTGTCCTGGGCGACTGGTCTGTTCTTGCCGCTCCGGAGTCGGTCCTCTTCCTTGCCGTTAGCGTACTTGGTGGCAATCTCCATCATTCGAGCCAGAGACATGTCTCCGGTCCGACCGAACTTCAGATTGAGCTCTCTGTAGCGAATGCCTTCTTTAAAGGCACAAACCGCTTGGTGATCCGATACGTTCTCCACCGTGTGGTGAAGAGTGATCCATCTCTGGATATAATCCCTCAAGGTCTCATTCTGTTTCTGCATGCAGTGCTGTAATTCTGACAAACCAGCAGGTCTCTTGCAGGTGCCCTCAAACGTTTTGGTAAACACTCGATCCAACTCATCCCAACTAAAAATGCTTCTAGGGGCCAACTGATTCAGCCAAGCCCTGGCAGAACTTTTGAGCATTAAAGGGAGGTGCTTCATGGCCACCTCATCGCTGCCGCCACCAATATGCATAGCCACTCGGTAGTCTTCCAACCAAGTGTCAGGCTTCGACTCTCCTATGAACTTACTGACGCCAGTCACCAATCTGAAGTTGTGAGGGATCTCAGCGGCTCGGATGGCTCTTCCGAAACACTCAGGGCCAGAAACGTGGACCCTGCTTCCACCAGGCTGGTCTCTATCCAGCCCCTCTCTGTATGCTCTGTTCCGGTCGACCAAACCTTGAACAAGGACTGACCTTGCGTCGAACCCAGGCTCTCTTGGGTCGACTGGAACTCTGCGGTCGTTACCATACGGGCGCCTGTCATCATACCGCCGGGGCGCGTACGACCTGTCCCTCGGAAGGTGCGAAGGCACTCGACGGTGGTTGTCACGGGCGTACTCCTGATCAAACTCTCCATGAGCTCTTCCCAGGTGCCAATCTCGGTGGTGATCGTGATCCTCACGTCGCAAAGATGACCCAGGACTGTGTGCCGACTGAACTGTATCTGCCCTTACTGATCTATTGTGGATCTTGTTCCGTGACTGAGAAACTAGGGAGTTCAGCTCCCCTGCTGCTCAGAGCAGCGCTCTGATCTGTTCCAGGCCCCTTCCAGCCTCTGAATGGGATGGCTGAATAGACTCCGCTATACGTGCAGTAGCTGCAAGATTCTGGATCGGAGTGTGGAATACCTGAATTTCAGGCAGAAACAACTATCATTAACTAGATTCGGGGAGCAATCGACGGGTGCGTTCATTGAGAGAATGTTGAAGATTCTCCAAATGTGTGCGCTCAGCCAGCCTGGCCAGGCGCGCAGCCTCCAAGGCCCGAGCCTCGGCGGTTTCCCCTATGATGGGGGTCTGGAGGGCCTCCATGTTGCGGCGGTGCAGCTCTTCCATCTGTTGTGAAGTGAGAGGTTGGGGCTCATACTCCTCGTGGCCGAATGACAGGTCATTGTCATCACCGTTGCAGTGAAACCCGGGTGGACTGCGACGGGAGTTGACCATGAGAACTTCTGCCGCGGGGTCACAACTCCCGCTCTCGGAAAATGTACCTACAGAGCGAGTCGACTGGTCGACTGGATCGCAGTGAAATTCGCCGAGCTCGATTGCCGTGACTTGGGGGGTGGTCGTCTGGCGAGCCACCGCATGCTTCAGCCACCGCTGGAGCCACGATCGACTAGATCTCTTGCGGCGGCGTCCAGCGGAGTGAGAAGGCGATGCGAGGACCGACTGATACAGAGTCGACGACTGACGTAGAAGGACGCCACGGGAACTTGCGCGGAAGTGCAACGATCCAAGGATCGGGAGAGCCTCGACATCGAGGGGGCTTCTTGGAGCTAGGCGGAGTCGTCGGAGACGAAAGTGAGCGCACCGAGTCGGAACTCGCGGCCCATGACCAAACCACCGCCGGAAACCATGTTGATGAAGATCGGAGAAAATGCAACCTCGCCGGAAGTTGCTAAGACGCTTTGCCCCATGGTGGGCGCCAACTGTCATGGTACTAAGTCTGACAGTAAGAATAGGGGGTACATATGAGGAGGCAAGGTCCTAGCTACAGCAAGGTTGTACACACAAGTTTACGAGTTTAGGCCCCTCTCGGAGGAGGTAAAAGCCCTACGTCTCGGTGCCCTGAGGCGGTCGACTGGAATATGGGTCTGTGTTACAAGGGGTGCGAACCCTTGTCCCAGAGGAGGGGGTGGTTTATATAGAGTGCGCCAGGACCCCAGCCGTCCTTCGTTACAGGGGTTCAATGTACATTAAGATAGGGCGTTACTGGTAATGCCAGCTATAAAGTGTTATCAATGATCTTTAAGACTACAGAGTGAATGCCTGACCGTTTCCATCCTGAGTGACTCTAGGTCTTCTGTACTCCGAGCGGTTTCCTGTATGGTCGAATGACTCCATCCAGGTTGAGTGAAATTGGGGGTATCCGAGTGAGGTGACTGGTCGAGTGGATTGCACTCGATGGATTCAGTCAATACTTCCCGTTGTGCTTTGAATGTCCTTGCTTCTAGGGTAGTGACCTTGGGTAGGGTGTATAGATCAGGTCTATGACCCTACCGTAGGTCTATGCATCATCATTGGCCCCTCCTGCCTTTCCCTCCTCGTGAGAGAAAGGAAAGTGGGGGTGCCACCTCACCCTGCCTTCCTCCCGCGCACATATAAGTAAAGGGGGGCGGCCAAGGACAAGAGCCCAAGGGGGATTCAGCCACCCTTGGGGTGCCTCCTGGCTTCCTCCCCTCTCCCCCACCTATATATATGAGGGAGGGGCGCAACACAATGCCATGACAATCTCTTAGCCATGTGCAGCGCCCCTCTCCACAGTTTCGTCCCTCGGTCATATTTTCGGAGTGCTTAGGCGAAGCCCTGGGGAGATAGCATCACCACCACCGTCACCACGCCATCATGCTGCCGGAACTCATCCACTACTTTGCCCGTCTTGTTGGATCAAGAAGGCAAGGACATCTCTGAGCTGAACGTGTGCTGAACACGGAGGTGTCGTACATTCGGTACTTGATCGGTTGGATCACGAAGAAGTTCGACTACATCAACCGCGTTAATAAACGCTTCCTCTTACGGTCTACGAGGGTACGTAGACACACTCTCTCCTCTCATTTCTATCATCTCCATGGATAGATCTTGCATGTGCGTAGAATTTTTTTTGTTTTCCATGCAACATTCCCCAACGGTGGCATCCGAGCCAGGTCTATGCATAGATGATATGCACGAGTAGAACACAAAAGAGTTGTGGGCGGTGTTGGTCATACTGCTTACCACCAACGTCTTATTTTGATTCGTGGTATTGTGGGACGAAGCGGCCCGGACAAACCTTACATGTCCACGCACATGAGACCGGTTCCACGGACTGACATGCAACTTGTTTTGCATAAAGGTGACTGGCGGGTGTCTGTTTCTCCTACTTTAGTTGAATAAAATTGGACTACGGCCGGTCCTTGAAGACGGTTAAAATAGCAAACTTGATAAATCACTGTTGTGGTTTTTGTGTAGTTAAGAACGGTTCTTGTTAGAAGGCTCTAGCTGAAGGAAATATGTCCTAGAGGCAATAATAAAGTTATTATTTATTTCCTTAATTCATGATAAATGTTTATTATTAATTCTAGAATTGTATTAAGTACATGTGTGAATACATAGACAAAACATATAGTCCCTAGTATGCCTCTACTTGACTAGCTCGTTAATCAAAGATGGTTATGTTTCCTAACCATAGACATGTATTATCATTTGATTAGTGGGATCACATCATTAGGAGAATGATGTGATGGAAGTCACCCATCCGTTAGCTTAGCATTATGATCGTGTCAGTTTCATTGCTACTACTTTCTTCGCGACTTATACAATTTCCTCAGACTATGAGATTATGCAACTCCTGAATACCGGAGGAACACTTTGTGTGCTACCAAACGTCACAATGTAAATGGGTGATTGTAAAGGTGCTCTACAGGTGTCTCCGAAGGTATTTGTAGGGTTGGCATAGATCGAGATTAGGATTTGTCACTCCGTGTTTTGGAGAGGTATCTCTGGGCCCTCTCGGTAATACTCATCACTATAAGCCTTGCAAGCATTGTGACTAATGAGTTAGTTGCGGGATGAAGTATTACGGAACTAGTAAAGAGACTTGCCGGTAACAAGATTGAACTAGGTATGATGATACCGAAGATCAAATCTCGGGCAAGTAACATACCGATGACAAAGGGAACAATGTATGCTATTATGCGATTTGACCGATAAAGATCTTCGTAGAATATGTAGGAACCAATATGAGCATCCAGGTTCCGCTATTGGTTATTGACCGGAGACGTGTCTCGGCCATGTCTACATAGTTCTCGAACCCGCGGGGTCCGCACGCTTAACGTTCGATGACCATTGGTATTACGAGTTTATGTGATATGATGTACCGAAAATTGTTCGGAGTCCTGGATGTGATCACGGACATGCCGAGGAGTCTCTAAATGGTCAAGACATAAAGATTGATATATTGGACGTCTATATTCGAACACCAGAAGTGTTCCAGAGAAGTTTCGGATAAAACCGGAGTGCCGGAGGGTTATCGGAACCCCCGGGGTAACTAATGGGCCTCAATGCGCCTTAGTGGGGAGAGAGAGAGAGAGAGGGGCGGCCAGGGCAGGCCGCGTGCCCCCTCCCCTTGAGTCCGAATAGGACAAGGAAGGGGGGGGGAGGGGCAGCGCCCCCCATTCCTTCCCCCTCTCCCTCTCCTTCCTTCCCCCTCTCTCCCTTTAGGTGGAAACCTACTAGGACTTGGAGTCCTAGTAGGATTCCCCTCTTGGGGGCGCACCAAGGAGGGTCGGCCAGCTTCCCCTCTCCACCTTTATATACGGGGGAGGGGGAACCCCATCCACACAAGTTGATCAAGTTGATGTTTTAGCCGTGTATGGTAGCCCCTCCACAGATTTCCACCTCGGTCATATTGTCGTAGTGCTTCGGCGAACCCTGCGCCGGTCACTTCATCATCACCATCACCATGTTGTTGTGCTGATGGAACTCTCCCTCGGCCTCAGCTGGATCTAGAGTTCGAGGGACATCACCGAGCTAAACGTGTGTAGATCGCGGAGGTGCCGTGCGTTCGGTATTTGATCGGTTGGATCACGAAGACGTTCGACTACATCAACTAACGCTTCCGCTTTCGGTCTACGAGGGTATGTGGACACACTCTCCCCCATTGCTACGCATCACCTAGATAGATCTTGCGTGATCGTAGGAATTTTTTTGAAATTGCTGTGTTCCCCAGCACTAGCAGCCATGTAAAACTTGCAACAACAAAGTAGAGGACGTCTAACTTGTTTTGCAGGGCATGCTGTGATGTAATATGGTCAAGGCATGATGTGATATACGTTGTTGTATGAGATGATTATGTTTGTAATATCGACAACTGGCAGGAGCCTTAGGGTTCTCTCTTAATTATTGTATGAAATGCAAACGCCATGTAATTGCTTTACTTTATCGCTATGTGTTAGCAATAGTTGTAGAAGCAATAGTTGGCGAGACGACCCTGACACAATGATGGAGATCAAGATGTCGAGCCGGCGATGATAGAGATCATGATGATGCTTTGGAGATGGACGTCAAAAGCATAAGATGATGATGGCTAAATCATGTCACATATTTTGATTGCATGTGATGTTCATCCTTTATGCATCTTATTTTGCTTAGTACAACGGTAGCATTATAGGATGATCCCTTCACTAAATTTCAAGATAAAAGTGTTCTCCCCGAGTATGCACTGTTGCCAAAGTTCGTCGTTTCGAAGCACCTCATGATGAACGCGTGTGATAGACTCTACGTTCACATACAACGGGTGTAAGAAAGTTTTGCACATGTGGAATACTTGGGTTAAACTTGACGAGCCTAGCATGTACAGACATGGTCTCGGAACACTGGAGACCGAATGGTCGAATGTGAGTCATATAGTTGATATGATCAACATAGAGATGTTCACCATTGATGACTATCCCATCTCACTGAACGAAATATGCCCTAGAGGCAACAATAAAGTTATTATTTATTTCCTTATTTCATGATAAATGTTTATTATTCATTCTAGAACTGTATTAACCGGAAACATAATACATGTGTGAATACATAGACAAACATAGTGTCACTAGTATGCCTCTACTTGACTAGCTTGTTGATCAAAGATGGTTGTGTTTCCTAGCCATAGACATGAGTTGTCTTTTTATTAGCGGGATCACATCATTAGAAGAATGATGTGATTGACTTGACCCATTCCGTTAGCTTAGCACTTGATCGTTCCTATGACTTATACATGTTCTTATGACTATGAGATTATGCAACTCCCGTTTACCGGAGGAACACTTTGTGTGCTACCAAACGTCACAACGTAACTGGGTGATTATAAAGGAGCTCTACAGGTGTCTCTGAAGGTACATGTTGAGTTGGCGTATTTCGAGATTAGGATTTGTCACTCCGATTGTCGGGGAGGTATCTCTGGGCCCTCTCGGTAATGCACATCACTATAAGCCTTCCAAGCAATGTATATAATGAGTTAGTTACAAAATGATGCATTACGTAACGAGTAAAGAGACTTGCCGGTAACGAGATTGAACTAGGTATTGAGATACCGACGATCGAATCTCGGGCAAGTAACATACCGATGACAAAGGGAACAACACATGTTGTTATGCGGTTTGACCGATAAAGATCTTCGTAGAATATGTAGGAGCCAATATGGGCATCCAGGTTCCGCTATTGGTTATTTACCAGAGAGATGTCTCGATCATGTCTACATAGTTCTCGAACCCATAGGGTCCGCAGGCTTAACGTTCGTTGACGTTGTAGGATTATATGAGTTATGTATGTTGGTAACCGAATGTTCTTCGGAGTCCCGAATGAGATCACGAACATGACGAGGAACTCCGGAATGGTCCGGAGATGAAGTTTAATATATGGGATAATGTTGTTTGGTCTTCGGAAGGGTTCTGGAATTCACCGGAAGGGGTTCCGGATGTTTGCCGAAATGTTTGGGTACGAGAACACGTTATTTGGGCCAAAGGGGAAAGCCCACAAGGTTTTTGGAAAGCGCAAAAGGAAGTTTTGCGGAGTCCAGGGGCCAGACGCCAGGGTCCCTGGCGTCTGGGTCGAGACGTCGGGAACCCTGGCGTCTGGCCCTGGAGTCCGAGAAGGACTCTTGCCTTTCGGGTGAGACCGACTTTGTGGAGGCTTTTACTCCAAGTTTCGACCACAAGGCTCAACATATAAATAGAGGGGCATGGCTAGCACCAAAGACACATAAAGAAACACCAAGCCGTGTGCCGGCAACCCCGTCCCCTCTAGTTTATCCTCCGTCATACTTTCCGTAGTGCTTAGGCGAAGCCCTGCGGAGATTCTTCTTCACCAACACCGTCGCCACGCCGTCGTGCTGCCGGAACTCATCTACTACTTCGCCTGTCTTGCTGGATCGAGAAGGCGAGGACGTCATCGAGCTGAACGTGTGCAGAACTCGGAGGTGTCGTGCGTTCGGTACTTGGATCGGTCGGATCATGAAGACGTATGACTACATCAACCGTGTTGATAAACGCTTCCGCTTAGCGATCTTCAAGGAAGATACACTCCCCCTCTCGTTGCTATGCATCGCCATCATCTTGTGTGTGCATAGGATTTTTTTTGAAATTACTATGTTGCCCAACAGTGGTATCAGAGCCAGGTTTTATGCGTAGATGTTATATGCACGAGTTGAACACAAGTGAGTTGTGGGCGATACAAGTCATACTGCTTACCAACATGTCATACTTTGGTTCGGCGGTATTGTTGGATGAAGCGGCCCGGACCGACATTATGTGTACGCTTACGCGAGACTGGTTCTACCGACGTGCTTTGCACACAGGTGGCTGGCGGGTGTCAGTTTCTCCAACTTTAGTTGAACCGAGTGTGGCTACGCCCGGTCCTTGAGAAGGTTAAAACATCATTAACTTGACGAACTATCGTTGTGGTTTTGATGCGTCGGTAAGAACAGTTCTTGCTCAGCCCGTAGCAGCCACGTAAAATTTGCAACAACAAAGTAGAGGACGTCTAACTTGTTTTTGTAGGGAATGTTGTGATGTGATATGGTCAAGACGTGATGCTATATTGTATGATATAATCATGTTTTGTTGAAGTTATCGGCAATTGGCAGAAGCCTTATGGTTGTCTCTTTATTACATAAGATGCAAGCGCCAAATAATTGCTTTACTTTATCGCTATGCGATAGCAATAGTTGCAAGAGCAATAGTTGGCGAGACGACCATGTGATGACACATTGATATAGATCAAGATGATGGAGATCATGGTGTCGTGCCGGTGACGATAGAGATCATGACAGTACTTTGGAGATGGAGATCAAAGGCGCAAGATGATCATGGCCATATCATGTCACATATTTTGATTGCATGTGAGGTTTATCTTTTATACATCTTATTTTGCTTAGTTCAGCGGTAACTTTATAAGATGATCTCTCACTAATTATCAAGAAGCGTTCTCCCTGAGTATGCACCGTTGCGAAAGTTCTTCGTGTTGAGACACCATGTGATGATCGGGTGTGATAGGCTCTACGTTCAAATACAACGGGTGCAAAACAGTTGCACACGCAGAATACTCAGGTTAAACTTGACGAGCCTAGCATATACAGATATGGCCTCGGAACACGGAGACCGAAAGGTCGAGCATGAATCATATAGTAGATATGATCAACATAGTGATGTTCACCATTGAAAACTACTCCATCTCACGTGATGATCGGGCATGGTTTAGTTGATTTGG
Source organism: Triticum dicoccoides (assembly GCF_002162155.2). NCBI lineage: Eukaryota > Viridiplantae > Streptophyta > Magnoliopsida > Poales > Poaceae > Triticum > Triticum dicoccoides. The sequence goes on from NC_041393.1 coordinate 231,850,357, forward strand.
ATCACGTGATCACTTAGATGACTAGAGAGATTTCTGTCTAAGCGGGACTTCTTAAGTAATATGAACTTAGTCCTGGTAGTATTTTGCAAATTATGTTGTAGATCAAAAGCTTGCGTTGTTGCTTTCATATGTTTATTTTGATATGTTCCTAGAGAAAATTGTGTTGAAAGATGTTAGTAGCAATGATGCGGATTGGATTCGTGATCTGAGGTTTATCCTCATTGCTGCACAGAAGAATTATGTCCTTGATGCACCGCTAGGTGATAGACCTATTGCAGGAGCAAATGCGGACGTTATGAACGTTTGGCTAGCTAAATATGATGACTACTTGATAGTTTAGTGCACCATGCTTAACAGCTTAGAATCGGGACTTCAAAGACGTTTCGAACGTCATGGACCATATGAGATGTTCTAGGAATTGAAGTTAATATTTCAAGAAAATACCCGAGTTGAGAGATATGAAGTCTCCAACAAGTTCTATAGCTAAAAGATGGAGGAGAATCGCTCAACTAGTGAGCATGTGCTCAGATTGTCTGGGTACTACAATCGCTTGAATCAAGTGGGTGTTAATCTTCCAGATAAGATAGTGATTGACAGAGTTCTCTAGTCACCATCACTAAGTTACTAGAACTTCGTGATGAACTATAGTATGCAAGGGATGACAAAAACGATTCCCAAGCTCTTCGTGATGTTGAAATCGACGAAGGTAGAAATCAAGAAAGAGCATCAAGTGTTGATGATTGACAAGACCACTAGTTTCAACAAAAGGGCAAAGGGAAAGAAAGGGAACTTCAAGTAGAATGGCAAGCAAGTTGTCACTCCCGCGAAAAAGCACAAAGATGGACCAAAGCCTGAAACTGAGTGTTTACACTGCAAAGGAAATGGTCACCGGAAGCGGAAATGTCCTGAATATTTGGTGGATAAGAAGGATGGCAAAGTGAACAAGGGTATATTTGATATTGATGTGTACCTTACTAGTGTTTATAGTAACCCATGAGTATTTGATACTTGTTCGGTTGCTACAAATTAGTAACTCGAAACAGGAGTTATACAGAATAACCAGAGACTAGTTGAGGGTGAAGTGACGATGTGTGTTGGAAGTGGTTCCAAGATTGATATGATCATCATCGCACACCCCTATGCTTTCGGGATTAGTGTTAAACCTAAATAAATGTTATTTGGCGTTTGCGTTGAGCATGAATATGATTTGATCATATTTATTGCGATACGGTTATTCATTTAAAGTTAGAGAATAATTGTTATTCTATTTACATGAAGAAGACCTTCGATGGTCATACAGACAATGAAAATAGTTTGTTCAATCTCGATCGTAGTGATACACATATTCATAATATTGAAGCCAAATGATGCAAAGTTAATAATGATAGTGCAACTTATTTGTGGCACTGCCGTTTGGATCATATCGGTGTAAAGCGCATGAGGAAACTCCATAAAGATGGATTTTCGAAATCACTTGGTTATGAATCATTTGATGCTTGCGAACTGTGCCTTTTGGGCAAGATGACTAAAACTCCGTTCTCCGGAACAATGGAACAAGCTACTGACTTATTGGAAATAATACATACCGATGTATGCGATCCAATGAGTGTTGATGCTCGTGGCAAGTATCGTTATTTTCTGACCTTCACAGGATGATTTGAGCCAATATGGGTATATCTACTTGATGAAACATAAGTCTGAAATAGTTGAAAGGTTTAAAGAATTTCAGAGTGAAGTGGAAAAATCATCGTAACAAGAAAATAAAGTTTCTATGATCTGATCGTAGAGATGAATATTTGAGCTACGAGTTTGGCCTTCATTTTAAACAATATGGAATAGTTTCACAGCTCACGCTATATGGAACACCACAGCGTAAAGGTGTGTCCGAACGTCGTAACCGCACTTTATTGGATATATGGTGCGATCTATGATGTATCTTACCGATTTACCACTATCATTTTGGGGTTATGCATTAGAGATAGCTGCATTCACTTTAAATAGGGCACCATCTAAATCCGTTGAGACGACACCGTATGAACTATGGTTTAGCAGTAAACCTAAGCTGTCATTTCTTAAAATTTGGAGTTGCGATGCTTATGTGAAAAAGGTTTCAACCTGATAAGCTCGAACCCAAATCGGAGAAGTGCGTCTTCATAGAATACCTAAAGGAAACTGTTGGGTACACCTTCTATCATAGATCCGAAGGCAAAACATTCGTTGCTAAGAATGGATCCTTTCTAAAGAAGGAGTTTCTCTTGAAAGAAGTGAGTGGGAGGAAAGTAGAGCTTGATAAGGTAATTTGTACCTTCTCCCGAATTGGAAAGTAGTTCATCACAGAAATCACTTCCAGTGATTTCCACACCAACTAGTGAGGAAGCTAATGATGATGATCCTGAAACTTCAGATTAAGTTACTACAAAACCTCGTAGGTCTTCCAAAGTACAGTCCGCACCAGAGTGGTACGATAATCCTGTTCTGGAAGTCATGTTACTAGACCATGATGAACCTGCGAACTATGAGGAAGCAATGATGAGCCCAGATTACGCGAAATGGCTTGAGGCCATGAAATCTCAGATGGGATCCATGTATGCGAACAAAGTGTGGACTTTGGTGGAGTTGCCCGATGATCGGCAAGCCATATTATATAAATGGATCTTCAAGAGGAAGACAAACGCTGATAGTAGTGTTACTATCTACAAATCTCGACTTGTCGCAAAAAAGTTTTCGACTAGTTCAAGGTGTTGACTACAATGAGTTTTTCTCAACTGTAGCGATGCTTAAGTCTGTCCGAATCATGTTAGCAATTGCCACATTTTATGAAATCTGGCAAATGGATGTCAAAACTGCATTCCTTAATGGTTTTCTTAAAGAAGAGTTGTATATGATGCAACCAGAAGGTTTTGTCAATCCTAAAGGTGCTAACAAAATGTGCAAGCTCTAGCGATCCATCTATGGACTTGGACTGGTGCAAGCATCTCAGAGTTGGAATATACGCTTTGATAAATTGATCAAAGCATATAGTTTTATACAGACTTGCGATGAAGCCTATATTTACAATAAAGTGAGTGGGAGCACTACCGCCTTTCTGATAAATATATGTGAGTAACATATTGTTGATCAGAAATGATGTAGAATTTTTCTAGAAAGCATAAATGAGTATTTGAAAGGAGTTCTTTAAAAAAGGACCTGACTAAAGCTACTTACATATTGAGCATCAAGATCTATTGAGATAGATCAATACGCTTGATAAGTTTTTCAATAAGTACATAACTTGTCAGGTTTTTGAAGTAGTTCAAAATGGAACAGTCAAAGAAAGAGTTTTTGCCTGTGTTGCAAAGGTGTGAAAGTGAGTAAGACTCAAATCCCGACCATGGCATAAAATAGAAAAGAGAATGAAAGTCATTCCCTATGCCTCAGTCATAGGTTCTATAAAGTATGCTATGTACCAGACCTATTTTATACCTTGCTCTGAATTTGGCAAGGGAGTACAATAGTGATCTAGGAGTAGATCACTGGACATTGGTCAAGAATATCCTTAGTGAGGACTAAGGAAATATTTCTCGATTATGGAGGTGATAAAAGAGCTCGTCGTAAAGAGTTACATCGGTGCAAGCTTTTACACTGATCCAGATAACTCTAACTGTCAATCTGGATACATATTGAAAGTGGGAGAAATTAGCTAGAGTAGCTCCGTGCAGAGCATTGTAGACATAGAATATTTGCAAAATACATACGGCTCTGAATATGACAGACACGTTGACTAAGCTTCTCTCGAGAGCCAAACATGATCACACCTTAGTCCTCTTTGGGTGTGAATCGCATAGCGATGTGAACTAGATTATTGACTCTAGTAAACCCTTTGGGTGTTGGTCACATGACGATGTGAACTATGGGTGTTAATCATATACAGATATGAATATTGATGTTAAATCACATGGCGATGTGAACTAGATTATTGACTCTAGTGCAAGTGGGAGACTGAAGGAAATATGCCCTAGAGGCAATAATAAAGTTATTATTTATTTCCTTATTTCATGATAAATTTTTATTATTCATGCTAGAATTGTATTAACCGGAAACATAATACATGTGTGAATACATAGACAAACATAGTGTCACTAGTATGCCTCTACTTGACTAGCTTGTTGATCAAAGATGGTTGTGTTTCCTAGACATAGACATGAGTTGTTATTTGATTAGCGGGATCACATCATTAGAAGAATGATGTGATTGACTTGACCTATTCCGTTAGCTTAGCACTTGATCGTTTAGTATGTTGCTATTGCTTTCTTCATGACTTATACATGTTCCTATGACTTTGAGATTATGCAACTCCCGTTTACCGGAGGAACACTTTGTGTGCTACCAAACATCACAACGTAACTGGGTGATTATAAAGGAGCTCTACAGGTGTCTCCGAAGGTACATGTTGAGTTGGCGTATTTTGAGATTAGGATTTGTCACTCCGATTGTCGGGGAGGTATCTCTGGGCCCTCTCGGTAATGCACATCACTATAAGCCTTGCAAGCAATGTAGCTAGTGAGTTAGTTATGGAATGATGCATTACTTAACAAGTAAAGAGACTTGCTGGTAACGAGATTGAACTAGGTATTGAGATACCGACGATCGAATCTCGGGCAAGTAACATACCGGTGACAAAGGGAACAACATATGTTGTTATGCGGTTTGACCGATAAAGATCTTCGTAGAATATGTAGGAGCCAATATGGGCATCCAGGTTCCGCTATTGGTTATTGACCAGAGAGATGTCTCGGTCATGTATACATAGTTCTCAAACCCGTAGGGTCCGCACGCTTAACGTTCGTTGATGATGTAGTATTATATGAGTTATGTATGTTGGTAACCGAATGTTGTTCGGAGTCCCGAATGAGATCACGAACATGACGAGGAACTCCGGAATGGTCCGGAGATGAAGTTTAATATATGGGATAATGTTGTTTGGTCTCCGGAAGGGTTCCGGAATTCACCGGAAGGGGTTCCGGATGTTTCCCAAAATGTTTGGGTACGAGAACATGTTATTTGGGCCAAAGGGGAAAGCCCACATGGTCTTTGGAAAGTGCAAAAGGAAGTTTTGCGGAGTCCAGGGGCCAGACGCCAGGGTCCCTAGCGTCTGGGTCCAGACGCCGGGAACCCTGGCGTCTGGCCCTAGAGTCCGAGAAGGACTCTTGCCTTTCGGGTGAAACCAACTTTGTGGAGGCTTTTACTCCAAGTTTTGACCACAAGGCTCAACATATAAATAGAGGGGCAGGGCTAGCACCAAAGACACATCAAGAAACACCAAGCCATGTGCCGACAACCCCGTCCCCTCTAGTTTATCCTCCTTCATAGTTTCCGTAGTGCTTAGGCGAAGCCCTGCGGAGATTGTTCTTCACCAACACCGTCACCACGCCGTCGTGCTGTCGGAACTCATCTACTACTTCGCCCGTCTTGCTGGATCGAGAAGGCGAGGACGTCATCGAGCTGAACGTGTGCAGAACTCGGAGGTGCCGTGCGTTCGGTACTTGGATCGGTCGGATCGTGAAGACGTACGACTAGATCAACCGTGTTGATAAACGCTTCCGCTTAGCAATCTTCAAGGGTATGAAGATACACTCCCCCTCTCGTTGCTATGCATCACCATGATCTTGTGTGTGCGTAGGATTTTTTTTTGAAATTACTACGTTCCCCAACACTCACGTGACGATCGGATATGGGTTAGTTGATTTGGATCATGTATCACTTTGATAAATTGTGGGATGCTAATTTAAGTGGGAGTCCATTAGTAATTTGATTAATTGAACTTAATTTATCATGAACTTAGTCTTAATAGTTTTTGCATATATATGTTGTAGATTAATAGCTCGCGATATAGCTCCCGTATTTTTGATATGTTCCTAGAGAAAACTAAGTCGAAAGATGATGGTAGCAATAATGCGGACTGGATCCGTGTTCTGAGGATTATCCACATTGTTGGATAGAAGAATTATGACCTTAATGCACCGCTAGGTGATAGACTTATTGCAGGAGTTGATGTAGACGTTATGAACGTTTGGTAAGCTCGATATGATGACTGATACGTCTCCAACGTATCTATAATTTTTGATTGCTCCATGCTATTATATTACCCGTTTTGGATATTTATGGGCTTTACTTTACACTTTTATATCATTTTTGGGACTAACCTACTAACCAGAGGCCCAGCCCGAATTCTTGTTTTTTTGCCTACTTCAGTGTTTCGAAGAAAACGAATATCAAACGGAATCCAAACGGAATGAAACCTTTGGGAGAGATCTTTTTGGAACAAACGCAATCCAGGAGACTTGGAGTGGACGTCAAGAAGCAGCCGAGGCGGCCACATGGTAGGACGGCGCGCCCTAGGGGGGTGGGCGCGCCCCCCACCCTCGTGGGCCCCTCATGGCTCCCCTGACCTACCTCCTTTGCCTATATATACTCCCGTACCCTGAAAACATCGAGGAGCACCACGAAAAACTATTTCCACCGTCGCAACCTTCTGTATCCGCGAGATCCCATCTTGGAGCCTTCGCCGGAGCTCCACCGGAGGGGGAATCGACCACGGAGGGCTTCTACATCAACACCATAGCCTCTCCGATGAGTTGTGAGTAGTTTACCACAGACCTTCGGGTCCATAGTTATTAGCTAGATGGCTTCTTCTCTCTCTTTGAATCTCAATACAAAGTTCTCCTCGATCTTCTTGGAGATCTATTCGATGTAACTCTTTTTGCGGTGTGTTTGTCGAGATCCGATGAACTGTGGGTTTATGATCAATTTTATCTATGAGAAATATTTGAATCTCCTCTGAATTCTTTTATGTATGATTGGTTATCTTTCCAAGTCTCTTCGAATTATCAGCTTGGTTTGGCCTACTAGATTGATCTTTCTTGCAATGGGAGAAGTGCTTAGCTTTGGGTTCAATCTTGCGGTGTCCTTTCCCAGTGAAAGCAGGGGCAGCAAGGCACGTATTGTATTTTTGCCATCGAGGATAAAAAGATGGGGTTTATATCATATTGTTTGAGTTTATCCCTCTACATCATGTCATCTTGCTTAATGTGTTACTCTGTTCTTATGAACTTAATACTCTAGATACAGGAAGGAGTCAGTTGATGTGTGGAGTAATAGTAGTAGATGCAGAATCGTTTCGGTCTACATGTTGCGGACGTGATGCCTATATACATGATCATGCCTAGATAATCTCATAACTATGCACTTTTCTATCAATTGCTCGACAGTAATTTGTTCACCCACCATAATACTTATGCTATCTTGAGAGAAGCCACTACTGAAACCTATGGCCCCCGGGTATATCTTTTATCATATAAGTTTCCGATCTACTTTTATTTTGCAATCTTTACTTTACAATCTATATCATAAAAATACCAAAAATATTTATCTTATCTTATTATCTCTGTCAGATCTCACTTTTGCAAGTTACCGTGAAGGGATTGACAACCCCTTTATCGCGTTGGTTGCGAGGTTCTTGTTTGTTTGTGTAGGTACGAGGGACTTGTGAGGAGCCTCCTACTGGATTGATACCTTAGTTCTCAAAAGCTGAGGGAAATACTTATGCTACTTTGCCTCATCACCATTTCCTCTTCAAGGGAAAACCAACGCGGTGCTCAAGAGGTAGCAAGAAGGATTTCTGGTGCCGTTGTCGGGGAGGTCTTCGCTCAAGTCAAGACATACCAAGTACCCATCACAAACTCATCTCCCTCGCATTACATTATTTGCCATTTGCCTCTTGTTTTCCTCTCCCCCACTTCACCTTTGCCTTTTCTTTGCCTTCTTCCTGTATGTCTTTTTGTTTGTGTTTCCACCTGCCTTCTATTTGCTTGCATCTTTGCTTGCTAAAAATCTATTAGCTAGATGGCTTCTTCTCTCTCTTTGAATCTCAATACAAAGTTCTCCTCGATCTTCTTGGAGATCTATTCGATGTAACTCTTTTTGCGGTGTGTTTGTCGAGATCCGATGAATTGTGGGTTTATGATCAAGTTTATCTATGAGAAATATTTGAATCTCCTCTGAATTCTTTTATGTATGATTGGTTATCTTTGCAAGTCTCTTCGAATTATCAGTTTGGTTTGGCCTACTAGATTGATCTTTCTTGCAATGGGAGAAGTGCTTAGCTTTGGGTTCAATCTTGCGGTGTCCTTTCCCAGTGACAGCAGGGGCAGCAAGGCACATATTGTATTGTTGCCATTGAGGATAAAAAGATGGGGTTTATATCATATTGTTTGAGTTCATCCCTCTACATCATGCCATCTTGCTTAATGTGTTACTCTATTCTTATGAACTTAATACTCTAGATGCAGGCAGGAGTCGGTCGATGTGTGGAGTAATAGTAGTAGATGTAGAATCGTTTCTTGTTGCGGACGTGATGCCTATATACATGATCATGCCTAGATAATCTCATAACTATGCACTTTGCTATCAATTGCTCGACAGTAATTTGTTCACCCACCGTAATACTTATGCTATCTTGAGAGAAGCCACTAGTGTAACCTATGGCCCCCGGGCCTATCTTTTATCATATAAGTTTCCGATCTACTTTTATTTTGCAATCTTTACTTTCCAATCTATATCATAAAAATACCAAAAATATTTATCTATCTTATTATCTCTATCAGATCTCACTTTTGCAAGTTACCGTGAAGGGATTGACAACCCCTTTATCGCGTTGGTTGCGCGGTTCTTGTTTGTTTGTGTAGGTATGAGGGACTTGTGAGGAGCCTCCTACTGGATTGATACCTTGGTTCTCAAAAGCTGAGGGAAATACTTACGCTACTTTGTTGCATCACCCTTTCCTCTTCAAGGGAAAACCAACGCAGTGCTCAAGAGGTAGCAATGACTACTTGATAGTTTAATGCGCCATGCTTTACAGATTAGAATCAGGGCTCGAAAGACGTATTGAACGCCATGAAACATATAAGATGTTCCAAGAGCTGAAATTGGTATTTCAGGATCATGCCCGAGTTGAGTGGTATGAGACCTCTGACAAGTACTTTGCCTACCAGATGGAGGAGAATAGCTCAGCCAGTGAGCATGTGCTCGGAATGTGTGGGTACTACAATCGCTTGAATCAAGTGGGAGTTAATCTTCCAGATAAGGTATGTGATTTACGGAGTTCTTTAGTCACTATCACCAAGCTACTAGAGCTTCATGATGAACTATAATATGCAAGGAATGACTAAAACGATTTTCGAGCTCTCCGCGATACTGAAATTAGTGGAGGTAGAAAGCAAGAAGAAGCATCAAGTGTTGATGATTAACAAGACCACTAGTTTCAAGAAAAAGGCAAGGGAAAGAAAGGGAACTTCAAGAAGAATGGCAAGCAAGTTCACTACTCCCATGAAGAAGCCCAAATCTAGACCCAAGCCTAAAGTTGAGTGCTTCTACTTCAAAGGAAATGGTCACTGGAAGCGGAACTGCCCCAAGTACTTGGCGGATAAAGAGGATGGCAAAGTGAACAAAGGTATATTTGATATACATGTTATTGATGTGTACTTTACTAGTGTTCGTGGCAGCCCCTGGGTATTTGATATCGATTCAATTGATAAGATTAGTAACTCGAAACATAAGTGAAGGAAATATGCCCTAGAGGCAATAATAAAGTTGTTATTTTATATTTCCTTATTCATGATAAAGGTTTATTATTCATGCTAGAATTGTATTATCAGAAACTCAAATACATGTGTGGATACATAAACAAATACCGTGTCCCTAGTAAGCCTCTACTAGACTAGCTCATTGATCAAAATATGGTTAAGGTTTCCTAAACCATAGACATGAGTTGTCATTTGATAACGGGAACACATCATTAGGAGAATGATGTGATGGACAAGACCCATCCGTTATCTTAGCATATGATCGTTCAGTTTATTGATATTGCTTTCTTAAATGTCAAATACATATTCCTTCGACTATGAGATCATGCAACTCCCGGATACCGGAGGAATACCTTGTGTTCTATCTAACATCACAACGTAACAGGGTGATCATAAAGATGCTCTATAGGTATCTCCGTAGGTGCCTATTGAGTTGGCATGGATCGAGATTAGGATTTGTCACTCCGTGTATCGGAGAGGTATCTCTGGTCCCTCTCGGTAATAGACATCACAAGAAGCTTGCAAGAAAAGTGACTAAGGAGTTAGTTACGAGATGGTGTATTACAGAAAGAGTAAAGAGACTTGCCGATAACGAGTAAACTAGCTATGAAGATACTGACGATCGAATCTTGGGCAAGTAACATACCGATAGACAAAGACAACTATGTATGTTGTCATAAAGGTTTGACCGAGATAGATCTTCGTAGAATATGTAGGAACAAATATGGGCATCCAGGTCCCGCTATTTGTTATAGACTGGAGAAGCGTCTCGTTCATGTCTACATCATTCTTGAACCCGTAGGGTCCGCATGCTTAACGTTCGTTGATGATATAGTATTATATGAGTTGTGTATTTTGGTGACCTAATGTTGTTCGGAGTCCTGGATGAGATCACAGACATGACGAGGAGCTCCGGAATTGTCCGGAGGTAAAGATTGATATATGGGATAATAGTGTTTTGTCTTCGGAAGGGTTCCGGAATTCATCGGAAGTGGTTTCGGATGTTTCCCGAAATGTTCTGGTGCGAGAACACTTTATTTGGGCCAAGGGGTAAAGCCCATGAGGTTTTTGAAAAGTGGAAGCTTTGCGGAGACCAGGGGCCAGATGCCAGGAACCTGGCGTTTGGGTCCAGACGCCGGGAACCCTAGCGTCTGGTCCTGGAGTCCGAGAAGGACTCTTGCCTTTCGGGCAAAACCGACTTTGAGGAGGCTTTTACTCCAAGTTTCGACCCCGGGGCTCAACATATAAAAAGAGGGGTAGGGCTAGCACCCAAGAGACATCAAGATTCACCAAGCTGTGTGCCGGCAACCCCATCCCCTCTAGTTTATCCTCCATCATAGTTTCTGTTGTGCTTGGCGAAGCCCTGTAGAGATTGTTCTTCACCACCACCATCACCACGCCGTCGTGCTACCTGAACTCATCTACTACTTCGCCTCTCTTGCTGGATCGAGAAGGCGAGGACATCATCGAGCTAAACATGTGTTGAATGCACAGGTGCCGTACGTTCGATACTTGATGAGGACGGATCATGAAGGTGTATGACTACATCAACCGCAGTTATAAACGCTTCCGCTTAGTGATCTTCAAGGGTTATGAAGATGCTCTCCCCCTCCAGTAGCTATGCGTCTCCATGGATAGGTCTTGCGTGTGCATAGAATTTATTTTTTTCCATGCAACGTTCCCCAACACTGGCATCCGAGCCAGGTCTATGCATAGATGCTATGCACGAGTAGAACAATAAGAGTTGTCGGCAGTGGCAGTCATAATGCTTACCACCAACGTCTTATTTTGATTCAACGATATTGTGGGATGAAGCGGCCCGGACCAACCTTACATGTCCACGCACATGAGACCGGTTCCACCGACTGACATGCAACTTGTTTTGCATAAAGGCGGCTGGCGGGTGTCTGTTTGTCCTACTTTAGTTGAATCAAATTTGACTGTGGCCGGTCCTTGAAGAACGTTTAAACAACAAACTTGATAATCACCGTTGTGGGTTTTGCATAGTTAAGAACAGTTCTTGCTAGAAGCCTATAGCAGCCACGTAAAACTTGCAACAACAAAGTAGAGGACGTCTAACTTGTTTTTGCAGGGCATGTTGTGAAGTGATATGGTCAAGACGTGATGTGATATACGTTGTTGTATGAGATGATCATGCTTTGTAGTATCAACAACCGGCAGGAGCCTTAGGGTTGTCTCTTAATTATTGAATGAAATGCAAGCGCCATGTAATTGCTTTACTTTATTGCTATCCGTTAGCAATAGTTGGCGAGACAACCCCGACGCAACGATGAAGATCAAGGTGTCAAGCCGGTGACAATGGAGATCATGACGATGATTTGGAGATGGAGATCAAAAACACAAGATGATGATGTCCATATCATGTCACATATTTTGATTGCATGTGATGTTTATGCTTTATGCATCTTATTTTGCTTAGAACGGTGGTAGAATTTCAAGATAAAAGTGTTCTCCCCAGGTATGCACCGTTGCCAAAGTTCATCGTTTTGAAGCACCTTGTGATGATCGGGTGTGATAGACTCTACATTCACATACAATGGGTGTAAGACAGTTTTGCACATGCAGAATACTTGGGTTAAACTTGACGAGCCTATCATGTACAGACATGGTCTCGGAACACTAGAGACCGAAAGGTCGAACATGAGTCATATAGTAGATATGATCAACATAGAGATGTTCACCATTGATGACTACCCCATCTCCTAGAGAAAGCTAAGTTGAAAGATGATGATAGCAACTACATGGACTAGGTCCGTAACTTGAGGATTATCCTCATTGCTGCACAGAAGAATTATGTCCTTGATGCACCGCTAGGTGATAAGCCCGCTCCCAATAATCTAGATGTTGTGAACGCCTGGCAAACGCGGTCTGGTGACTACTCGATAGTTCAGTGTGCCATGCTTTACGGCTTAGAACCAGGACTTCAAAGACATTTTGAACGTCATGGAGCATATGAGATGTTCCAAGAGTTGAAGTTACTATTTCAAGCAAATGCCTGAGTTGAGCGATGTGAAGTCTCCAACAAGTTCTATAGCTGCAAGATGGAGAAGAACGGTTATGTCAGTGAACACATACTCAAAATGTCTGGGTATCATAACCACTTGACTAAGCTGGGAGTTGATCTTCCAGTTGATAGTTTTATTGATAGAGTTCTTCAATCACTGCCACCAAGCTACAAAGGCTTCGTGATGAATTATAATATGCAATGGATGATGAAAACGATTCGTGAGCTCTTCGTAGTGCTTAAGGCCACAGAGGTAGAAATCAAGAAGGAGCATCAAATGTTGATGGTTAATAAGACTACTAGTTTCATGAAAAAGGGCAAGGGAAAGAAAGGGAACTTCAAAAGGAATGTCAAGCAAGTAGCCGCTCCCGTGAAGAAGCCCAAAGTTGGACCCAAACTTGAAACTGAGTGCTTCTACTACAAAGGGGATGGTCACTGGAAGCCACTACAAAAAAATACACTTCCGTGATGATACGTGTTTGTCACAGTAGGTCTCGTTTTTTGTCATGCATGTACATCCATGATGATTTTATGACAGAATCAAGATAGTCATACATGTGTTGTCGTTCCATGACATTACCAAAATTATCATCACGGAAGTGTCCACTTCCATGACGATAAATCGCGCGTCACAGAAGTGATTTCGTCAAGGGTGACCGACACATGGCATCCACCGTAACGGAACGCCATTAAGCTATCAGGTCGGGTTTTGGATATGATAACCCGTTAACAGCCCGGACCAATGGGAAATTTCCACGTGTAAAATTCTTATTGGCCGGACGAAACATGTGTCAACTCATCAGTGGGTCAGATAGGCACCTATGATATGTCGACACGTGCCACTACCCACCACTGGCCCATTTAGCTTACAAAGCCGGCCCTTTGACTTGGTCAAAAGTTAATGGGCTGGCCCATGAAAAGCCTATTAACGGTCTCTTCGCAAATAGCCTATTTTACGGCCCGGTAACTCACGGCCCGTTAGGCTCTAACGGAAATCGGCCCAACAACATCATGTGGGCCGTCGAATATAACACCAGCCCATTTCACTTTCGGCCCATGTATAGCCCACGACGTCTTTCGGCCCATATGAGGCCTTCGTATCTTTAGGCCCTTTAGAGACCCACGGTGACTCTAGCCCATAACGAACAGTAAATTTCTTTGTACCCATTAATGGCCCGTGATTCACATGGGCCGTTTCCAGCCCGTGTTAGCTTTCGGCCTATTGACGCCCCATACATTCTTGGGCTCCTTTCCGGCCCTCGATTACTTCCGGCTCATTACTGGTCTGTTCCCCTAATGGGCCAAATTCGGCCCATGGCAAGAGTCGGCATTTCTGGCTTGTTAACCCGTTGCGACGTTTCTAGCCCGTCCGATATTCTGGCCCATTAACGACCTGTTAGGCCTGTGACAGAATTAAGCCTTTGCTGTCCTCCGGCCTATTAACGGTCCGTTACCGTGCTGGGCCGATACCAATTACACCCGTTTACGGCCCATGTAGACCCATTTATCCGATGGCCCGAGGCCCACCGATTCTACGGTCCTGTTGGAGGCCCATTTATCGACGGCCCATAGGAGACCCATGGATCCTACGGCCCGTACATGGCCCATGGTTGTTGTGGCCACTAGAAAACCAGGGAAAAAGAAGACTAGGAAATAAATAAGGCCGAAACCAACGCTAGGTTATTAAGGCGATTGCACAGATTACATCCACTCGGCATCAAAGATCGCCACCAGTGCAAATATAGGGAACACCCTACACTATACAAAAATGCTTGCTGTTTTCTTCAACCAGTGGCTACACGTTAAGAACAAATTTTGTATCGCACCAAAACAAATTACAACTATAAAACAAAAGGAAGGTTGGCATAAAACTTAACAGTCTAGCAGATAAATGCACCACCAGAAGTTCAGAAGCTCAGTTCATTTGACCTGACTGTTACGTTTTCATGCTGTATTGTCCGATGGAGCACCATAACCTTCGCCTTCATTTCTCCTAGGCTCCGGAACAACATAGCAAATGTCTGATAGTCTGGTTTCAAAACCATGCATATCTTGAGGACATCCAACAATGTCTCTCCTTGTTTCACAAAGGGTCTCAGTTAGGGAATGGACTTGTGTCTGGAGCGCAGATACAACATTGCTTTGAGCTTGCATATCTTGATCATGAGGCAGTTTGGACGAGATTGCCTTAACAACCAACCCAGTATTACGTAGGAACGTGCTTTTGGCACTGTTAGTGGACAGGTACTGACCCACTGCAGCAAGAGCTGACATTGCGGTTATAGTTGCCTCGCCACCTTCAGAAGGTGGCGGTTCCACCATTTTTCCCATAGCTCGCTGAAAAGTTGAGTTTTGACATTAGTAGTACCAGAATAGAAGATATTAAGGAGGCAACAAAACCAAACAAAATAGCTTTGGTCTATATACAGAACTTATTCTGGTGAACCCATGTAAAATATTAGTTGTATTTTATTGCAAAGTACATAATAAAACCAGGTTCCAAACATATGACCATGTACCATCGCTAATGTATTGTCTATTTCTTCACATTGTATTGAGGGCTAAGGATAAAGAGACGAAGTTTATAATACGGTAAGCATAGTATGACATCATTCATATCACAAAACAACCGAGAACAGACAAACATGCAATTGTAACATTGTGTGGGCAAGTCCAACACGGAACTAGATTACAGGTCAAGATCAAACGAACATCACTCCTCTCTTTTAAACCTTGTAAGGTGCAATGATACGCTAAGAGAATTGTGTATAAAATTGAAAAGAGTAATAGACATTGGTTGCAAACCATGCAGTTCAAGGCACAAGTCAGAGTAAGTAGTAGTTAAAAGGCATGAAGATTAAGGACTTACAACAGCGGCTTTGACTGGTGTAGTCATGCCCTTATTCTTGCTGGTGTGACAGTCCTTGAAGATTTCCACAGCATTTGGTTCAGGTACTTTTTGGTCCTTGTGGGCTTTCCTCTGCATTTGGAACAAGTCAATATAGATCTGATAATATGGTACAGCAAAAAGAGTGAAACAACAGCTAATTATAAGAGCCTCGCAGTGTGCAATATAGCTACGAGATCCGGTCGTCTGTTGGAATTTCACTTTCGTATGGTTGGCCTTGTTCTTTGAATATTTCACCTACAAGAAGATAGATTTGTGTGGCACATGCGTAAATAGGACTTCAACATGTGATCTGATCACATATATATAATGTACCTGATACTTCGGATCAGACCAGTGTTTAACGAGGCCCCTCCAGTCTTCATCCGATATATTTTCCACTGGAGATGTTTGGGAAAGTTCACTATTAGCCTTGCCTTCAAAGTGAGTTTTCCTTAAGTTATACCGATACTGTCGCAGAGCAGACTTGAAAACATTGGTGCAAGCTTGTCTGGTTGCATCATATTGGCTATCCAACTTGAACCTCATCTGTTGAAAATTATGGGAGTCACATTATCGGCAACCTAGAAAGTATGGGACAGAGCAAGACGATATTACTAGTTTCCATACATAACCATACTTACAGATAAATGGTCGAGGAAGGTGTTGAACTGGGTTTCATATTTGTCATTCCTGTACTTAATCCATGTTGGGAGGATACGTACAGGACACCTAACGGCAACCGCTGCCTCTGATACTAACTTGGCTGACTATGTAGCATCACGTGGCCTTTTTAAACCTGCCTCAAAACGGATCTTCATTCTTCCTCCTCTAGATTTAGTTAACCTACCGAGCATTATCCCTGATGTTTGTTTCCTATTGCGCCTAGGTGCTAGTCCAACAACAAACATAGGAAGTGTTAGTGTACATCAAACTGTGAGACTTCATATAAGGAAGCATGCAACTGTAACTTGACTCCAGCAACTACCTTCTTGCTGTTGAAGCTCACAAGGTTCATCTGATCTTGCCAACTCGTCTTGTGTCAAGAGTGCTTGGGAAGTAGTGTCAGGTTGCAAGGGAGCTTGGGAACATGCTGCTAGCTCAGTTGACACACGAGTAACTCGTGTAGCTGGTAGTACTGTGGAAGGTGTTGCAAGAACTAGGGCTGTCTCTGCTTGTTTGGTGGCAGCTATTTGTTTCTGTTTGGCTTTTTTGCAGCTCGTGTAGCATGGGATACCCTGTTTGTAGAATTTTCCGCTGGACTTTGACCTTCTATTGCACCATCAGTACCAGCAGAATCGGCAGGATTCATCCGCTTCTCATTCCCTGCCATTCTTTATTTCTTCCTCTTTCTCTGTGCCATGTTAAGTCAAGCCGAAAAGAAAAACGAATAACAATTTAGTTCTTCAGAACAAATTGATGCCTGATGCAGACGAACTGAACTTTGATGTTAGACAACCACATGATAGGAGGATGTAATATTTACGAAAAACAGGACGGAAGACATAACCAGAACTATGATGTGTAAACTAAGCAGAAGACATTTCACCAAATTAGAAGCAATGTAATGGAAGGTACACACCATATGAAAGATGCTACAAATATCGCTCTGCCAAGTTAACAGTGTCTCATCATAAATGGCGTTTAAACAAATGTGAAGCAGTACAAGAAATAAATCATATGCAATATGCAAACAACATCACACTACCAAGTTAGAGGTCTCTCTTCATTAGTGCCATTGCATATTCACAACATTGCATATTCACAGCTTATGATGTGTAAACTAAGGAGAAGGCATTTCAACAAATTAGAAGCAATGTAAGCTAGACACCATATGAAAGATGCAATGAATATCACTCTACCAAGTTAAAACTGTCTCATCATAAGTGCCATTTCAACAAATTAGTAGTACAGGCTAGAAAAGAATGCGAGATATAACCTATATCACACTCCGAAGTCAAACATGTCTTACGATAAGTGATTGTTCCAGGTTACACAACAGTAGTGATTTGATGTAAGAACATGGTGTGATAGACAGATATTGCATGTTCTAGAAACAGGAACACGTGTCTTATTCAAGTATAATGTGTAAAGTAAGCAGATGGAATTCAACAAAATTAGAAGCAATACAAGCTAGACATCACACATAACATGCAACCACATATAACAGTGCCAAGTTAGAGGGAGCACCGATGATGGTGCACTAGGGGATACATGCTCATCATAAACACAGCTATGTTGAGTGTCTAT
>NC_041393.1:231868398-231871097 GCF_002162155.2 Triticum dicoccoides
AGGAGCACCTTTATCGGCTGCCTTGCTAACTTCCTTCCGCTTTATTGATTTTGAATTGTCAAGTAAAACCGACAAGAAAAAGCAATAAAATTCTCTCTTTAGAACTCATTCATGCATGATACTGACAATCACTACTTTGATGTAAGGCAAACACATGATACCAGGATGGAATATGTACGAAAAACAGGACGTCATGGCATGTTCAAAACTGTTTGTGTAAACTAAGCAGAAACCATTCCAACAAATAAGAAGCAATGCAATCTAGACACCACATGAAAGATGCAACCAATATGACTCTGCCAAGTTAAAAGCGTCCCATCATAAATGGAATTTCAACAAATTAGAAGCAGTGCATGCTATAATCATATGAAAGATGCAACTAATATCGCACTACATATACTAAAGGTGTCTCGTCATATTGATTGATGCAGGATACAAAAAAACAATAGTTTTATGTAAGGACATGCTTAATAGACAGATGTACTATGTACTAAAGACAGGAAGGCATGTCACATTAACAGGTATAATCTATAAGCTAACAGAATAGCACATGCAGCTTAACCAGATTGGAAGAATTACCATCTAGACACCATATGCAACATGCAACCACATATCACGCTGCCAAGTTAGAGCAAGCACCTGTGATGCTAGTGTAGGGGAAATGCGGTAATCAACTGCACAGCTACGTTCACTATCTTCATCTAGCCTTGCTATTTCTTGAGAATCATGCCGGGAGGCTGATCTGCATTCTTTAAATGAGGAGTAGTTCCCTTGCCTGACTGCCTCATCGTAAGTGATTGATGAGGGATACACAAGAACATTAGTTTGATGTAAGGACATGGTTAATACATAGATGTACTAGTATGTACCAAAAACAGAAAGGCATGTCATATTCAAATGTATAATGTGTAAGCTAAGCAGATGCAATTTAACCAAATTGAAAGCAATACAAGCTAGACATCCGGCTGGAGTGGTGAGCATGATCATCTAGGACCTAAGAGCCTGGTGGGAGGCGGGCTGCTTCGCCACCATCGCGGCTTTTTAGTTGGCTTCTAGGTGATGCCTGTCTTTGCTGGGCTTGTCACTGGCTCGACCAGTGCCCTGACTAGCTATTTATCTTCTGGTGCTCACGGGATGGTGGTTCATGTAAAAAATATCTTTCCGTATCTTAATAAAGACCGACTTCGGCCTTTCGAATACAAGCTAGACACCATATGGAACATGCAACCACATATGACACCGCGAAGTTAAAGCAAGCACCTGGGATGGTGGTTCATTGCGAGCGAGGTCATCAACTCCAGAGCTACGTTTACCGTCTCCATCTGCTGACACTGCACCATTTATAGCGTTGTAATGTGCCGTGCCTACCCGCGTAGAAAGCTGGAGCAACTTCTCTCTTTTCTTTTCAGCTTCTCTCGAGGCAGACTCTGAAATACCCTTGCATAAAAACACAATAGTGAGAGCATGGGTGAAGTGTGGAGAACTAGTGCACTGTAAAAGTAGCAGATAGTAGGTGGCTGAAAAATAAATGACAGGAGACATATGATAGCTCTACAACATTGCATGGCAAACAAAATTAGATTCTACTCCGTATGATTTTGTAATATATGAGCACAGGAAATGTAGGTACTCCTCAAGCACACCACCACATGTGGTCATATCTAAGATAACAATTGACTGAAAATAAATAGGTCAGTCGATTTTTTAATGAACCGTTCGATCTATAAGGAACGGGCAGATGGCCTTCGTCTACCTCCCACCAGTCATTGTTAACGATCTTTCTCGAACCGCCAGCGTCCACCGGCCCAGACCCCTGCCTCCGCCGCCCCGCCCTCCCCTCGACCTCACACCACCGCCGTGCTTGGCAGCGCCCCTAGGCCATCCCTTTAATCCCGGTTAACCTCCAGATCGGGCGCCAGTAGCTCTAGGCCCCACACACCCCTAAGATAAACACCGAGGTCTTGCTTCCCCCACGTAATAGGCGTACTAGAACCTGTTACGACAGGGAATGCTTCCGTTAATTGGGAATCAACTGACCAGAAATTGAAATTCAGGGGGGCGACGGACCTCTAGCTAAGGTGAAATAGTATATGAGGAGAAACCTTGTGCATCGCGGGTTACTAGGAACATCTAGTATCAAGAAGAAGCGATCAACTAGTGTCTTCTATGGGATGAATACCGTGCAAGCAGACACGTAAGATTTGCATGAATAAGGGAAGAGGAGTACCCTTATCGGTTGCCAGTGTGGTCTCCTCCATATGTCGCGGCGATCTTATTTTTTCTCTCGGGTGAACCGATGTTTTGGAGAGTCATGGATCCTTGGACAAACCCATGGCCAAATTGTTGATTATGTTGCCATGGCCGTATATCGGCGGAGGGGACGTAGATTTGAGGAGGCGAAGGATGGCGTAGCAGGAACAGCTCCGGTGCGGTGGACGGTGGCGACATTGGAGCGACAGCGGTGAGGTGCAGGACGGCGTAGTTGAACTGGCTCGGATACGAACAGCTCGGCCTCCGCTTCAACTACTAGCCGTGGAGGGCGTTGCGGTTGAGGTTGTGGTGGACGATGACGTCGAGGTATCGGCTCCGGCTTGATGGAGGAGGGCGGCGGTTGATGGGTGGGATGGGATGGTGGACGAAGGACGCTGGGGTTTCACGGCTGGTGGAGAGGTAGTTTTTGCACCCACGGAGTACGAATG
>NC_041393.1:231871420-231873254 GCF_002162155.2 Triticum dicoccoides
GGAGAACCATGTTTCGGTCTGGGACATGCTTCTTTTTGGCTTTTTTGAACAGAAGATGGGACGCGCTTGTTTGAAATTTGGGGAAAGTACAAACTTTGCCCCCCTCTTAAATTTCGGACCTACTGCGGGTCGGGGGTAGGATGGTAATCCCAGGTGTCCCAAATAGTGGGCGGGAGCGATTTGGGCCGCGCGCATGTGTGCTTAGGCGGCCATTGTGTATGAATGTTTTTCGGAGGCGGTTGTGTGGCGTCTAGATGAAGCTACAAACCTACCCCGGTTTAGACCTTTGGACATCGAGCCGGTAGGTTTCACGGGTCGGAGTTATTAGAAAAGTAATTTCCTTGTACTACCAAACTTTGGTCTCACGCGGATTCGGGCGAGTAGAGGCTCTTTTGGCGCTTCATTCGAAATTTTGAAACATAAGCATTCACATTTAGAGACCCTTGAACTATGAGGATTGACCTAAATAGACAACGTTATATTTGACCTTGTATGTTTGAAAACCTCATTAAATTATCCGCTTCTTTTTGAATTTTGACACTTGAAAATCCTATAACTACGATTATTCTAGAATGGAGGAGCTAAATTTGAATCTATTTTGTACACGACTACATATGCTATTATGTACAAAATCAGAGCAAAGATTGGTGCCCCAATAATCTAGGTATGATTTACAAATGCCATGATATCAAATTCAAATAATTGAATGGACTTCATGTTGAATTCAATTGTTTAAACCACCTTAAGTTGAATTCAAATGTATGCTAGTTCATAGGTAGCTATTTATAATGTTCATTGTGTAACTTTCGTATATATAATGTGCTTTACACACACAACATGAACTATACTCACGTTTATATTCGATTGCTAAAGCGATGCATTGTCTGGAGTTCAAAATACTAACTATGTGGATCAATTGTGTCGAATAATAACATAGACATGCTCAAATTCGATAGAATCTAGATGTCTGATGGATCAATGACCGTTCCTTACGCAATCTGCAAATATCATGATCCCATCCTAATATTTGGATACAATTTATATCTTTAATCAATGTGTACAGCAGTCTTTTACGTGTAGTTTCACTCTTCGTCGGTGGTCTCTCACACATGCTCACACACTCTCTCCCAAGGTGTCTTTCTCGCACACATCCTCTCGATGTAACCCTCCCTCTCGTAACCATTTACGACTGTTTTCACTAACCTTTATCACAAGCACTCTTCCTCTCGCAAGCATACACACGCACAATCCCCATCGACCCTTTCTAAATACATAGACCTGCCTACGTGTCTCCTGTACGCACATTATCTTTAGGCATGTCTCTCCCGCATTGTTTCACACCTCTCTTCCTAATTGGCGAGTATGATTCTAGCAGAGCATTCTATAGGATGCCCCTTAAAGTTAGGTTGGATGAATAGTAATATCAGAGAGGGGTTACCTTAGTCCGAGCACCAAGGGTTACAAATCCTAGCCAGCTTTGTTAGTGGACATAGAGTCCTTCACAATTCTGCTATCTTTGTCTTGTACGACTAGTCATCCATGGGTCTCCCTAAATGCGTCACGGGCCGACCAATGTGGCGTAGGACGGAACCGAACGAAGGGCCTCACCTCAACCCACCGGACCTCACGCGGTGACACACCCTCTGCCCCCACATCTCGTTATCTTCTCACACCCACACATACCAACACAAACACCACACAAAAAATATATTCTCCTGGTGCCTCTATCCCCTCCCCCCTTGCATATACACACTCAAGGGAATCTCTCGCTATGATGTCGTATTCGTCTCTCTCTGTCTCTAGACCACTCTCATTTCTCGTGCTATCTCTCCCA
>NC_041393.1:231873599-231878250 GCF_002162155.2 Triticum dicoccoides
GCCCCTCTATCCATGCCTCTCTCGAATATGTAATACACACAGATACCTCTCTAGGCCCTGTCAAATGCATCAACTACACATCCACACATGTTACATCACATACCTCATTGATCTAAAAAGCCCTCTCTTCACGTTTATTTGCAAACAACATTCCTTTTGAATAAAGTGTGGCCAAAAAATTATTTTAGAATTTCTACATATATACAACATTACAAAGTTATATGGAGGAGTACGAACGCTAGTTTGCATTGCATGGTTCCCACAATGATATTTATTCCGCACTGTGAATTTGTATATTTTTATACTATATAGAAAGTTAGTCATAATAAAGAGAAACGAAGAGCATCTCTCTCTCCCTCGCATACCCCCCTCTATGCCCCTTTCACGTATGCACACAAACTATCTCCAGGTCCTCTAAAAGTAAGCCCCCAGCACATTCACGCATGTTTCATCTTTCTCTCGCGATATATACAATGACGATCATTGTATTTGAAGCGAAAGGACGATACATAATTGGACTTAGAATCCACTCATTACGGTCACCATTTATGTTTTGTGGTTATTATACAGTCACGGGATCACCATACAACTCTGTATTTGCTCAAGACATGACTAGTTGACCAGGTAAACGCTCCACGTGGCACCTCTAGTGTTGCATCACATTATCTCACTACCATCGGGCCCACCTGTCGGCTTGTATCTACTCTACATCTACACTCTTATAAAATACACTCTTATAAAAAACAGGGTTGGTGATGATGGTGTGCATGCCATCCTGCAATATAGGCCGTCCGATTTATATCTGACGGATAGGAAAGAAACTATGGCAATTTTGCAAAAAGGTACCCACACACATCTCCACATTTGCAAATAAGGCCTTCCCTCGTTCATCCTTTTCTCTCACAAGATAAACTAGTCATACAAATGCATCTTTATCTTACGTGCAATGCACGAGCATCTTGCTAGTAAGAATGAAAATAAACGACAAAAAGATATTGGACGGTGGTTCGAAGTCATGACCGCGGGCACAGCGGACAAGGTGGCCTTATATTGGTATGCTGAGCCGTCTGTTTTAACACACAGGAGCTGGTGTGGTGATTATACACACACGCATGCATGCACACGAACTGCATGCACGCAACACGCACACGAACACATGCACCCACGCACACACGCAACAGTCACACGTACACACGCAGCCGTGCACGCACGCAACACTCACACGCACACACGCATGCATGCATGCACACACCAGTACACCACATGACCAACACACACTCTCACGCTCAAGTGCTCAACCTACACGTGCATGCGCACACATCAGGCCCTGACAGACACATACACAACCAGGTGATTCCCGTGCACGGGTTGGAGTCTTGTCGCGCCTGCATAAATTTGTGTTTATCTGACCTTTTCCCTATGTGAACTTACAGGTGGGACCCGCAAGGAACATGGTCAATTTAACTAGTCAACATGGCGCCACGCAGACTATTTGTTCAGTCAACAGAGTGCAATCCAATGCTGAACCGTGAGCAAGTGATCGTATAATCACCGCAAAACGTATATAGTGACCGTAATCAGCTTATTCTGAAGTTCGGTGACCGCATTATGCTTTTCTCACTATAGGCCCTCCAAAACTACATCTCTACCCGTTCTCGCATGTTACATCTAACAACTATGCAATACAACACTACTACTACACTCTAACACAATAAATCATATGTGTTTTTAGTTTTACTAGATATCATATTGTTACTTAATTATTTAGTTTGCATACATTAAAATTGCCTTTGAAATGTATGGCCGGTATCATCTACCATGCGGGAAAAATCCTGCCCTTTCCTGTTTAATCGGGTTTGTATCGATGGATCGTGCGAAACAGCGAAACTATAGTACTATACATTACAAGTGACAGTTCACTCGGCCGTCGTGTCGTGTACTCCTCCGTCGTAAGAGTGGAGCGCTCGGTTTCATAAATCTTCTAGTCCCTTTCACCAACATGTGGGACATCAAGCTACCGGGTCCATGTGCCATACCGGAATACAGTGCAGAGCAGCCAGGGTGAAGCACCCCAGTCATGGCGCCGGCGTAGTAATGAGCAATGAGGCGTCAAATCAGAAAGCTGCACCTTTCCCGAAGTTAAGTTGGAGGGACGAAGTAATAATGCTAAAAAAAGAAGTTGGAGGGACGAAGCAACCATCATTTCACTCATTGCTGAATCCGCTTCTCCCTCATCTTCTTCAAGTTAACTACGTGTTGCTGCCGTTGTTCTGCCTCATGTGGGACGCGGATCGGCATGGTAAAGCACTGACATGTGGAACATCATGTTAGCAAACCGCCAGGACGACATCCTCTAAAAATAAGAAACCTCCCCCGCCATCCGCGCGGAAAAATCACCTCCTTTTTACTAATCTTGATTCTATAATTTTTTTAGATCAATATAATTGAGATTTGCATAGATAGCACACAGGAGCAAAACCAAGTGGTACGGTTAAGGGCATTCACAATGTGTAGCCAAATGTGAAAATAGCTTTTGGAATCGTGGGAACCATTGTGGACGGTGTTGCCAAAGACAAAAAGATGGAACCAAAGCTCCCTGATTGATTGATTGAAGGAATAGCAAAATGCAATGTCTCTCCTCTTTCTCCCGTGCTTGGACGCATGTACAGTATAGAGCACAGAGTCTACTCCCCTATCCCTTCTGTCACAAATCACAAAGCAGTGAGGCGTCAAATCACAAAAGCACGGACGAAGCAACCATCATTTCACTCTTCGCTGACTCTGCTTCTCCATCATCTTCTTCGAGAAACCATCTCACCGCACTAAGCTGGACGGTCGACGCTATTGTGTACTAGGAGTACTAGTACATTTATGCGTCCTTTGGTTCAACGGACTTCCTTAATGCAAATAAGGCGGTTGTGTCGGCTTGCAGGTGGCACTTGCGAATGACTTACCGTGGTCTCCCTCAATGGTGTTCTCCGTCGAACGCACAACGCACTTTGCCAAACCAAAACTTTCTTGTTATCGTCGACATCACCGCAATGGGGAAGGAAGTCAAATATAGTTACTACCTCCATTTTTTGTACACAAGGCCAGTATATCAAAATTACAATTTGCAAAAGGCCACTAACACTAATCGAGGCAAAATTGATGGGGTTTGCCTCGTACTAGCAAGCAAGGACATTAATATCCCATGCATGCATGCGGAAGTGAGAAGGTTGGTTTGCACGCTGCTGCATTAATCAAGCGATGAGGGGTGAGATTATTAGCTCTTTGGGCTTTAGAGAAAAAATACGCATTAATTGACACGTGAAATGAAGATTTGTATCGATTAATCCCGCGAAGGAAAACCCTGCCTTTCTTTTTTAACACTAGTACTCCTAGTACGTACGTACTTATCCTGTTTGGGTCTAGGCCACGCGTTGCCATACTTTGCCACACATTTTTGCCAAGCTTGCCTAAAGTTTTCAAAAAGAAAAGGAGGTACACATGCGCATGGCTGTCGCGGGCGCACCGCACCCTCACACGGTCGCTCCTGCACGCCGCGGTCGCACCGCACCCTCACACAGTCGCTCCAGCACGCCGCAAACCCAACCAAGGGAACGCACCCTCACTGTGTCACTCCCAATATGCGATACTATCCTAAAGAGACTCGAAGGTCCCACCAAGGATAGAACCGCATATTGAAACGCTTTTGCAAGGTGGATATCATTACATCAACATTACATAATAGATGGGGATACATACAAGAGGCATACAATGCCACACGAATACAACATCATCTTACATAAGAGCACCATCCGACTACGGATGAAACACAAACAGAAACTCAAACGACATCCACCCTGCTAGCCCAGGCTGCCGACCTAGAACTTATCCCCTGATTGAAGAAGAAGCAGAAGAAGAACTCCAAATCAAGCAAACATCGCTCTCACGTCAGGATCATCACAAAACCTGTACCTGCAACTGTTGTTGTAGTAAACTGTGAGCCATGAGGACTCAGCAATCCCATTACCATGGGTATCAAGACTAGCAAAGCTTAATGGGAAAGGAAGGGGTAAAGTGGTGAGGTTGCAGCAGCGACTAAGCAAGTATGGTGGCTAACATACGCAAATAAGAGCGAGAAGAGAAGCAGAGGAACGGTCGTCAACTAGCAATGATCAAGAAGTGATCCTGAACTCCTACTTACGTCAAACATAACCCAAAAACCGTGTTCACTTCCCGGACTCCGCCGAAAAGAGACCATCACGGCTACACACGCGGTTGATGTGTTTTAATTCGGATCTGGTGTCAAGTTATCTACAACCGGACATTAACAAATTCCCATCTGCCACATAACCGTGGGCACGGCTCTCGGAAGTTTATACCCTGCAGGGGTGTCCCAACTTAGCCCATGATAAGCTCTCGCGATCAACGAAGGATATACCTTCTCCCAGGAAGACCCGATCAGTCTCGGAATCCCGGTTTACAAGACATTTCGACAATGGTAAAACAAGACCAGCAAAGCCGCCCGATGTGCCGACAAATCCCGATAGGAGCTGCACATATCTCGTTCTCAGGGCACACCGGATAGGTCAGCCTACGAGTAAAACCAGACCTCGAGTTGCCCCGAGGTGGCCCCGCAGTCTGCCCGTTTCAGACCAACACTCAA
>NC_041393.1:231878610-231882513 GCF_002162155.2 Triticum dicoccoides
AAGATGACCCTCGGGCTCCGGAAACCCAAGGGAAAAAGGGCTAGGTGAGGCAAATGGTAAAACCAAGGTTGGGCCTTGCTGGAGGAGTTTTATACAAAGCGAACTGTCAAGGGGGTCCCATAAATCACCCGACCGCGTAAGGAACGCAAAATCCGGGAACATAACACCGGTATGACGGAAACTAGGGCGGCAAGAGTGGAACAAAACACCAGGCATAAGGCCGAGCCTTCCACCCTTTACCAAGTATATAGATGCATTAAATAATATAAGAGATATTGTGATATCCCAACCAAAATCCTGTCCACCATGGAGCAATCTTCAACTTCACCTGCAACTAACAACGCTATAAGAGGGGCTGAGCAAAGCAGTACCATAGCCAAACAACGGTTTGCTAGGAAGGGTGTCAAAGGTTAGAGGTTCATGGCAATTTGGGAGGCTTGAAGAGCAAAAGATAGGTAGCGCAGCAAAGCGATAGAACGAAGCAACTAGCATAGCAATGATAGTAGTGAGATCCAGGGTAGCGGTCATCTTGCCTGAAATCATGCAAGGAAGAAGAACGAGTCCATGAAGAAGATGAAGCCACGAAGACGAACCAAGCGTAGACGAACGAATCCTCACGATCGCAACAAAAACGGGAACTATCGAGAAGAAGCACATAACATGGTAAACACACCACACGTAGACAAGACATGATGCACAACCAAGCATGATGCATGACAAAGCTAGATGAGTCTACTCATGGCAAGAGATGATGCAAACAAGAACAACACATCAAAGCAAGTTTAAATGAGGCCGGGAACAACATATAACAATTCTGGTAAGTCCTCATATGCAAATTTAGAAATTTGTCCAGAAATGAATAAACCTTATGTTCAAGTTGTTAACCAGCAAGTTAAGATGCACCAAGATGATCTACACGAAATTCTAGTCAAGTTACATATAAAGTTCATTTAGTTCGGAGCTACGACCTAGAAGATATGAGCAAAACAAGTTAAACATGGCATTGATACAAAATGCATACAAACATCAAGGAAACACCTCAAAACAAGGATGCAACATGGTAATATGAAACTACATGCAAAATCAAGCAAGTTTCATATAGAGCACACTCAAAACGGAGCAACGGTTCAACACATACACTCTATACAAGCTATAACAACAATCTGTCTATAACAGCAACTAGGCATCTTGCAAGCATCAAAACAATATGCTACAGCACCCCGACATAATAACAAAGGCATGGGCATGAAGTACAGGCAAATCATGACAAAAGATGAACACTGAGCTATCTCCAGAAATCACTAGAACATGCTCAAAAGGGCATGACAAGATTGCAAATAATATCAGTTTCAGACATAGCAGGAATAACATCAGGTTGCAATGTTTAGAGCTATCAAACAACATGTTACAGAAACTTAACATGGCAAACAAAAGGCATGACATGAATCTACTAATTGCATATAACAAAAGTCCCTTACTGACCATGAGCCAAAAAGGATCAGAAGATATGATGGCACCCATGTAAACATGGCAAAAGATGACAGATTCATACATGGCAGGAACAACAATAAGTAGGCATGTTAGTGAGCTTGAACCACTCACCACAGAGAAATACATGGCATGGCAAGGCAACCAATAGTAAGAATACATGTTTATGAAGCTAAGCATGGCAAGAGCAAGTTCATAGGATGCAGGGATCACTAGCAAAACACATGGCAAAACTGAACTTAATGTTAACAGGCTGACAGCAACATTATTTAGCAATTTGAGAGCAAGATTACAACAATCTACAGTAGGCTATAAATGCAACCATGGGCATGAATGGATAGAGCAATACATTTATAACAAAACATCCTTAGTGAACATCTCTAGATTATGCATAGAATGACTTGTAGCAGCAGGTTTACATAGCAACAAAATATAACAGAATCAGACTAGCAAAACAGCAACATCAAGTACCCTACTTAACAAGCTTGATGCACTCACTACACAACTCACAAAAATACATGGATAGCACCCCTGTAAATATGGCATGACATAGATCAAAACTCATGTAGAGCTCATGCTCATAAGAATCTGAAACTAACATCACATAGCCCTCTTCCAACAGCATTTCGGGCATCAAGATGAGCTCAAATGAAAATGATGCAATGTAACGAAATGAAGTACTTGTTGGGGCGAACAATTTGACATATTACACGCCCAAAACGGAGCCATATGCATGGAGTTATGATGTGATGAACATGGCATGATAATGTCAAAATAACAGGGACACTGTGGAATTTTATACCGACGAAAACGGGACGACGAGATCCGGGACGGGGAACGGGCGTTTGGTTTGGTGCATTGGTGGATCTGATCCCACTTCGCCGGATCCGGCAAGAGAGGAACTCCGGCGAGCTCCTCCGGCGAGGTGGGGCGGCGAGGAGGAAGCCGGAGAGGGGCGCGGGAGCAGAGGAACTCCGGGGACGCCGAGGACGCCGGCACGGGGCGAGGGGAGGCGAGTCCGGCGAGGGAGCGGTCGGACCCGGGCATATCCGGTCGCCGGAGTTGGTGAGCCGGGCGGCGGGCGGCGGGGCCGGTGCTCGCGGGGGCGGCCAGCGCGGGAGGCGGCGCGCTTGCGGGTCGAGGAGGCGGTGGTGGATCCCGAGCGCGGGGAGGCGCGGGCCGAGGCCACGGCGCATGGCGGCGATGCTCGATCCGGGCGACGGCGGCGGGCGGTGCACCTGCGCGGGCCAGCGGACGGCGGCGGACGGGCCCTGCGGGTCCGCTACGTAAGTGACCGAAAGGGAGGGTAAGACATGGATACCTACGTCAGAGGATCCACTTCCACTACTACTCCCTCCTTCCATTTTCTATACAGGGCCTAATGCGTTTTTCGAGGCTAAATTTGACCAAATGTTAGAGTAATAATATATGACATGCAACTTACACAAAGCATACAGTCAAAGTCGTATGTGAAAGGAGCTTGCAATGATATAATTTTCACAGTATACATCTCATATACTATTAATCTTGTCAATAGTCAAATGCGGTTTTGAAAAACGCATTACAGCATGGTTAATAATATATCCAGTCGATGGCTATGAGGGACTGCCATGTCATCTATAGTCATCATCTATTACATGCACTCATACAGTAGTGTGGGCTACAAGGTTGGCTATTTCCCATAAAAAAATTATAAGGTTGGCTATTGTACTAGTACTATTTTCCATCTCCTCTCTATCTCTTTCTTCATATTTATTGTATTTAACTAGGAATGCGTATATAGCTAGGCTCTTGCATGAGAGCTCACTCCCCTTACTTTTTCACATCTCTCTCCTCCACATAGGCCCTATATAAATGGAAGGAGGGAGTACTACTATGAGCACTGCATACTCTAGTACAGATGTTGTCAGTACTCCACTAGTACTATTGGACAGGGAGCTTAAAAAAGTTACTATTGGACTGGCTATACGTGGCGAAAGCCTAGTAGGAAGAGCATGCGCGAAAACAAGCACATTCACGTGGTTTAAAACAAATTGGAAACCATCTAGAGTACAAATCTAGGAGTACGTACGAATCTAACAATATTGATTGGGCGTTGTTGAATGTTGATACTTTTTTGATCAAAGTAGAGATACTTTGACTACACATAAAACTTATATGTAAACTAGAAAGGATAGGAGGGAGTATATTGTACGTTCAAGAACGAAACAAACATTGAATACCCTTTATATATGATTTGCGGATGCTATGATCACTGGTTCAAAATTTTGCATCCGCCTTAGGTATCACGTGCCCCCACTCGTTCTCTCTCGATTTCATCTCGGGGTCCGGAGATCGAATGAAAGAGGACTAGGGTGGGTACAGTACGTTCGTTTCACTTATTAACATACAATATACTCCCTCTGATCCCCACAG
>NC_041393.1:231882721-231885487 GCF_002162155.2 Triticum dicoccoides
GGGTCATTTCTATCATAGAAACATACCAAACCTTTATCTCCTTGCACGACACCCAATTGATCGATCTGTGAACATCAATCGATCTCGTCAACATGTGTCAGGGCATGAACCAGATGCGATGTCAAAACTAAGACGCGAAGCGACACGTAGTGGAGGCAAAGTGAAACTTTAAATGAACCGTTTGTTTGTATGCATGTCGGGCAAATTACAACATTGGAAATACAAGCATGGTCTAGGCCCACATGCGAATGATACTCGGCGGAATGTTCAAATGAGGCATGCGGGAGGATGGACTCGACCGGAGGGCGACATGATCGATGGAGAAGAGGGTTGGAGAGGAATGAGAAATAAGCAAATGCCACATGATTATACTTGAATGGCTCAAATAAACAATAAGTTGTCTCGCTTGGCCTACATAGTGAAAGGCCTAATGCGCAACGCGGGGCACTGACGCTCGAATATGGTCGGGAAAATAGGGAAACCGACATGTGGGGCACACCCGTCGGGATGATGTAGCGCAGACTAGTCCAACGGAGGAGCTGGCCCACGACCTCCTCGCCATCGACAATTGTTCATGTGGGTCGTTGGGGCCAACAACGTGGCGTAGCTCCAGCACCGCCTCTGGACTTGGCGACCATGGTGAGCGACACTCTCGCTAGACATGGTCGGTTTCAGTGTGCCAAGGGTGGCGTTAGTGCTGTGGCACGACCAACAGTATGTTTGGTTTGTGCCCAAGGTTGCCCCATCAAAGCATTGGGTAGCCAAAATTTTGGTTGAGGTTTTAGTTGCCCATGATTTGGCCGACATTGGCAAGAAAATGAACTAGAATTGGCTAGAGGTCATTGGCATACCAAAAAAATGGCAACCATCCAAAAAAAGACCAATATTTGGGTCATGACCAAAATTTTGGTAAGGTGCACTTTGGCCACAATCCAAACACACCCCAACACCCAGCTCATCGAGGATGCACGGGGCACCGCGACGCGTCCGCGGAGTGGTGTAGCGCGGCCAACTCCATCCTCAATACCTGAGACCATGCTGGGTCATCTTGCTTTTTCAATGACATGCGGGGATCGCATGTGAGCAAAGGGCATCTACAATGTTGCCATGACCGCAGCTGACTACCCTGGCACACCAAAAACCATCGTCCCTCGCGTCGTCGCGCGGTGCGTTCCCAGCCGGCGCCAGCTGCCCGCATTCATGTCGTCCGTCCGTATGCCCTTGTTAAGAGGCTCGGTGCCTGAGGAACCAACTCCGGCGACTTAATGACGCACCCGGATGCTTGGCCTCACCGGAATGCGCTACTTAAAGCGGCAACGCCCAGCTAACCTCCACACCATAGCGCATCCTCCTCCTACCTGGCACCACATCCGCCATGACTGCAAGCGCGAACGCTCTACGGGAGAGCTTGTCTTCGGGGATGAAGCTCGAGGTCGCCGCCCTCGCTCAAGTCACCTCTTGCGACGCAATAGCGGCGTAGCCGGACGCGGACGCGACCGCACAAGCGGTGGCCACGCTGGCAGCCGACGACGGGAGCACCGTCAGCCACGCATCCTACTTGCCGCCGTCTTACGTCCGGAACCGCTGAGGTCGGGGACTCCTCCGAGGATGAGTAGGGCATGGGAGGCGGCAGGGCATTGTGTGCCAACTGGCCGGTCCGTATCCCGTGTTCTACTCTTCCTCGCCCGAGACGGCACCTTCACTTCATGGGTCTTGAACCCCGCCCCCATACACAGAGATCGCAGATGGAGGACGTCGGTCGCCGCCGTAGAATAGGTTTAGGGTCGGGTTTCTTTTATTTTTCTGTCCTATAGAAGTTCGAAATGTAATGAAAATTTGTCCCGTTTGCATTAATCTCGGCCGGTGTATATGAACTTTCACAATAATATAGTATATTGTAGGAGTACTAGCAAGATGCCCGTGCATTGCACGGAAGATCAAGATCTTGTGGGATAAAAGGATGAACGAGGGAAGCCCTTATCTGCAAATGTGGAGAGGAGTGCAGGTAAATTGTCATAGTTTCCTTCCTATCCATTAGATATAGATCGGACGGCCTATATTGCAGGATGACAGGCACACCATCATAACCAACTCTGCTTTTTATTAAACCGAGATAAAGCTAACATGCGAAGTAAAATAAACACATATAGTCTATATATACATAATTTATCTTAGGCACTCCAATAGTACGTCCACTGCACATTCACGCATTTCACATCTTTCTACATCTACGGGAACCTACAAAGGGTTAAGATAAATTGCCTCTCTCTCCTCCCCTGATTTTCATGGTGGTGGGCCCCTCCCTCCCCCCAATCTACAATCAACAGCTCACACGTTTCACATTATGTAGGTGTAGCATTACTCGTCCTAAAAAAACCAACTAAGCCAACCTCCTAGCATATCGCACGAGAAAAGACCGGGCCGTGCCGTTTTAGTCGGGATTACCGGATTACTAGTAGTAGTATCGATGGATCGCGCGAAGCAACAAGTTTTTTTAGGGGGCGAAGCACCTAGTTTAAAAGGAAAAAAGGCGGTACACTCACAGCACCCCTGTCGCGGTCGCATTGCACCCCACACACGTTCGGTCCTGCACACGGCTCACGCAAACGGAACGCGCTTCGGCTTGCCTCTTCACTGACACGTGGGACTGAACTTGGAGAAACCGACCATGCGCCAAACTCCCCCCGCCCACCGTGCGAATATCCTCCCCCCCACACCCACCCAAAAATTCCCCCCAAATCCTAGATTCAACCGCCCTTCGGCCAA
>NC_041393.1:231885826-231932765 GCF_002162155.2 Triticum dicoccoides
CGTCCCCCTCCACTCCATTCGCTCCGCCAAAGCCGCCCTCCCCACCACGTCGATACGTCGGCGCTGCGGTTCATCAGGGGACGCAGGTGATCCTTTCGCTCCCACAGTACGCTCTCGTAGACTGCCGTCCTCTAGTCGCGCCGCCACCGCTAGCGACGTTCTTGTGGAGGCGCACGGTGGTCAGCGCCGCCACTGCTGGCGATGTTCGTGTGCAGATGCACGGTGTACAGCTTCTCCCGCGGTACGCGCATTCTAGACCGATGCCCCGTGCATGTCGGTGTAGCGCTGAATGTTAGCTAATAGATGCTGTTAATCTCACTGTTTGACGAAGTAGTTTACAATCAATATGCTACTTAAGAAGCTTCCTTGCCCTGTTCTGCACTCAATATGTTTAGCTGAGATGGCATGCCAAGGCCAATTAGTTGCTAAAATATCATGCCATACATTTATTGTGACGTAGATTGCCATGGTCTAGTAGCCAATCTGTTAGGTGAAATAGCTCTACACCATTTTATACTTGATCTTTGTTGCTGCGATGGCCTTCGATAGTTTGATGGCTGTTTGCTCGGCCTAATTGACTGCTAAAACAGCCTGCCATAATTTAGCACTCAAATCTGTTTGCTGAATTAGCTTTACATATATTTTGTTACTTAGATTTGCTCGTCCAAATATCTTGCCATAGCTTTAGACATCGACCTAGGTATTTTTTTCTGGACTTCATAAAAAAGCATATATGTTTTTACTGTAATATCTAATAGAAGAACTAATTTGTATGTCTAACAGATGGACGGGACTTGGATAACTTCTGCTCGAAGATTCTCCGCTGCAAATGTCGAGGGGGTTGAAAACTTCTTGAACACTATCAGAGCTGAGTATGGTGGTCCGAAATCAAATGTGCTCTACCCGTGTAGCAGTTGTATGAATTCAGTTACAAGACCCCAGTCAACTATACAAAATCATCTACACTTGTATGGGATGTCGGTCACATATACTAGGTGGGTTCATCATGGTGAAACTGTGAATGTCAATGTTATTGACTACGTGGAAGCAGCAAATCACCATCTTGATCTGCCTGATGCTCAGGTGGAAGAGGAGGAGGAAGTGGTGGTGGCGGAGCTAGTGAGTTTGAGCAACATTGAAACAATGCTATGAAATGCTCGTGCATTCCGTGAACTTTCACCTGCAGAAGAAAAATAGTGGGCCCGCATGTTGGAACAATGCAACATGGTTGTCACCCCAGGAAATAAGCTGTCAGTATTCTCAGCTATGGTCACCTTTCTTCAGGTGAAGACATCTGAGCGGATGACCAACAAATCATTCGATGCAATGTTGGCTGCTTTCCGCAAATCTTTCCCGGATGCGTCTGAGCTGCCACAGACCTACAGTAAAATGAAGAATTTCCTTCGTGTAGTTGAAATTGGATATGATATGATCCATGTTTGTAAGAATAATTGTGTTCTGTTCTGGAAGGATTATGCCAACTTAAGTGAATGCCCGAAATGCGAATCATCAAGATGGAAAGATGGCGATGCTACGAAGAGGATTCATCATAATGTTCTGAGACATTTTCCAATTATACCAAGATTGCAGAGGTTGTTTCATGATGCTGAAACAAGAGAGGATGTACTTTGGCATTCTAGGAACCAGGAGTACAGAGATCAGAATGTAATGAGCCATCCATCTCATGGTAGTGAGTGGAAAAGCTTCAATCATAAACAAAAAATTGCTGCTGACCCGAGAAACATTAGACTTGGCATAGCTTCAGATGGATTTAACCCATTTGGCCACCAGAGCACCACATATAGCATGTGGCCAATGTTATCCCTTACAACATGCCTCCAAATGTCTGCACCAAAGAATCAAACTACATGATGGCCTTGCTCAACCCAGGTCCAAAAAGTCCTGGAAAGGATTTTGATTTGTTCATGGAGCCTCTTGTGGAGGAACTTCAATAGCTATGGAGGGGTGTTCTCACTCGAGACCTATATAGCAGCCCACCAGCTGATTTCTTTCTATGTGCTGTTATAATTTATTACATCCATGATTATCCGGCTTTGGGCACTATGTCAGGGTGAATGACACATGGTTACAGTGCATGTGTTCGCTGTGACAGGAATCCGCTGTCATATGCAATACTTAGCAAGATCTGTTACATTGGACATCATCGTTTCCTTGCCAAGGACAAGCTGCATACTAGAAAATACTGAAGACATGTGTTAAATGCAAAGCATGAAAACCGTGATGCGCCGAAGAGGCTCACCGCCAATGAGTTGCAAGTGGAATTAGAGAAGGTCAGGCATATTACACCAGGAAACCATCCTGGTAATAGTAGCGGGAAAAGGAAGCATGGCAGGGCAGAAGAGAGATTATTGTTTACCCGCAGGTCCACTTTGTGGGACTTGGAGTATTGGAAAGATTTGGATCTGCAGCATAATCTTGATGTGATGCACATCGAGAAAAATATATGTGACAGCATTATCGACACACTTCTTAATATTGAAGGCAAGACAAAAGATACCTTAAAATCTAGGATTGATTTGACACACCTGGGTATTAGACAGGATTTGCAGGTGCAAGATGAAGGTAAACCACATGATATGGCACCAGCTGTGTACGTCTTGGACAAGGTAAAAAGAAAGAATTCTGCGAGGTCCTGTCACGTGTGAGATTCCCACATAGATTTGCTTCCAACCCTGAAAGGAGAGTCAGTGCAGATGGAAACAAGGTACAAGGGTTGAAAACTCATGACTGCCATGTCCTACTTCAAAGGGTTTTACATGTTATCCTTTAAGGATTGGGCCGCCCTGACTTATACAGAGTAGTTGCAGAGTTGGGACAATTCTTCAGGGAACTCTGCAGTAGAAATATAATGATAGATGCTTTGGAGCGTCTTAGAGACAAGATACCAACTATCCTATGCGACCTTGGGAATAAATATCCTCCGGCCTTCTTTGATGTGATGGTACATTTGGTTGTTCATCTACCTGATGAGGCACTACTTAGAGGTCCAATAGAGTATGGCTGGATGTACCCTATTGAAAGGCGGCTAGGCACTTTCAAGGGCTATGTTAGGAACAGATCTAGACCAGAGGGTTCCATTACAGAGGACTACATTGCTACAAAAGCATTGACATTCTAATCAAAATACATTGAAACAGCTGATCAGCTTAGCAAATAGGTGGGTGAAGACAATTCCGGACTCAATGTTTTATATTATTCTGTTCGAGTTACAGGGAAGAGTCGACAAGAGGACAAATCTAAAGATTTGGACAAAATGGTTTGGTATTTGTTGAATAATTGTCCTGAGATACTACCTTATATCAAGTAAGTGCTAAGTACTGCAGCTTATACATCGTAATATACTAAACTTGCAGCACATTCTTATATATTTAGATGTTTGATGCGATCACTATGTTGTGCAGCATCTACAAAACGGAGTTACTGCCGCAAAATTCAAGAAACATTGACAAACTGGTTATGGCAGGATTTGCGAAATGGTTCAAGAGCCATGTAAGCTTTTGAATTGCACTGTCAGTTTTTTAATATATTGTGTACATAAGATGATCAGCTTGTCTATTTTCTAGCCATAGGTTAAGAAGATGCGGGAGGATGGGCAGGCAGTTGATGATGCCCTTTACTTACTAGCAATGGGTCCTGATACTCGGGTAAGACATTATGAATCTTTCGTTGTTGGAGATGTGCGCTACAACACCCTTGCACGAGACGAAGGCAGGAAGACACAAAACAGTGCCATCATGAGCACGGATACGTATGACAAAGAGACAACTGAAATGTATGCTAACATAACAGACATTGTTCAGTTGCAGTATATCCCCAGTTTTGAGGATCATCGGTGTGTGGTTCTGTTGTGCTATCATTGGTATAACCTGTTTTCTAGGATCGCAAAACCCAGAGCTGATGATTATTTCAAATCCATCAATGTCAAGGCGGCGTACCAGACCAATGAGCCTTTTATTTTGGCAAATCAAGCAACACATGTATTTTTCTTGGAAGACACATTTGCACGTAGCGATGACTGGAGAGTATTGCAAAGGTTTTAGCAGAGGAATTCATTTAATGAAGTTGCACAACAAGACAATGCTTACACTGCTCCTGATGTACAAGATAACACAGATGTTCCTAATATCTTTGAGAACCATCACGTCAATGACGCCGGCGAAAAGATTGCATGTCGTGTTGTGGACATACAAGAGTTGATCAAGAAGAAGCCAATGTTCGAGGACGTTGAGGACGAAGAAGAAGATGACACCGTGGGGAATTATGATTCAGACTGATACACATGGCGAAGATGTTGACGCTGCTGCTGCGAATGATGATTACATTGCTTTTGTCGTATTTTCCTGTCAGAAGATGTTTTTTTATTTGCTATGTGAAATTGTGTTTGCTATGAGAACTGAAACCTTATGAACATGTTGTTTAGTATTTTGCTGTGAGAACATCACTTGTTATGTATGCTGATTTGTGTTTGGTTATTGTATGACGACTAAAACATGATGACATTGTTGTTTAGTCGTACTCATATTTGGCTGTGAAACTTGAATTTGATGACATAGTTTGCTGTTGGACTGCAATTTGCTCGATGTCTTCGAATGAGAACAAAGCTGACCCGACAGCGCCTCTGCTAATTTATTTATTTATTACCAAAAGGGCCTCCGCTATTTATTTATTTGTGAGCAAAAGGGGATACCCCCTGATTTCCGTTAATAGAAATCATTAGATGTTCACAACACTACGCCCAACCTGCTACACAGGTTTCATTCATTACTAGTTTCAACAAAGTGCTCATGTCATAGCCACTGAATACATCACGAGTGCTACATACACTGCAAATAAAGAGACAATCATCCTACAAAGCACTTCGATTTTTCCCGTTATCTTCACAAGCTCTTTCATCTCCTCATTGTTGTCAAGGCCGTTCAGCAGTTGTTGCTTGGCCATGATCAGAGGAACTGCATCTTTAACCTTCCGCTCTGCATCTTCCTCTTCTGCTGTTCCTTCAGTTACTTGTCCGACACCCCAACCTGCTGGTATTGGGATTCCTCGGCTAACCAAATAATCAGCGTAGTTGCATTCCCCCACATCAACAACTTCCCAGAAATACAAATCACACAAATCTTCCCTTTTCTACACGAATCAAATTGGAAGATCATCAACCAAACTATTAAAAAAATCAGCAATTGAAAGCAACATAACAACACTTAAACATATTATTACCCCATGATTCGGGCATTTTGTTGGAAATATGCCCTAGAGGCAATAATAAATTAGTTATTATTATATTTCCTTGTTCATGATAATCATTTATTATCCATGCTATAATTGTATTGATAGGAAACTCAGATACATGTGTGGGTACATAGACAACACCATGTCCCTAGTAAGCCTC
This sequence comes from Triticum dicoccoides, assembly GCF_002162155.2. Lineage (NCBI taxonomy): Eukaryota > Viridiplantae > Streptophyta > Magnoliopsida > Poales > Poaceae > Triticum > Triticum dicoccoides. The sequence continues at coordinate 231,891,234 of NC_041393.1, forward strand.
TAGTTGACTAGCTCGTTGATCAATAGATGGTTACGGTTTCCTGACCATGGACATTGGATGTCGTTGATAACGGGATCACATCATTAGAAGAATGATGTGATGGACAAGACCTAATCCTAAGCCTAGCACAAAGATCGTAGTTCGTATGCTAAAGCTTTTCTAATGTCAAGTATCATTTCCTTAGACCATGAGATTGTGCAACTCCGGGATACCGTAGGAATGCTTTGGGTGTACCAAACGTCACAACGTAACTGGGTGGCTATAAAGGTGCACTACAGGTATCTCCGAAAGTGTCTGTTGGGTTGGCACGAATCGAGACTGGGATTTGTCACTCCGTGTGACGGAGAGGTATCTCTGGGCCCACTCGGTAGGACATCATCATAATGTGCACAATGTGACCAAGGGGTTGATCACGGGATGATGTGTTACGGAACAAGTAAAGAGACTTGCCGGTAACGAGATTGAACAAGGTATCGGTATACCGACGATCGACTCTCGGGCAAGTACAATACCGCTAGACAAAGGGAATTGTATACGAGATCGATTGAGTCCTTGACATCGTGGTTCATCCGATGAGATCATCGTGGAACATGTGGGAGCCAACATGGGTATCCAGATCCCGCTGTTGGTTATTGACCGGAGAACGTCTCGGTCATGTCTACATGTCTCCCGAACCCGTAGGGTCTACACACTTAAGGTTCGATGACGCTAGGGTTATAAAGGAAGTTTGTATGTGGTTACCGAATGTTGTTCGGAGTCCCAGATGAGATCCCACATGTCACGAGGAGTTCCGGAATGGTCCAGAGGTAAAGATTTATATATGGGAAGTCCTAATTTGGCCACCGGAAAATGTTCGGGATTTTTCGGTATTGTACCGGGAAGGTTCTAGAAGGTTCCGGAGTGGGGCCCACCTGCATGGGGGACCCACATGAACGTGGGTAGTGGGGTCAAGGACCCACATCCCTGGTCAAGGCGCACCAAGATCCCCCCTTAGAAGGAATAAGATCATATCCCGAAGGGATAAGATCGAGATCCCTGAAAAAGGGGGATAACAATCGGTGGGGAAGGAAATGATGGGATTTCTTTCCTCCCACCTTTGCCAACGCCCCAATGGACTTGGAGGGCAATAAACCAGCCCCCTCCACCCCTATATATAGTGGGGAGGCGCATGGGAGCTACATGCTTCCCCTGGCGCAGCCCTCCCCCTCTCCCAAGTACTCCTCCTCTCCCGCGGTGCTGGACGAAGCCCTGCAGGATTGCCACGCTCCTCCATCACCACCACGCCGTCGTGCTGCTGCTGGATGGAGTTTTCCCCAACCTCCCCCTCTCACCTTGCTGGATCAAGGCATGGGAGGCGTCACCGGGCTGTACGTGTGTTGAACGCGAAGGTGCCGTCCGTTCGGCACTAGGATCTCCGGTGATTTGGATCACGACGAGTACGACTCCTTCACCCCCGTTCTCTTGAACGCTTCCTCTTAGCGATCTACAAGGGTATGTAGATGCACTCTCCTTCCCCTCGTTGCTAGTCTCTCCATAGATAGATCTAGGTGTTGCGTAGAAAATTTTGAATTTCTGCTACGTTCCCCAACAGTGGCATCATGAGCTAGGTCTATTGCGTAGATTCTTTGCACGAGTAGAACACAAAGTAGTTGTGTGCATTGATTTTGTTCAATATGCTTACCGTTACTAGTCCAATCTTGATTCGGCGGCATCGTGGGTTTAAGCGGCCCGGATCGACCTTACACGTACACTTACGTGAGACAGGTTCCACCGACTGACATGCACTTGTTGCATAAGGTGGCTAGTGGGTGCCAGTCTCTCCCACTTTAGTTGGATCGGATTCGATGAAAAGGGTCCTTACAAAGGGTAAATAGAAATTGACATATCACGTTGTGGCTTTTGCGTAGGTAAGAAACGTTCTTGCCAGAAACCCATAGCAGCCACGTAAAACATGCAAACAACAATTAGAGGACGTCTAACTTGTTTTTGCAGGGTATGCTATGTGATGTGATATGGCCAGAAGAATGTGATGAATGATATGTGATGTATGAGATTGATCATGTTCTTGTAATAGGAATCACGACATGCATGTCGATGAGTATGACAACCGGCAGGAGCCATAGGAGTTGTCTTTATTTATTATATGACCTGCGTGTCATTGAACAACGCCATGTAATTACTTTACTTTATTGCTAACCGGTAGCCATAGTAGTAGAAGTAATAAGTTGGCGAGACAACTTCATGGAGACACGATGATGGAGATCATGATGATGGAGATCATGGTGTCATGCCGGTGACGATGATGATCATGGAGCCCCGAAGATGGAGATCAAAAGGAGCAAAATGATATTGGCCATATCATGTCACTTTTTGATTGCATGTGATGTTTATCATGTTTATGCATCTTATTTCCTTAGAACGACGGTAGTAAATAAGATGATCCCTCATTAAAATTTCAAGAAGTGTTCCCCCTAACTGTGCACCGTTGCGAAAGTTCGTCGTTTCGAAGCACCACGTGATGATCGGGTGTGATAGATTCTTACATTCACATACAACGGGTGTAAGCCAGATTTACACACGCGAAACACTTAGGTTGACTTGACGAGCCTAGCATGTACAGACATGGCCTCGGAACACAAGAGACCGAAAGGTCGAGCATGAGTCGTATAGTAGATACGATCAACATGAAGATGTTCACCGATGATGACTAGTCCGTCTCACGTGATGATCGGACACGGCCTAGTTGACTCGGATCATGTAATCACTTAGATGACTAGAGGGATGTCTATCTGAGTGGGAGTTCATAAGATGAACCTAATTATCCTGAACATAGTCAAAAGATCTTTGCAAATTATGTCGTAAGCTCGCGCTTTAGTTCCACTGTTTAGATATGTTCCTAGAGAAAATATAGTTGAAAGTTGACAGTAGCGATTATGCGGACAATAGAAAGCTTATGTCCTTAATGCACTGCTCAGTGTGTTGAACCCCAAACGTCGTCTGTGGATGTTGCGAACATCGGACATACACATTTTGATAACTACGTGATAGTTCAGTTAAACCGTTTAGAGTTGAGGCACCATTTTCGAAATGTCGCGGAACATATGAGATGTTTCAAGGGCTGAAATTGGGATTTCAGGCTCGTGCCCACGTCAAGAGGTATGAGACCTCCGATGATTTTCTTAGCCTGCAAACTAAGGGAGAAAAGCTCAATCGTTGAGCTTGTGCTCAGATTGTCTGAATGCGACAATCACTTGAATCGAGTGGGAGTTGATCTGCCAGAGATAGTGATGTTTCTCCAAAGTCATTGCCACCAAGCTGCTAGAGCTTCATGATGAACTATAACATATCAGGGATAGATATGATGATCCTTGAGGTATTCGCGATGTTTGACACCGCGAAAGTAGAAATCAAGAAGGAGCATCAATTGTTGATGGTTGGTGAAACCACTAGTTTCAAGAAGGGCAAGGGCAAGAAGGGATACTTCATGAAACGGCAAATCAGCTGCTGCTCTAGTGAAGAAACCCAAGGTTGAACCCAAACCCGAGACTAAGTGTTTCTGTAATAAGGGGAACAACCACTGGAGCAGAATTACCCTAGATACTTGGTAGATGAGAAGGCTGGCAAGGTCGATAGAAGTATATTAGATATACATTATGTCAATGTGTACTTTACTAGTACTCCTAGTAGCACCAGGGTATTAAGATACCGGTTCGGTTGCTAAGTGTTAGTAACTCGAAATAAAAAGAGCTACGGAATAAACGGAGACTAGCTAAAGGGGAGCTGACGATATGTGTTGGAAGTGTTTCCAAGTTTGATGTGATCAAACATCGCACGCTCCCTCTACCATCAAGATTATTATTAAACCTGAATAATTGTCATTTGGTGTTAGCGTTGAGCATAGACATGATTGGATTATGTCTATCGCAATACATTATTCATTTAAGGAGAATAATGGTTACTCTATTTATTTGAATAATACCTTCAATGGTCTTGCACCTAAAGGAATGGTTTATTGAATCTCGATTGTAGTGATACATATTTTCATGCCAAAAGATATAAGATAGTAATGATAGTACAACTTACTTGTGGCACTGCCATGTGAGTCATATTGGTATATAACGCATGAAGAAGCTCCATGTTGATGGATCTTTGGACTCACTCGTTTTTGAAAAGTTTGAGACATGCGAACCATGTCTATTGGTGTATACACATGAAGAAACTCCATGCAGATGGATCGTTTGGACTCACTTGATTTTGAATCACTTGAGATATGCAAATCATACCACATGGGCAAGATGACTGAAAAGCCTCGTTTTTCAGTAAGATGGAACAAGAAAGCAACTTGTTGGAAGTAATACATTTTGATGTGTGCAGTCCAATGAGTGTTGAGGCACGCAGTGGATATCGTTATGTTCTTACTTCACGGATGATTTGAGTAGATACTGAGTATATTTACTTGATGAAACACAAGTCTGAATTCTTGAATGGTTCAAGTAATTTCAGAGTGAAGTTGAAGATCATCGTGACAAGAGGATAAAATGTCTATGATATGATCATAGAGATGAGTATCTGAGTTACGAGCTTTGGCACGCAATTAAGACATTGTGGAAATTGTTTCACAATTAATACCGCCTGGAACACCATAGTGTGATGGTGTGTCCAAACATCATAGTCGCACCCTATTGAATATGATGCGTACCATGATGTCTCTTATCGAATTACCAGTATCGTTCATGGGTTAGGCATTAGAGACAACCGCACTCACTTTAATAGGGCACCATGTAATTCCGTTGAGACGACACCGTTTGAACTATGGTTTGGAGAAACCTAAGCTGTCGTTTCTTAAAAGTTTGGGGCTGCGACGCTTATGTGAAAAAGTTTCAGGTTGATAAGCTCGCACCCAAAGCGGATAAAATGCATCTTCATAGGACACCCAAAACAGTTGGGTATGCCTCCTAATTCAGATCCGAAAGCAATAGGGATTGTTTCTTGAATCGGGTACTTTCTCGAAGAAAGGTTTGTCTCGAGAATTGAGTGGGAGGATGGTGGAGAGTTGATGAGGTTATTGAACCGTCACTTCAACAAGTGTGTAGCAGGGCACATGAAGTTGTTCCTGTGGCGCCTACACCAATTGAAGTAGAAGCTTATGATAGTGATCATGAAGTTTTGGATCAAGTCACTACCGTACCTCATAGGGTGACAAGGATGCGTACTACTTCAGAGTGGTACAGTAATCCTGTCTTGAAGGTCATGTTACTAGACCACAATGAACCTACGAGCTATGGAGAAGCGATGGTGGGCCCAAATTCCAACAAATGGTTAGAAGCCATGAAATCCGAGATAGGATCCATGTATCAGAACAAAGCATGAACTTTGGTGGACTTGCCCGATGATCGGCAAGCCATTGAGCTAAATGGATTTTTAAGAAGAAGACGGACGTGGACGGTAATGTCACCGTCTATGAAGCTCGACTTGTGGCGAAGAGTTTTTCACAAGTTCAAGGAGTTGACTACGATGAGATTTTCTCATCCGTAGCGATGCTTAAGTCCGTCGGAATCATGTTAGCATTAGCTGCATATGAAATCTAGCAGATGGATGTCAAAACGAGTTTCCTTACCAGTTATCGTAAGGAAAGGTTGTATGTGATACAATCAAAAAGGTTTTGTCGATCCTAAGGATGATAAAAGGTATGCTGGCTCCAACGATCCTTCTAAAGACTGGAGTAAGCATCTCGGAGTTGGAATATGCACTTTGATAAGATGATCAAAGATTTTGGGTTTATACAAAGTTTATGAGAAACTTGTATTTCCAAAGAAGTGAGTGGGAGCACTATAGAATTTCTGATGAGTATATGTTGTTGACATATTGTTGATCAGAAATGATGTAGAATTTCTGGAAAGCATATAGGGTTATTTGAAAAGTGTTTTTCAATGGAAAACCTGGATTAAGCTACTTGAACATTGAGCATCAAGATCTATGAGGATAGATCAAAAAACGCTAAATGGTACTTTCAAATGAGCACATACCTTGACATGATCTTGAAGGTGTTCAAGATGGATCAGTCAAAGAAGGAGTTCTTGCCTGAGTTGTAAGGTATGAAGTTAAGAGTTAAAGCTCGACCACGGCATAAGAGAGAGAAAGGACGAATGTCGTCCCCTATGCTTCAGACGTAGGCTCTATAGTATGCTATGCTGTGTACCGCACCGGAAGTGTGCCTTGCCATGAGTCAGTCAAGGGGTACAAGAATGATCCAGGAATGGATCATTGGACAACGGTCAAAATTGTCCTTGTAACAAATAAGGACATGTTTCTCGATTATGGAGGTGATAAAGAGTTCGGCGTAAAGGGTTACGGCGATGCAAGCTTTAACACCTATCCGAGTGACTCTGAGTAGCAAACCGGATACGTATAGTGGAGTAACCATTTGGAATAGCTCCAAGTGGAGCGTGGAAGCAGCATTTACAATATGACCCAGAGATTTGCAAAGTACATACGGATCTGAATGTTGCAGACCCGTTGACTAAAACCTCTCTCACAAGCAAAACATGATCAAACCCCAGAACTCATTGAGTCTTAATCACATGATGATGTGAACTAGTTTAGACACTAGTAAACTCTTTGGATGTTGGTCACATGGCGATGTGACCTGTGAGTGTTAATCACATGGCGATGTGAACTAGATTATTGACTCTAGTGCAAGTGGGAGACTGTTGGAAATATGCCCTAGAGGCAATAATAAATTAGTTATTATTATATTTCCTTGTTCATGATAATCATTTATTATCCATGCTATAATTGTATTGATAGGAAGCTCAGATACATGTGTGGGTACATAGACAACACCATGTCCCTAGTAAGCCTCTAGTTGACTAGCTCGTTGATAAATAGATGGTTGCGGTTTCCTGACCATGGACATTGGATGTCGTTGATAACGGGATCACATCATTAGAAGAATGATGTGATGGACAAGACCCAATCCTAAGCCTAGCACAAAGATCGTAGTTCGTATGCTAAAGCTTTTCTAATGTCAAGTATCATTTCCTTAGACCATGAGATTGTGCAACTCCCGGATACCGTAGGAATGCTTTGGGTGTACCAAACGTCACAACGTAACTGGGTGGCTATAAAGATGCACTACAGGTATCTCCGAAAGTGTATGTTGGGTTGGCATGAATCGAGACTGGGATTTGTCACTCCGTGTGACGGAGAGGTATCTCTGGGCCCACTCGGTAGGACATCATCATAATGTGCACAATGTGACCAAGGGGTTGATCACGGGATGATGTGTTACGGAACGAGTAAAGAGACTTGCCGGTAACGAGATTGAACAAGGTATCGGTATACCGACGATCGAATCTCGGGCAAGTACAATACCGCTAGACAAAGGGAATTGTAAACGGGACCGATTGAGTCCTTGACATCGTGGTTCATCCGATGAGATCATCGTGGAACATGTGGGAGCCAACATGGGTATCCAGATCCCGCTGTTGGTTATTGACCGGAGAACGTCTTGGTCATGTCTACATGTCTCCCGAACCCGTAGGGTCTACACACTTAAGGTTCGATGACGCTAGGGATATAAAGGAAGTTTGTATGTGCTTACCGAATGTTGTTCGGAGTCCTGGATGAGATCCCAGACGTCACGAGGAGTTCTGGAATGGTCCGGAGGTAAAGATTTATATATGGGAAGTCCTATTTTGGCCACCAGAAAATGTTCGGGATTTTTCGGTATTGTACCGGGAAGGTTCTAGAAGGTTCCGGAGTGGGGCCCACGTGCATGGGGGACCCACATGAACGTGGGTAGTGGGGTCAAGGCCCCACACCCCTGGTGAAGGCGCACCAAGATCCCCCCTTAGAAGGAATAAGATCATATCCCGAAGGGATAAGATCGAGATCCCTAAAAAAGGGGGATAACAATCGGTGGGGAAGGAAATGATGGGATTTCTTTCCTCCCACCTTTGCCAACGCCCCAATGGACTTGGAGGGCAAGAAACCAGTCCCCTCCACCCCTATATATAGTGGGGAGGCGCATGGGAGCTACATGCTTCCCCTGGCGCAGCCCTCCCCCTCTCCCAAGTACTCCTCCTCTCCCGCGGTGCTTGGCGAAGCCCTGCAGGATTGCCACGCTCCTCCATCACCACCACGCCGTCGTGCTGCTGCTGGACGGAGTCTTCCCCAACCTCCCCCTCTCACCTTGCTGGATCAAGGCATGGGAGACGTCACCGGGCTGTACGTGTGTTGAACACGGAGGTGCCGTCCGTTCGGCACTAGGATCTCCAGTGATTTGGATCACGACGAGTAGGACTCCTTCAACCCCGTTCTCTTGAACGCTTCCGCTTAGCGATCTACAAGGGTATGTAGATGCACTCTCCTTCCCCTCGTTGCTAGTATCTCCGTAGATAGATCGTGGTGTTGCGTAGAAAATTTTGAATTTCTGCTACGTTCCCCAACACATTTGTAGAAGACTCGGTCAGGGTTGAGGATTGTGGTTGAGATGCGACGGATGACTCTGCGTGATTTGCAGCAGTGGCACCACACCAATGGAAGTGGGTTGAGATGAGCAATCGGCTACGGTGCGCGTGCTGCCGGGGGTATGATGAGACCCACATCCGTTGGTACGGGTGGCGACTTGGCGCATATCTGGTTGTTGCCTGCTGAAGAGCAGGTGGACGAGCAGCCAGCGGACATGGTTGTTGCGGCCAGAGCTTCTGATGCTAGGAAGAGTAAGTAGAGAAGAGGAGAAGCAAATGTTGGATATATTACATTCATTACTTGTAGAGTAGCATAGCACCATATATAGTCCACCTGCTGTTATTTTCCGGCGACGACAGCAGGACCAGTAAACCCTCGTACTCCCCACTGCGTGGGCAACCATTGTCGAGTCTTCCCCGACTCCGTGTCGTTCCCTTCCCAGGCCTCGGCGTTGTCGACCGCCATGGTGCTCTTGGTGCGGCCTAGTCAAGGTGGTCAACGAACAACATCCATTGGACGTGGACTGTACGTGGAGAGGCTGACAGCTGGGTCCACGGCCGCACACAAGGAAATGCCTCCTTATTACGCGCAAAATAATGATTCCTCCACCTGACAGTTGGGACCCACTGGAAGGGCCTCTATATTTCATGAAAAAAACGTTCCCCCCGCTGACAGGTCGGACCCACCAGCTATATCTTCGCACGCAAGGAAGTGCCTCCTTATTACGCACAAAAAAAATGAATACGCCCTGCTAGCTGGGACCCACCACAGTGGGAGGCTGACTTGTGGGCCAACTAAGTTGACGGGGATGGAGGGCTTTGTCAACTTAGTCAATATGAATGATTCTAGCTCCATGACCGTACGATGTCCATCCAACGGTCGTAGTGCTTCTTCAACCTCTGGTCTTCTTGCTCCAGCCGCCCAAACCAGTGCCGGTCGTGCCGCATGCCCCTGCCTCCCGTGGCCGGCTGTGCTGCCGCGGAGGCCTCACCGCCCCCTACTATTCCCACCACTGGCCAAGCCCTGCGGTGACGGCAGCCTCACACCATAGCCGAACCAGTGAACCCTCGTACTCCTCTCCATGCTGGCTTCCACTGCCACATGTTCCCCGGCTCTGCATCGTCCCCTTCCTAGGCCTCGCCATCGTCCACCGCCTGGTGCTCTCGGTGAGGGGTGGTCAACGTGGTCAAGGAACGACTTCCATCGGACGTGGACTATACGTGGAGGCTGACAGCTGGGTCCACGACCGCAGCAAGGAAGTGCCTCCTTATTACGCGGAAAATAATGATTCCACCACCTGACAGCAGGGACCCACCAGACAGGCCACCATATTTTGGGAATAAAACTTTTGCCCCCTGACTGCTGGGACCCACTAGCTACATCTTCGCACCCAAGGAAGTGCGTTCGGGCAAAAAAAAATGATTCACCCCCCTGACTGTTGGGACCCACCAGCTACATCTTCGCACGCAAGGAAGTGCCTGACAGCCGGGACCCACCTGGTCGAAGCGTACGTAGCGTTATCATTCTAGTCGTGAACTTGTATGTACATACTGGTCGATGTAGAGGCACGCACGTGTTGTAGTAGAGGCGCGCACGTAGCATGTACACATACGTACAGCGGCCAGGGTGCAAGAAAGAAAATAGGGCCACGTACGTACATACGGCGGGGTCTCGAACGCCTACTTGCGCATACATACGACCAGGACTCGCGTACATGGCTAGGTCAGAACGGAGAAACTTCATCGCCATCGTGTTCATGGGGAGGCAACAGAATGCGTCGTGTTCATCGGGAGGCAACGAAACACGTGGGAGCCAACCGGCTTGGACGGAACAACCGATGGAAATGAGGCCTGGCGTACCGCAGAACGGAGGAAACGACCCTATGTTCGATTGGCCACGTTCAAAACGGGATCCTGTTCATTGGGAGGGGTCTGTTGTACCGCAAAATGGAGGAAATGAACTTGTGTTGGACCTCCTACGGTCGAAACGGGGTTCTGTTGATCGGGAGGGGTGTGGCGTACCGCAAAACGGAGGAAACAGACTTGTGTTGGAGCGCTACGGTCGAAACAGGGGTCATGTTCATGGGGAGGGGTGTGGCGTACCACAAAACAGGACTCCACGGGATACTGTTCATCTCCACCGTTGACCTCCTCCAGCTTCCACGGGCTACTATTCATCTACCGTCGACCTCCTCTAGCCTCCACCTGCGACTATTCATCCACGGGCTCCTGTTCATCCAGCCTCCACCTCGCGCTACTCCACCGGCTACTGTTCAGCCACCCCTCTCCACGGGCTCTTGTTCAACCACCCCTCCACGGGCTACTATTCATCCACCCCTTTACCGTCTACTATTCATCCAGCCCTCCACGGGGTCATCCTGTTCATCCAGCCCTCTACGGGGTCCTGTTCATCCAGCCCCAACCTGCTCGATCAATCGGAGTCATGTTCATCCAGAGGCAACACCACGGGGTCCTGTTCATCCACCCCGATTGGGAACCGTTCATCCAAAACCCCCCAGCAACGCTCACTGTTCATCCAGAGGCAGCATCGATCGGCTTCAGTTAGCAGCAGTAGCGAAAGAATCACTCGGGTTCAGTAATGTAGCTAGTGCAATCACTTGGGTTTAGTTAGAGCCCAACGCCTCGCTTGGGTTCATTTACAGCCCAACGCCTTGCACACACGCGCGTATGTGTACGAGAGAAACGCGCATCGCTTGGCCCCCGACCACCCACCGTAACCGGGAACTCCCCGAAATTTTCCTCGCCCTCGCTTCTACCACGCTTTTTTCCGTCATGGATGGCCCAAAGAATGTCATGCAGCCGCATCTCCGGCCCACCCAGGACGAAAAGCCCATTTTCTGTCATGATTTTTTGTCATATAAGTAGGAGCCCACCACATCTATGATTATATCGGGTTTTGTCACAATTATCGTCATAGAAGTGTCATAAGTATGACAGAAAAAAAAAATTGTTCGGCCCAAAATGTCACGGATGTGTCTTTTGTTTGTAGTGAGCGGAACTGCCCCAAATATTTGGCAAATAAGAAGGATGGCAAAGTGAACAAAGGTATATTTGATATACATGTTATTGATGTGCACCTTACTAATGCTCGTAGTAGCGCCTGGGTATTTGATATTGGTTTGGTTGCTCATATTTGTAACTCGAAACAAGAGCTGCACAATAAATGAAGTTTGGCTAAGGACAATGTGACAACGTGCGTCGGGAATGGTTCCAAGGTCGATGTGATCGCCGTTGGCACACTACCTCTACATCTACCTTCGGGATTAGTTTAGACCTCAAATAATTGTTATTTGGTTCCAGCATTGAGCATGGACATTATATCTGGATCTTGTTTATTGCGAGACAGTTTTTCATTTAAGTCAGAAAATAATGGTAGTTCTATTTATATGAGTAATATCTTTTATGGTCATGCACCCTTGACGAATGGCCTATTCTTGTTGAATCTCGATTGTAGAATATTGATGCCAAAAGAGGCAAAGTTGATAATGATAGTGCAACATACTTGTGGCACTGCCGTTTAGGTCATATTGGTGTAAAGCGCATGAAGAAACTCCATGCGGATGGACTTTTGGAGTCACTTGATTATGAATCATTTGATACTTGCAAACCATGCCTCATGGGCAAGATGACTCAAACTCCATTCTCCGGAATAATTGAGTGAGCTAATGACTTACTGAAAATAAAACATACGGATGTACGCGGTCCGATGAGTGTTGAGGCACGTGGGGGGTATTGTTATTTTCCGACCTTCAAAGATGATTTGAATAGGTATGGATATATCTACTTGATGAAACACAAGTCTGAAACATTTGAAAGTTCAAAGAATTTCAGAGTGAAGTGGAGAATCATCGTAACAAGAAAATAAAGTTTCTATGATCTGACCGTGGAGGCGAATATTTGAGTTACAAGTTTGGCCTTCAGTTAAAACAATCTAGAATTGTTTCACAACTCATGCCACCTGGAACACCACAGCGCAATGGTGTGTCCGAACGTCGTACCCATACTTTATTAGATATGGTGCATTCTAGATGTCTCTTATTGATTTACCACTATAATTTTGGGGTTATGCATTAGAGACAGCCCCATTCACGTTGAATAGGGCACCATCTAAATCCGTTGAGACGACACCGTATGAACTGTGGTTTGGCAAGAAACCTAAGTTGTTGGTTCTTAAACTTTGGGGATGCGACGCTTATGTCAAAAGGCTTCAGCCTGATAAGCTTGAACCTAAATCGGAGAAGTGCGTCTTCATAGGATACCCTAAAGAAACTATTGGGTATACCTTCTACCACAGATCCGAAGACAAGATCTTTCTTGCCAAGAATGGGCCCTTTCTAGAGGAGTTTCTCTTGAAAGAAGTGAGTTGGAGGAAGTAGAACTTGATGAGGTAGTTGTACCTTCTCACGAATTGGAGAGTAGAACATCATAGAAAACCATTCCCGTGATGCCTACACCAAATAGAGAGGAAGCAAATGATAATGATCATGAAACTTCAGATCAAGATACTACTGAACCTCGTAGGTCAACTAGAGCATGATCCGCACCAGAGTGGTACGGTAATCCTGTCCTAGAAGTCATGTTATTAGACCATGGCAAACCTATGAACTATGAAGAAGCTATGATGAGCCCAGATTCCGATAAATGGCTTGAGGCCATAAAAATCTGAGATAGGATCCATGTATGATCGGCAAGCCATAGAGAATTGGATCTTCAAGATGAAGACTGACGCTGATGGTAATGTTACTGTCTACAAAGCTCGACTTGTCGCAAAAGGTTTTTGACAAGTTCAAGGAGTTGACTATGATGTGACTTTCTCACCCGTAGCGATGCTTAAGTCTGTTCGAATCATGTTAGTAATTATGATTATGAAATCTGGCAAATGGACGTCAAAACTGCATTCCTGATTGGATTTCTTAAAGAAGAGTTGTATATGATGCAACCAGAAGGTTTTGTCGATCCTAAAGGTGCTGACAAAGTGTGCAAGCTCCATCATTTCATCCATGGACTGGTGAAAGCATTGTCAGTGTCAAAACCTACAGATCTCAGGTAGGCGGTCCCAAACTATGCGTCCAACGATCGAAGGTAAAAAGGAGGCAGGGGACACAATGTTTACCCAGGTTCGGGCCCTCTTAATGGAGGTAATACCCTACTTCCTGCTTGATTGACTTTGATGAGTATAGGGGTTACAAGAGTTGATCTACCTCGAGATCGTAATGGTTAAACCCTAGATGTCTAGCATGTATGATTATGATGATCCCTATGGACTAAGCCCTCCGGTTTATATAGACACCAGAGGGATCTAGGGTTGTACAAAGTCAGTTTACAGAGAGAGGAAGGTGCAGGATCCAAATGCCAAGCTTGTCGTCCACGCAAAGGAGAGTCCCATCTGGACACGGGGAAAGGTCTTTAATCTCATATCTTCACGGCCCAATAGTCCGGCCCATATCACATAGCCCGGACACCCGAGGACCCCTTAGTCCAGGACTCCCTCAGTAGCCCCTGAACCAGGCTTCAAGGATGACGTATTCGGCGTGCAGATTGTCTTCGGCATTGCAAGGCGGGTTCCTTCTCCGAATACTCCAAAGCAGTTTTTCGCACATGATAACTGTATCCGGCTCTATTTAATAATTACAACTTTAAGCTGTAAGGTCAATAAATATTCGAAACAAAGAAAGTCACGTCCATAGGCAATTTTTCGGGCGAGGCGTTATGTCCTGGCCTTGTTAGTATTATGAACCATTTTACAGCCCTCGCTTCGTGTTTCAAGGCGCGGTCATAGGCACGTCTTGTCAAAGTAGGGATTGTGTCCCCTAATCACGAGATTTTCATTAACAGGGGTTTGGGTAATCCAACCGTGCCGTTCACAAGTCCCCTTGGGAATTGGCGAGATTTAAGGCTCCAGAGGGGACGCTTGATATCCACTGCCCTTGTAAGAAAAATACAATCCTTTCCATTCGAGATCCATCTTTTCACCTCACGCCTTCTTCCTCCTCTTCCTATTTTCCATTCGAGCTCCAGCGCCCAAGTCCCAATCCTTTCCACCGCCACCAAACACTCCTAGCCATGTCTGGATCTAGAGCGCAGGGCAAGTGGATGGCTTCCTCTATTATAGAGGAGAACATCAAGGAGCTCCGCGAAGCTGGGTACTTGGCCATGGACATAGTCCACCGGCTCCCTGCCAAAAATCAGATCGTTCCCACTCTGAAGCCTAATGAAAGGGTGGTGTTCATCCCCCATTTCCTTCACTGACTAGGGTTTCCCCTTCATCCTTTCGTCCGCGATCTCATGTTTTTCGATCGGTAAGACTTTCATGATCTACCCAAATTCCTTCCTCAACCTTTCGGCGTTTATCGTCGTGTGCGAGGAATTCCTCCGCGTCCCTCCCCACTTCGGCCTATGGCTCAAGGTCTTCAATGTGAAGTCGAAGGTGGTCGAAGGCCAACACGTGGAGTGCGGCGGTGCCATGGTGAGCAAATTCCCAATGTCACCTGGACAAAGGGGACCTTTCTGGAATCTGTCAAGGGATGGCAGCAGGGGTAGTTCTATATCATGAACCCCGTGACACCACATGGGCCGCCGCTCCTGACTTCAAGTCCAGACCCCCGATGCGGCTTACATCCTGGCTCAATAAGGGTCTAGATTGGGAGTCGCCTGACGAGGTGATGATGCTGGAGAGCCGCATCAAGGGCATGATAAACAAGAACACTAGTCTTGCCAGTGTGATCCAGGTGATGCTTTTTCGCCGGATTCTTCCTTGTCAACGCCGGACTCAATATATGTGGGAATTCAACCCAGCCAGTCGTCGGACCCTGCAGCAGTTCTTCGGCACGACGCACCAAGACATATGGAAGCTACTCTTCAAGGATCAAACATCATGGCCGGAGACAACCGAAGACCGCGGCCTTGACTGCGCATGTCCGACCACTCCCGTAAGTTTTATGATAACTTTTATTTGCAAATCCAAGGAGTATATTGAACTTTCTTACTCCCACAGGGCTGGACAAAGAAGGCGGAGCAGATCAAATGTCCGGCTCCGCTGCCCGAGGACCAGGCCACCCCCTCGCTGACGAAGATGTTGGTTCCGGCGTCGTATCAGGCGCAGGAGAAGAAGGCCAAGAAGAGGGCAAGGAGGCCAGAAGTGGCCTCTGCCGTAAGGGTACTTTGGACGTCGTGTCCGAAGACACCGAGTCCTCCTCCTCTCATGGCGAAGATATAGAGGAGGAAGAGAGCAACTCTCCCCTTAAGGGGGGGGGAAGAAGAAAAGGGCGGCTTGCACAGATCTAGAGGCGGAAGCGTCCAAGAAGGGGAAAACCCTCCTTTTTGGATGACTCTGAAACGGATGCCGAAGCCATCCCCGAGTGGCACCCGAGGTCAAAGCCCTTGGCTGAATCGTAAGTATCTGAAGACACTGTACCCATATCCGAGTTTATGCCTTATTTATTTTAACGTACTAAATTGCGCATTGCAGCCCGGCTCACGATCTCCCCCAACGATCATCGTCATCTGGGAATTTGCTAGGGACAAACGCGATGGAGAGCAAGTCGCCTCCGCTGATCTCTCCACCCACATCTACGGATAACACCAAAGTGTTGTCCCAGAAACCTCTCCAGGCCACGGGGAAGTGCAGGAGGCCATGAAGGTGGCGACCGAGGGTAATACCTCTGTTGCCGAAGAGAGGTGGAAATCCACTGCCATGGAGACCAGCGACGGGGGCCATGCTCAGTTCGCCCCCACCCAAATATTATTCTGGAGACTCATACAACTCCGGAATCGGACCAGCAGCCTTCTTCAAGGAAAGGGGGCACGCCGTCTTCGCCGGCGTCCTGAAAGCACAAGTGCTCCCTGGGTGGTTTTGGTAATTAATGTCAACATATCTCTTGTTGGACTAACACTTTTACCTAGTATGTTTCAGACAAGTTCAACAATGGAGTCGCATGGACTAAAGGATGTGGAACCCCTTCTAGATGCTAAGGACAAAGGATTGGCTCAAGCTTCAAGAACAAGACTCTACATTTTCTATTTTAGTGATCCAAGATCACATTGAGTCTATAGGAAAAGCCAATACTATCAAGAGGGGATGAGGTGTTGCTTAATGGCTTGCTTGCTCAAAGTGCTTAGTGATATGCTCCAAATCCCTCAACTACTTTCTCACATCCACATATGTCCTAAACCAAAAGTCTAACTCGGCCCCACCGATTCTTTCTATCCGGCGCCACCGAGTTCATATGTCTTAGCCACTGCCACAAACCCTAGGCAAATCGGTCTCACCAATAGGGATCTCGGTCTCACTGAGATGGGATTGTAATCACTCTGTGTATGTCCATTACCAAAATCGGTCTCACCGAGTTTGAGCAATCGGTACTACCGAGATTACAATGCAAACTCTCTGGTTAACTTATTACCAAAATCGGTCCTACCGAGTTTGTGTAATCGGTCAAACCGAGTTTGCCTGACCAACTCTCTTGTTAGCTTATTACCAAAATCGGTCCCACCAAGTTTGTGTAATCGGTCTCACCGAGATTATGTTATGCCCTAACCCTAACCATATTGGTCCTACCGAGTTGCATGTCAGTCCCACCGAAAATCCTAACGGTCACATTATTTGCTAAATCGGTCCGACCGAGTTTGACGATTCGGTCCGACCGAGATTGGCAAGTTGTGTGTAACGGTTAGATTTTGTGTGGAGGCTATATATACCCCTCCACCCACTCTTCATTCGAGGAGAGAGCCATCAGAACGAACCTACACTTCCAGCATACATTTTCTGAGAGAGAACCACCTACTCATGTGTTGAGACCAAGATATTCCATTCCTACCATATGAATCTTGATCTCTAGCCTTTCCCAAGTTGCTTTCCACTCAAATCTTCTTTCCACCAAATCCAAATCCTGTGAGAGAGAGTTGAGTGTTGGGGAGACTATCATTTGAAGCACAAGAGCAAGGAGTTCATCATCAACACACCATTTGTTACTTCTTGGAGAGTGGTGTCTCCTAGATTGGCTAGGTGTCACTTGGGAGCCTCCGACAAGATTGTGGAGTTGAACCAAGGAGTTTGTAAGGGCAAGGAGATCGCCTACTTCGTGAAGATCTACCGCTAGTGAGGCAAGTCCTTCGTGGGCGACGGCCATGGTGGGATAGACAAGGTTGCTTCTTTGTGGACCCTTCGTGGGTGGAGCCCTCCGTGGACTCACACAACCGTTACCCTTTGTGGGTTGAAGTCTCCATCAACGTGGATGTACGATAGCACCACCTATCCGAACCACGACAAAAACATCTGTGTCTCCAATTGCATTTGAATCCTCCAAACCCTTCCCTTTACATTCTTGCAAGTTGCATGTTTTATTTTCTGCTGCTCATATACTCTTTGCATGCTTGCTTGTTATGTATTGTGAGTGTTAAACTTGTGCCTGAACTCCACTCCAACTTAAAGAAGTTAAAAACTGCATCTTTTGGTACTTAGTGTCTAATCACCCCCCTCTAGACACCTCTTCTCGATCCTTTCATGTCCTCTATCAATCCGGAGGCACCGGACACTCTGGTGGAAGCGCTTCAGAGTGCTTCCATCGTGGAAGAACATCGTACCCTTATGGGTATGGTGATTGAAAAGGTTCGGTCTGCTAAGAGAGGATTGAACCAAGCCTATACCAGCCTTCTAATAGGTTTTGAGGTATGTGATTTAATATATTTTTGGCTATTTGCAAAAGAAATACCTGTATATAGATAGTAGCCCCTGAGGCTCTGTTCAACGTTCGCGAAGAAGAGCCGAACAGAGGATCAAATAATACTTCACAGAAGCTAACATATATGTCTCCTTGGATGAACAGGCTACGAGGCTAGCAGCAACCGCTCATGCTGTCGAGGTCTCCGAACTAAAGCGGAAGTTGGAGGCAAAACAAGGTATGTGATACCGAAGTATATCTGAAGTGATATGAGTTCCAATTTGTTATCTAACTGAGCTTTATGCTTATGCTCATGGTTGACACTTTTGAGGTCAAAGCCCTCAACAGCGCGCTGGCTGAGGCCAAGAAGGAGGTGGACGAGGAACAAATCGCCCGCCAAAAACATGAAGCAAGGTTGGAGGAAGTCCAACAAGAGCTCACTGATTCCATAAGCAAATGTGAGTCCTTGGAGCGCAAGGTGTCGGATCGAGACTCCGAACTTACTGCGTCACTCCAAAGGAGGCCCGGGTTGAAGCCCAAGGCGCCTGGCAGGAGATCCGTGAGGCCAAGCAGATCGCGGCGGGTAAGGCCTTTAAGATGGAGAGCAAATACATAAGGAGAAAGTACACCTTACTGACATGCATTTGGAGTTCTCCAGGAGCATTTGCGGATCTTCCCCGAAGTATTGCAGATGTTGCAAATTTCTTCCGAGCCGAAGAGGGGAGCTCAACAGAGAAGATGTTCTGGTCACAGTACCTCGCGCCAGAGCATCATGTGCCCCTCAGCGATCAGCTGAAACAACTGACCGAGCTACATAGGGTGGCCGGACTGGCCATGAAGGATGTCATAGTCCGTCTTTGGCCAGCCGAACCCATACCTAGTAGCTACTTTGGGCTTGTGAAGCGGCTGGTCGATGCCTGCCCACGGCTTGATGCTATAAAGTGGTTAGTCTGTAAGGTGCCCGGATGGCCTTCGCCCGTGTCAAGGTGCAGTGGGCGAAGCTGAATGCCACTAGTCTAGCAACCGGGGGACCGCCCGCAGGCAAGGAGCATCGTACGCTGGAGCTATATTTCAACGACGTCCTTGAGGGATCCCGCATTATAGAGGGCCTATGTTCGAAGGACATCATTTTTGAATAATGTATCTGTGCTGCCCAAACTTTGTATTATAAAACATGGCGTTTGTATAATATTAGTCTTGTTTCTTCTGAAATTATTTACCCTCCGTTGCGGCCGTTTATTAAATCTGAGAGTTGGCTAGTCGTTGGCTTCAGCCCATCGCGTAGGTAGTACGGGGGTGTTCGGAACAACACAAAAACACACTTATCCCAATGACTTGGTCCTTGAAGGAGGTGTTAGTGCAGCGAACCAGGCGATCAAACTATGCGGGTTTACCACTCTCACTTAGCTATAGGAGTTTGACAATAAGATTTTAGGCGCAGCCCCTGGTATTGTTCAGTTATCCAAACTTGGTTGCTATAGACACCTGACCAGGTAAAAACCAGTCCTTCGTGTGACACGGAAAAAATCACAAGAGATTTATATTGAGTCGCCGAATAGCTGATTAGCTCTCGCCGCATCATGACAGTCAGTTTTCGGCTTTCTCTACTCAGGTGTTTATCCAGCTAACTAGAAACACAATCGCAGTAGTTCTCCATTTACTTCCTTAGCCGAAAAATCGGAATGTAAGGTAGCAACCACAGGAGCCGGGCAACCCAACTATTGACCCAAGACATGGTTCGGAGCCGATGCATATAATGCTAGATTCGGGACGCTGAGTTGCACTCTGAAAGTGTTCGGACTTATGCTATTTTTAAGAAATGTACGCCTGGTAGGATAACCTTTTGTAATCGTCTTTTTTGTTTCTTCCTGTTTTTCTTTTTCTTTTTTCCTTTCCTATTGTAGACCTTTTTCTTAGATTTCTCTTGATGTCTTTTTCTTTTTATTTTCTGCTCTAGGGCTTACCTCAAGCCCTTAAGACTACTATTCCTAGATTGCTCTTTAATTGCTTAATAAAAGTTGTAGTGGGGTTTTACCCTGCTATTTATAGTCAAAAAAGAATAAATGTACGTGGCTAAATGGAGCCCCTGGCGATTTAGGTCGTGTCGAGGTGTACATGACAATCAGGCAAAAAAGAAGGGGGAATACAGATTGGGAAATAAGCCAGTACCGAATAGTTTGGGCGAGAAAAACTGTTTCCATTATAGTCTGATTGATACGTCAAAACGTATTTGTACAGATAATGCTACAAGCATCAAGGATATTTGACATGCCGAGCGAAAGAGAAAGCTGCATACAGGTGCTAAAAAGGGGAGTAGGTGATCTGTGAAGATCCTTTAAGTACTCTGCCGTACATCTGCGCTGCTTTTCGCCTTGGTGTGTGGTCCTTTGAGGGGATTAATGAGCAAGTTTCATAAGGGGCCGGCAAAAGGGCCCTTGACACCATTAAAAGGTGATGTGGGTTGTAAGGAACCTAAAAAAGAAAAATGAAGTGAAGAAAAAGAAAGATGGGGGTCCAGGTACATTCAAGTCGTATTGTGGACTTTATCCCTGATATGCCTTCATTGTCGCCCATGGTATCTTCAGCGCGTAGTTATGTGCATGCGGCACATACGCTGCAGTTCGGTTAGGGCTGAGACAGAGGCCAGAGCTAATCGAGCTCCTAGCGAGCTGGACTGTCACTCTGCGGGGTGGTCCGGACTCATTTGTCAGGGTCCGGTGTCTTGACTGCCGATGTGGAGCTCGGCTTGATACTGTCGACCTGCACTTCCGCTGCGAGGGCCGCGGTGTGTTCCTCGGTACGGAGGGAGCGATCCATGTTTCCTTGGACTGTTATAACACCGCGTGGTCCTGGCATTTTGAGTTTTAGATAAGCATAGTGCAGGACCGCATTGAAGCGGGCAAACGCGGCTCGTCCGAGCAGTGCATGATAGCCACTGCGGAAAGGGACGATGTCGAAGATCAAGTCTTCGCTTCGAAAGTTGTCCGGCGAACCGAAGATGACCTCCAATGTGATTGAGCCCATGCAGCGGGCCTCTACACCAGATGTTACTCCTTTAAAGGTAGTTTTGGTCGGTCTGATTCTTGACGAGTCCATACCCATTTTCCAGACTGTGTCCTGGTAGAGCAGATTAAGACTGCTACCGCCATCCATGAGGACTATCATGAGGTGGAATCCATCGATAATTGGGTCAAGAACCAATGTGGCTGAACCTCCATGGTGGATACTGGTCGGATGATCCCTACAATTGAAGGTGATCGGGCATGCTGACCATGGGTTGAATTTTGGGGCGACTGGCTCTATTGCATAGAAGTCCATTAATGCGTGCTTGCGCTCCCTTTTGGGGACGTGAGTTGCATATATCATGTTTACCGTTTTGACCTCGGGGGGAAATTTCTTCTATCCCCCTGTGTTTGGTGGGTGATGCTCCTCGTCGTTGTCCTCGCTGGGCGACCCTTTCCCTGTGTGCTTGGTATTTAACTTACCGGCCTGTTTAAAGACCCAACAGCTTCTGTTGGTATGGTTGGCAGGCTTGTCAGGCGTGCCGTGAATCTGGGAAGGTCGATCGAGTATTCGGTCTAGGCTAGGTGAACCATCTTTGTTTCTTTTGAATGGCCTCTTCCGCTGACCGGGCTTGGAGTCACTGAATCCGGCGTTGACTGTCGTGTCTTCGGTATCGTCAGTGTTGCTCTAATGCTTGTGTTTATTACGTCGGGGCCTGCGATTTCTGTTCCTGGCTTTGGAAGTGCCAGGATCGCTGGTACTGTTGCTGCTACGGGCAAGCCAGCTATCTTCGCCTATGCAAAAGCGGGTCATGAGTGATGTGAGGGCTGCCATGGACTTCGGCTTTTCTTGGCCGAGGTGTCGGGCAAGCCATTCATTGCGGATGTTGTGTTTAAAGGCTGCTAGAGCCTCGACGTCCAGACAATCAACAATTTGGTTCTTTTTTATTAGGAACCGGGTCCAGAATTTTCTGGCTGACTCTCCGGGCTGCTGGACTATGTGACTGAGGTCATCGACGTCCAGAGGTCGGATATAAGTGCCTTGGAAGTTGTCTCTAAAGGCATCCTCCAGGTCTTCCCACCTTCCAATCACTACTAGGGAAAATGTTATACACAGAGGTATAGCAGTAGCGTTGGTCAAAACTTGGTGCTAGCGCTACTTAGTAGTAGCGCTTGTTGCAAAACCACGCTACAACCATTGTTTTAGCAGTAGCACGTCTTCACAGAAAAGCGCTACTACTAAAATTCCCTCACTAATGCCGGTAGGCTAGGAATAGTAGTAGCGGTTCTCCCAGAAGCACGCTACTGCTAAAAACTTTGTAGCAACGTGTTCATGCTGTAGAGCGCTACTGCTATGAAAAAGAAAATAAATAGAAAAATAAGTAGAAAAGTAAATGAAAATGAAAGAAATAGAAAAAGGAGAAATGAAAAAAAAAAGAAAATGTAAAGAAAAGAAAGAAAAAGAAAAATAAAACAGAAAGGAATAGCTATAGCACGTTTCTCTGGAACAACCTATAGCTATCTTAGCTATAGCGCATTTTGGCAAAACGCGCTACTGCTAGTTTGACTCAAATCCCGGCAGCCTGGGCTCAAAATTTCGCTAAGTCCTTTCCCCTCCCCCCTCTCTACTCCCCCCTGTCCCCCAACTGCTCCATCGCTGCCGTCGCCCTGCCGCCTTCGACCACACTGCCACCGCCCGAGGCCGCCATCGACCACACCGCCGCCGCCCGCCGCCTTCAACCACACCGCTGCCGCCTGAGGCCGCCCTCGACCTCACAGCCGCCGCCCAAGGACGTCGTCGACCTCACCGTCGCCTCCCTCGAGCTCACCGTCGCTGCCCTCGACCTCACCGCCGCCGCCCAAGCCAGAGCCTGCCCTCGCCGCCGACCGTAAGGCTCTGCCTCTCCTGTCCCCTACCCTCCTCTCTCTCTCTTCTAGGGCAATTCATATATATGTTTATACTATGTTGATGTTCATATGAACCCTAGGTGTTCATATGAACCCTAGATTTTTTTAGGGCAGTAGGCATTTTATAGCATTTAGGAAAAATGATTAGTAATTTTTTAGGAAATTAGCTAAGGCAATTTTTATGAAAATGCCTAAACAGTAATTCCATTTATTTTAGCTTTAAACTAATAGAGGGTATATAAATAATAGTAGCATTTAGATTTAAATTAACAGAGGCTATAAACAAAAATCACTTAGCTATAAAAAATATTTGGACTACGGACCTGAATTTGTTCCAAATTTCATTCAAATGAAATTTGAATTATTTGGACTATGGACCTCAATATTTTTGAAGAAATTGGGTGTAGGTACTAAGGTCTTGCTGTGGAAATTTTGGTGAGGTCAGAAGAGTTAGAGAAAATGGAGTTCCTAGACTTTTAGCTTTAGACAAAAAAACAAAAGTATTTAGCTATAATAAAAAATAGTAGCTATGGCATTTAGCTATAAACAAAAAACAGAATTTTGTTTCTTTTCAAAAACTTGGTCACACTAATTGTTGCTATGTAAACAAAAAAAAATTGTTTTTATATGATATATGTCATTGATGTTCATTTGCATATTCCATTATTGTTGATTATATCTTTTCATTGAAGTGGCCATGTTATATGCAAATTCCTCAATAGTGTTTGCTCGTGTTATATATTTTCATTGAAGTGGTTCGATTGTGCCCAAGTGGCTTTGTTGTTTCCAAGGAATGAAGCTAAGTGGCCTATGTTTTGCCGGAATGTTGATTCATTTCTATTCAGGCAAATTTCAGGTTCTCGATTTGTCCACTTTTTAGCAAAGGTCATGCCGAAATTTTCTGCGAATTTCGGCATAACTTGTGCTACAAACTAGGACATATCGAGTGCCCGGGATTTGCCGCACCAGGAAGGAGTCAACGTTCCTGCAAAACAATAGGCCTTTTTTATGTCATTATTCATTCTATTAGGTCTAGAATTAATTGACTAGATTTAATCATAGGAAACATGGCTAGCAACGATGAAGGACAGGGTTCTGGTGATTGCGACGATGTCTACCGGGCGGCAGACGAGTTTTTTAGCCTTGCCGACGATCAACCGATGTTGTTGATGGGCCCACCGGTGGTATCGGGGACTGAGACCAACACGCAGACCGGTGCTGAGATTGAGACCAGCGCTGAGACTCAGACCGGCATCGAGACCGGCGCTGAGACTGAGACCGGCACTGCCTCAAGGAGCGGAGCCGGTGTAGAACCGAAAGCAGAGAGGCAACGGCTTCCTAACAAACTCAGGACTACTAGACTGGTGGTCACGGAGGTGGACGACGGCAATTTTGAGCCAAAGGCGCCCGAGGAAGCGCGCTCGTGCTACGGCAATCAAATAGGCTGCATCGTACGAACAACCGCCACCATCAACGATGAGAAACTACAGAAGATAGAAAATATGAGGCGCTCCCTCCTAAAGAAGTTTCACCAGATATTCTTGTTCCCGGGCCGGAATGAGAAGGATTATGAAGATCCAGATGAGGACCCGTTATTGAAGAAGATAAACAAACATGCCATGACCAAGTTTAGCGACACGTTGGCCGCCTGGAAAAATTGAGTGAAAGCAAAGATCATCGACAAGAGGGAACCCTACTCCGAGATTGTAAAGGATAATCCAACAATCACGAAAGAGTAGTTTCAAATATTCAAGGAGGCTTGTGAGGCCGAAGCTGCCAAAAAAAAGTCTAAGTACATGAAGGGGCTTCAAGAGAGGAACATTGGGAGCCACCACCTTGGAAGCCGTGGTTACGGCGGAAAGAGGTCCAAATGGGCCAAGGAGGACACGGAAGCCGCGAGTTTGGGCATCCCAGACCCCTTGGCGGAGTTCACCGTCGCGCAGGAGCGTGACGTCCTCAGGGCCCGGCACCATTGGGACCCAGTGATGAAGGTTTATGAGACAAAACAGGTCATTACGGAGTTCATGAGACTGCTGGTAATTTTAGTTTCTGATCAATTCGACTGCACACGTTAGTCATATTTGTAAACGATCCTTGTGCCTTTTGCAGAGAGAGCAGCACAGTATTGCAGCCGAAAGCGACTCGCCGTCTGAGGCGTTGGCGAGGCCCAAGTGGGACACTCCATTCAACCGGGCGTTGAACATATTGAAACGACAACCAGTGGATACTCGACCGTCGTATGGACGCGTGCACGGTGTCGGAGACGGCGCCACGTGGAAGAAGTACTACCGTGAGACCACAGAGGAGAGAAAGGAAAGACGGAGGTTAATTGAAGAAAACATCGACAAGAAGGTTGAGATTGCGGTTGAGAAGAAATCATCTCAGACAGTCGCAACAGCGGTAGCTGCCACAAAACAGGTGGTTGCAGATTTGTCTACTTCCTTGGTTCCGGCCGTTTTCACTTGGACAAGGCAAAATCCAGAAAAAAAATGCAGAGGACTTTCCCCTTGCTGACTTCTTGGGGAGCAGCTCGACTAGCGTTGCACCAGCACCTGCTCCCACACCGGCTCCCGCACCTGCTCTCGCACCGGCTCCCGCACCAGACGTGCTCGGCGGTGCTTCGTCTTTGGCTGAGCTCGACGCCCTCACGGTATCTGTCACACCGGCCCCCTTCAATATAAATGTATAATCTCCTATTTTCGTTGCCTTTCGGATGTCTCATGTCGCAGACTTTTCTTTGTAGGCCGACGAAACCCCGTGCACCATATTGTACACCATCGGCGACTAGAAGGTGGACGCGGGGAAGGCGACGATAATGGAGCCGAAGGAACTATTGTTCCACAGCCGGCCGATCCCCCCGAACGTCTTCAAGGTTTTCGTGGCCAGTGTCAAACCGGGCCACGTGAATTTGCCTCCTCTAATACTAGTGGGGGATGACGATGAGACCCCGCGGCGGCTTGGTGATTGTTGCAATGGGTGGGTCATGTTGTGGCCAAAGAGTCTGCTTTGTCTGGAGGCGGCCGGAAGCACACCCACAAGCACGCAGCCTAAGAAAGGTATGAACATCAACACCCCACCTACCCAATTAGCGTCGGATGTCGGGTTGGGTGATAGTGGACAGGGTAAGGAGGAGGCTCCATTAGTCGCTGATGATGTCGCCATGGATGAGGATGAGGATGACGATGGCGCTGAACAGCATGTCTATGCTGGTGCCTCCTCAGGGTTTGAGCGTCATGAGTCGGTGCCTGAATTGCCATCTCAACGTATTATGGACGACCTTCCGGTAGTAAAGAAGTCTAGGAAGAGAGCGAGGAAAGGCAAAAAAGCTGATTCTATGATCCAGCCGCCTCAGCAGCCTCGGCTTCAGGACCGTATAGATATCCCCGATGCGGATAAATGGCATATCCCCGGTCAACCAATCCCACCTGCAACAGCGCTACGGGCCAGATTCAGCGATCTAAGGAGACTTCATGATGATGTGTTGCGGAAAGAAAAAGGCCTCATCGCCTCGAAAGATCCAGGATACCCACTCTACGTGGTTAACGCTCCGCGGCAAATGTCGTACGTTGACTGCTTCCCCGCGGATAAGTTCTTCCTCCGATTCAATTACATATTCGACATGTTTCACGTGAAGAAGCTGGATTTTATGTTTGTCCGCCTTTATGCCTTGCACATGAACTACATCATCGGGGTTGAGCAGATACCTCATATCTTTGTCGCTGAACCGTACTACATGCACGAGGGCTTCTTGGGAGTCTGCACAAAGCACGGTGAATACACGAGGGATTACATCGTCAGTTTCATGCTCGCCAATAAGGACAAGGAGGAAATTCTCGTGCCTTATCATCCCGTGTAAGTCATCTGCTCTGCTATCCTTCTTTCAATTTCAATCATTCATTTGCACGGTGGAGGCTAATTAATTTGAGGTGTACTTATTTTGCGCAGCGGCATGCGCGCCGTCCTCATCATCCTCTACCCCCGATTCTCCCACGCTCTTTACTTGGACTCGTCGAAGAACATTCACAAAAAGGATTACACCCACATCAAGGATGTTCTCGACAGTGCTATGTTTTACTACCAAGCAAGGGGTGGAGAGGTCAAGGACAAGAAGAGTAGGGGCGGCAGGGTCGCCTTCAGCCATAAGACCGACTTCTGCTGCATCCAGCAACCGAACGATTCTCTTAATGATGGATTCTATGTCCTACACCACATGCTGGAGTACAGACGGGATCACCAGAACCTTCGCATGTCACCTAGATTCGGTGATGCCCATATTCTGCAATGGGCAAAGGACATAGGAGTTATCGAGGATCATCGACTTTGAGCTGAGTTCTATAACATCCAGCGCGAACTTGCCCAAATCATCATGAAGGAGGTCGTCGGAAAAACAGGGATGTTCTACGGAGAAGGACAAATGTCGCGGGAAGACATCCGAACATGGATAGCCTCTCAGCGTCTCAACATGAAGCCTTTCACTAAGCTCGAGGACTATCTCCCTGACATGGATGGATGGCACGACATGGTGGAGCGATTGTCGATATATGACAATGTGTCCGTTTAGTCCATACTTTCTGTATGACAAAACTTTGAGTTATGCACGGTGAAACTTTATTTGTGATGTAATTAAACTGTCCTCCTCCTCGACTAGCAAAAATCACTCTAGTTAGGGCATTTTGGGTACGATGAACTTTGTTATTTATGCTTATGATATGTTGTTTCTATTTTTGCCAAGTTTGTCTCTTTCTATTGCTCAACTATATATGTTGCATATCATCAACTCATGTGACGATGCAGGTGCATAGATCATAGATGGTGAAGAAGTGCTACGCCAGGAGTATATATACGACGAGTGGCCGGAGTGTCAGGCCCAGGTGTACCGGTTTCCGGTTTCCGAGCGACAGGCAGTAGTTAGTTTAGGTTCACGCTAATGCGAGAGAGGGATACGAACTCATGTACTCAAAGTGATAGCTCTTCTCGCGTATATCATTGTTTAGATGGATGACGATGTATTTGCAAGTAATCGAGACTTGTATCGCTATTTTCGAGATGATGACGAGAGACCACTTTGTGTTGGATGATGATTATGATGATGACATGATTTGATGAGACTAATTGTATGTATATGCTATGATTACATTTGTATGTGTATAATATGCTAAAGATTATTGCATGAAGCCTATTCAAACACAAAACAAATATGGAGGAAAAAAACTAATAAAACTAGTAGTAGCGAGGGGGGGGGGGGATTTAGCTGTAGCGCCGCCTTACCAGTAGCGCTTCCTTGTAAACAGCGCTGCAGATAATATCAGCAGCGCCCTTTTCTAAAGAGCTCTACAGCTATTCATGTATAGGAGTAGCATGGGATGACAGGCGCTACTGCTATACGTTAGCGGTAGCGCCTTATTAGTAGCATCGGTCCCCGCACTACTGATAGGCCAAAAACCTGCGCTGCTGCTAGGCTTTTCCCTAGTAGTGAATAGAGTTTTCTGGGAGGCTATTTAACTAGTGCCGAGCTGGTCCCTTAAGTTTGTGAGGGAGGTATTTGATGGCATGTAGTTCATCACCGACAGCCATGTGAATGTGGAGAAGAAAATCTTCAATCCATACTGCGGGGTTTGTTGTGCCATCGTATGATTCAATGTTCATGGGTTTAAACCCTTCTGGGAACTGGTGCTCCATTACCTCATCAGTGAAGCATAGGGGTATGAGGCGCCTCTATATCGGGCCATGTCACGACGCAGTTCGGATGGAGTCCGTATGCGGTTTTCCGCCTGAGTGAAGTTGTGCTTGTCGCGCTAGACTTGATGGTCGTCTTCTCGCGCTAGGGCACGCCCCTTTGATCCATATTGATCTGGTCTGACCGGCTCTATTATCCAGGTCCTGTCATAGGTCGTAGGTGTATCCTGTAGTTGATGTCTCTCTGCCTTTATGGCGGGGTGGTGCAGGCTGGTGTTTGGCTTGAGTTGCCTCTCTGTCCCGGCCACGTGGTGGTCGGTCATGTCCATCGGCAGCGTTACGCGTGGGCGGTATAGGCTCTGGGGCCTCGTCGTCAAATTGGGGTAGCAGCTTGCACTTTGGGTAACTCTTGGTTGAGCGTTCGAGGTCGTATTCCTCGGCTGCCAGGACATCAGTCCATCTGTCATTGAGCAGATCCTGATCAGCTTGAAGCTGTTGCTGCTTCTTTTGTAGGCTTCTTGCCATGGCTATTAGCCGGCGCTTAAAGCGCTCTTGTTCAAAGGGTTCCTTTGGCACGATGAATTCTTCGTCACTGAGGCTCTCGTCCTCTTTGGAGATCGGTATGTAGTTACTATCCTCCGAGTCCTCGTTCCCGATGGGATCATCGGGGTTGACTTGCCCATCCTCCCAATCATCATGTTTGGATGTTGGTTTTATAGGGGCTTCTTGGTCTTCGGCATTATCCGGAGTATTGTTGTCTCCAGTGCCAGTATTGCTGTCTTTTTCACGACGCGATTTAGAGCGACGCTGCTAACGACGGCACTTTAGTGGTGCCACAGGAGGCTTATCCTCGACTGGGTCCTTCCCACCTTCGTTGTCATCCTCTTTGGGTGTGTCCACCATGTACACGTCATATGTAGAAGTAGCCGTCCAGTGTCCGGTAAGCAGCGGGTTCTATCTTTGCTCTTCTCCGGCATCGTCGTCCATGCCGGCGATGTCTTCGGAAGCGTAATCGAGCATGTCGGTTAAGTCCTCGACAGTGGCTATGAAGTGGGTGGCGGGTGGGGCGTAAAATTCCCCGCTCTCAACCTCTAGTGTGGGCTAGGCATAGTTCGGCAGCGATCCTTCTATAATGGCGAGAGATCGCATTAGGTCCAGGGCCTCGTTTAAGAGAGAGGTTTGGACAGGGAAGCGAGAGTCCATGGAGTAGGGCGGGATAGGAGTTCCCTGGCCGAGCTCGCGTAATACGAAACTCGAAAGTTCCGATCTGGTGATCGGGGATGGATCTAGCTTCATGTTGACGAAGGGAGTTTGGTATGATTCCGGTCCTGCTAGTGAAACGATCCCCTCCGTATCTCCGGTTCTGAGCTCCATGGCTGCGGAGAGTCCGGCGGGCTCTAAACTCCTGTCTTCAGACTCGGCGATGTGTTCCGGATCTAAGGTCGGAGCTGCAGTTGAGGCTGCAAACCCTTGGAAGATCAAGTCTCCTCGGATATCAGCGACGTAGTTTAGTTTCCAAAACTGATCTGATGACCAGGGGCGTAGCTGTCGATCTGCTCCAGATGGCCAACCTAATTGGCACGCAGTGCGAAGCCGCCGAATACAAAGATTTGTCCAGGGAGAAAAGTCTCCCTCAGGGCGGTATTGTTGTGTATGATTGACGAAGCCATCGAGCCTTCTGGTGATGAAATAGTGGAACTATCAATGAAAGCACCAATGTCGGTGTCAAAACCGGCAGATCTCGGGTAGGGTGTCCCGAACTATGCGTCTAAGGATCGAAGGTAACAAGGAGGCAGGGGACACGATGTTTGCCCAGGTAATACCCTACTTCATGCTTGATTGACTTTGATGAGTATAGGGGTTCCAAGAGTTGATGTACCTCGAGATCGTAATGGCTAAACCCTAGATGTCTAGCATGTATGATTATGATGATCCCTATGGACTAAGCCCTCCGGTTTATATAGACACCGGAGGGATCTAGGGTTGTACAAAGTCGGTTTACAGAGAAAGGAAGGTACAGGATCCAAACGGCAAGCTTTTCGTCCACGCAAAGTAGAGTCCCATCCAGACATGGGGAAAGGTCTTTAATCTCATATCTTCACAGCCCATTAGTCCGGCCCATATCACATAGCCTGGACGCCCGAGGACCCCTTAGTCCAGGACTCCCTCAAGCATCTCGGAGTTGGAATATATGCTTTGACGAGGTGATCAAAGCATATGGTTTTATACAGACTTATGGTGAAGCATGTATTTACAAGAAAGTGAGTGGGAGCTCTGTAGCATTTCTGATATTATATGTGGATGACATATTGTTGATTGGAAATGATATAGAATTTCTGAATAGCATAAAAGGATACTTGAATAAGAATTTTTCAATGAAAGACCTCAGTGAAGCTGCTTATATATTGGGCATCAAGATCTATAGGGATAGATCGAGGCGCTTAATAGGACTTCCACAAAGCACATACCTTGACAAAGTTTTGAAGAAGTTCAAAATGTATTAGTCAAAGAAAGGGTTCTTGCCTGTGTTACAAGGTGTGAAATTGAGTCAGACTCAAAGCCCGACCGCTGCAGAAGATAGAGAGAAAAGGAAAGTCATTCCCTATGCCTCAGCCATAGGTTCTATCATGTATACTATGCTGTCTACCAGACTTGATGTGTGCCTTGCCATAATTTTGGCAGAGAGGTACCAAAGTAATCCAGGAGTGGATCACTGGACAACGGTTAAGAACATCTTGAAGTACCTGAAAATCACCAAGGATATGTTTCTCATTTATCCAGGTGACAAAGAGCTCTTCGTAAATCGTTACGTCAATGCTAACTTGACACTAATCGGATGACTCTAAGTCACCAACCGGATACATATTTATATTGCATGGTGGAGCTATCAGTTGGTGCAGTTCCAAGTAGAGCGTTGTGGCAGTATCTACGTGTCAAGGAGAGTACATAGATGCTTCGGAAGTAGCACATGGAGGAGTTCATATCTAATCTGGGTGTAATACCTAGTGCATCAGGTCCAACGAAAATCTTTTGCGACAACACTGGAGAAATTGCCTGAGCGAAGGAATCCAGGTTTCATAAGAGAACCAAACACATCAAGAGACGCTTCAACTCCATTCGTGAAAACATCAAGGATGGAGACATAGAGATTTGCAAAATACATACGGATCTGAATGTAGCAGACTCGTTGACTAAGCCTCTTCCGCGAGCAAACCATGATCAACACCAAGACTCCATGGGTGTTAGATTCATTACAATGTAATCTAGATTATTGACTCTAGTGTAAGTGGGAGACTGAAGAAAATATGCCCTAGAGGCAATAATAAAGTTGTTATTTTATATTTCCTTATTCATGATAAAGGTTTATTATTCATGCTAGAATTGAATTGATCAGAAACTTAAATACATGTGTGGATACATAAACAAATACAGTGTCCCTAGTAAGCCTATACTAGACTAGATCATTGATCAAAAGATGGTTAAGGTTTCCTAAACCATAGACACGAGTTGTCATTTGATAACGGGATCACATCATTAGGAGAATGATGCGATGGACAAGACCCATCCATTAGCTTAGCAGATGATCGTTCAGTTTATTGCTATTGCTTTCTTAAATGTCAAATACATAATCCTTCGACTATGAGATCATGCAACTCCTGGATACCGGAGGAATACCTTGTGTGCTATAAAACATCACAACATAACAGGGTGATCATAAAGATGCTCTATAGGTATCTCCAGAGGTGTCTATTGAGTTGGCATGGATCGAGATTAGGGTTTTTCACTCTGTCTATCGGAGAGGTATCTCTGGGTCCTCTCGGTAATACACATCACAAGAAGCTTACAAGCAAAGGACTAAGGAGTTAGTTACGAGATGGTGTATTACGAAATGAGTAAAGAGACTTGCCGGTAACGAGATTAAACTAGGTATGAAGATACCGACGATCGAATCTTGGGCAAGTAACATACTGACAGACAAAGGGAACTACATATGTTGTCATAAAGGTTCGAACGATAAAGATCTTTGTAGAATATGTAGGAACCAATATGGGCATCCAGGTCCCGCTATTGGTTATAGACCGGAGAAGCGTCTTGGTCTTGTCTACATCATTCTCGAACCCGTAGGGTCCGCACACTTAACGTTCGTTGATGATATAGTATTATATGAGTTGTGTATGTTGGTGACCGAATGTTGTTCGGAGTCCTGGATGAGGTCACGGACATGACGAGGAGCTCCGTAATGGTCCGAAGGTAAATATTGATATATGGGATAATAGGGTTTTGTCTTCGGAAGGGTTCCGGAATTCACCGGAAGGTGCTTCGGATGTTTCCTAAAATGTTCTGGTGCGAGAACACTTTATTTGGGCCAAGGGGTAAAGCCCACGAGGTTTTCGGAAAGTGCAAAAGGAAGGTTTACGGAGACCAGGGACCAGACGCCACGAACCCTGGCGTCTGGGTCCAGACACCGGGAACCCTAGCGTCTGGTCCTGGAGTCCGAGAAGGACTCTTGCCTTTTGGGAAAAACCGACTTTGAGGAGGCTTTTACTCCAAGTTTTGACCCAGGGCTCAACATATAAATAGAGGGGCAGGGCTAGCACCCAAGAGACATCAAGATTTACCGGGCCATGTGCCGGCAACCCCGTCCCCTCTAGTTTATCCTCCATCATAGTTTTTGTTGTGCTTGGCGAAGCCCTGTGGAGATTGTTCTTCACCACCACCGTCTCCACACTGTCGTGCTGCTGAAACTCATATACTACTTCGCCTCTCTTACTGGATCGAGAAGGCGAGGACGTCATCAAGCTGAACGTGTGCTGAACGCGGAGGTGTCGTATGTTCGGTACTTGATCGGGATGGATCATGAAGGTGTACGAGTACATCAACCGCGTTAATAGACGCTTCCGCTTAGCGATCTTCAAGGGTATGAAGATGCTCTCCCCCTCTCATAGCTATGCATCTCCAGGGATAGATCTTGCGTGTGCGTAGAATTTTTTTTGTTTTCCATGCAATGTTCCCCAACAAGAAGTTGCAGAATAAACAGAGACTAGTTAAGGGCGAGGTGACGATGTGTGTTGGAAGTGATTCCAAGGTTGATATGATCACCATTGCACACTCCTTCTACCTTGGGGATTAGTGTTGAAGATAAATAAATGTTATTTGGTGTTTCAATTGAGCATGAATATGATTGGATCATGTTTATTACAATGCAGTTATTCATTTAAGTCAGAGAATAATTGTCGTTCTGTTTACATGAATAAAACCTTCTATGGTCATACACCCAATGTGAATGGCTTATTGAATCTCGATCATAGTGATACACATATTCATAACATTGATGCCAAAAGATGCAAAGTTAATAATGATAGTGCAACATGCTTGTGGCACTGGTGTTTACGTTGTATTGGTGTAAAGCACATGAAGAAACTCCATGTGGATGGACTTTTGGAGTCACTTGATTATGAACCATTTGATACTTACAAACCACGTCTCATGGTCAAGATGACTAAAACTCCGTTCTCTGGAACAATGGAGCGAGCTAATGACTTACTGGAAATAATACATTCCGATGTATGCAGTCCGATGAGTGTTGAGGCACGTGGCAGCCATTGTTATTTTCTGACCTTCACAGATGATTTGAGTAGGTATGGGTATATCTACTTGATGAAACACAAAGTCTGAAACATTTGAAAAGTTCAAAGAATTTCAGAGTGAAGTGGAGAACATCGTTACAAGAAAAATAAAGTTTCTACAATCTGATCGCAGAGGTGAATATTTGAGTTATGACTTTGGCCTTCATTTAAAACAATGTGGAATTGTTTCACAACTCACGCCACCTGGAACACCACAGTGTAATGGTGTGTCCGAACATCGTAACCGTCCTTTATTAGATATGGTGCGTTCTATGATGTCTCTTACCGATTTGCCTTTATCATTTTGGGGTTATGCATTACAGACACCCGCATTCACGTTAAATAGGGCACCGTCTAAATCCGTTGAGACTACACCGTATGAACTATGGTTTGGCAAGAAACCTAAGCTATCGTTTCTTAAAGTTTGAGGATGCAATTCTTATGTCAAAAGGCTTCAACCCAAATCGGAGAAGTGCGTCTTCATAGGATACCCTAAATAAACTATTGAGTACAAGTTCTACCACAGATTTGAAGGCAAGATCTGTGTTGCTAAGAATGGGTCCTTTCTAGAGAAGGAGTTTCTCTCGAAAGAAGTGAGTGGGAGGAAAGTAGAACTTGATGAGGTAATTGTACCTTCTCTCGAATTGGAAAGTATCATATCAGAGAAAACCGTTGCCGTGATGCCTACACGGCAGGAATCTGCTACTTTGCCATCTGCCACGGCGGACGGCAAAGGCATGGATGGCGGACGGCAAAGGTCTTTGCCGTCGGCCGCGGACGGCAAAAGTGGACGGCAATGTAAGGGACGGCAAAGAGCTCCATTGCCGTCCGCTTTGGGAGGCTGGCGGCAAAGGGTCCTTTGCCATCAGCTGTCGACGGCAAAGAATGTTGATGGCAATAATTGCGTTGTTACTCCGTTAGGTGGTTAACGGCAAGCCTTTGCCGTCCGCCGCTGTAGGCAAAGTTTTTTTCCTCTTTGCCGTCCGCCGCTGTAGGCAAACTTTTTTTCCTCTTTGCCGTCAGCCGCTGTTGGCAAACTGACCAAATAGGTCAGCCTCCCAGGAAGCACAGTTGCCTGCCACGTGGCCTCTTTGCCGTCCTCTACTGATGGCAAAGAGCCCTTTGCCGTCGGTGGCAGACGACAAAGAGCCTGCATATTGTCTCTTTTTTGCTATTTTTTTTAAATCCAACAATTTTCACAGCAAATATATATGACATATATAGATATATTTCACAGGGACATTTAACAGCACATAAGTTTCATCGTACATACATATATAGTTCCATCCACTCATACATAGCAAGTTGCACATACACATAAGTTGCAACCATTAGGAGGTTCCACATACATATTACAATGCAAAGTTTCATCAAGATAGCAAGTTCCATCGTAGCATACACATAAGTTGCAACCATTAGAAGAATACTAGAAGAGAATGAAATAAAAAACAAGCACTCCATAGCAAGCTAGCTTCCGAGAAGTGAATGAAATCTGCAAAATAGCAAATAAGAAAGTTAGGAAAAGGTGACTAGAAGAAGACGACTAGAAGAAGAAGCACGCCATTGTTTGTGAGGTAACTTAGGTGAAATGGATCGTTTATGAGCTAACTTAGGTAAAATGCATCATTTTAGAGCTAATGTAGGTAAAATGGATCGTTTATGAGCTAACTAAGCTAATTATGCCGTTTTTTTTACATAAGTAAGGTAACTACATGTCATTATTGAGCAAACCTAGTTAACTAAGCATATTATAACTAACTTAGGTCATTTTGGAGGAAAAAAAGCTAAGTATAGATCGTTTTAGAGCTAACTTAGGTAAAATGCCTGGTTTTGGAGGTCGGTAAGCTTATTAAGTCATTTTGCAGGAAAAGAAGCTAACTCTAGGTCATTAAGGTAAGCATATTGGATGAAATATAGCTAAGTCTAGTTCTTTATGCATTTGTTAAGCAAAAAACTAGAGAAACTTACCTTGATCATGGAGGTGTGGGAGCGGGCTGGCTCATGCCAGTAGCTCGAGAAGGATCGTGTGATGCTTGTGTGGACTTACTCTGCACCAAAGATCATTTCCAATGTTTCGTTAGCATGATGACACTCAAATGTTAAGACTAGCAAGTAACGTCCATTCAAATTAAACTCACCGTGGTCTCAGGAGCAATCTCTGGATCAATGGCTATGGAGCCATGGGACCTCCCGCCACTAGATATCATCACCTGCTCTGGATTGTAGGGGATCTGGCTCGGGTTAAACTCCTCCCCTTTCCTCGCCTTCCCCTTGACTTGCTTGTAAGAGGCAGTGTGGGCCATGGCATACATGTCGTACCCCTCTGGCACCTTATCCGTCTTATTGTAGCATGCCTGAAAGAGAGAAACAAAGTAAATTAGTAATTAAAGGGCTCAAGCTAGCATGACGAATGAATTGCATTAATCATGAAGCAAACCACATTACCCAATTCCGCCCGAACTGATATAAGCTGGAGCTACCTTGATGGTGTGGCACACCTTCAATTTGGGCACGTTTGTCCTTGGCCTCAGTCGGCTCCCCTTCCATCTTTCAACACCTGCCATGACAAAGAGTAAACGAAATTAGTACAACATAAAAAAATACCGACATGAATAATAATATGTATATCACTTAAGTGTATCATCATCAAGTACAACATAAAAAAATTGAATACCTGACACTACTAATAATCTCAATCAGTATCATCAATAAATGCATAATCATCATCATCACTATAATCAATGACGGGATCATAGGGTTCAGTGGCATCAACATGTGGAAGGCCACCTTTACGTAATCGGTCAAGCATTGAGAGGTCTTCCGCAGCAGTAACCTCTTCTTGTTCCGGCTCTTCTTGTTCCTCCTCTGGGGTGATGTGGGATTCACTGTCGCTGTCTACTTCAATGTTTTGGGGTGAAGTATACCGGTTCTTGAAACGCTTTTTGGAAAGACGTGTCTCTTGGAAGAATTCTTCTTCATATGTGTCTGGGTTAATGTGAGGTTCATAACCCTCTTCCTTTGGGGGAGATAGTCTATCACGTGGCGGCACTTCATAAACGACATCCCAACCTTTCAGATTCGGATTAGTTTGGCAGGCCCAGGGTAGATAGAATACTTGGGTCGCCTGTTGAGCCATAATATAGACATCAGGAACATCTAAATAGGTGCTTTGGTTGATTTCAACTAGCCCTATATGTTCATGAGTCCTTCTAGTCTCCTTCGGCTGAAACCAATAACATTTGAAGACTACGACATTCGGTGGGTTTTCACCATAGAATAGAAGTTCATAAATTGCTTCAACTCTCCCATAATACTCGGTACCTCCTTCGCCGATAGCAGATACACAACAATTTGTAGACTTTTGGTCGGCCATAAATAGCTCTTTGCCATAGGTATGAAAACGATACTCTTTGATGTCGTATTTGTCAAATGAACGGACCTTATAGTCAAAACCATTAGCGACTTGTCTCAATTCGGCGTCCATAGACTCTGAATTAGCCTACAAGTTTAATATGTAAGGATTGTTGCATTAAGCACAAATTAGCGAATGAAATGAAATTGTCTAATAGAATTTACCGTTTGTTTGAACCAAGAGATGAAACCGGGATAGCCGCCTCCTTGCTTTGCGAGAAGCTCATACTCTTTGACGGAATCCTTTTGGATCACTGCTCCATACGAGAATAGGGAGACGTATCGACTGTATGAAATATCTAGGAATAAGAGCAGTTCAAAGGAAATAGAAGTTGCAAAACAATGTACCGAGAACTTACTCGATGTACAGCCACACTTCTATCAGGTTGTTGAAGATATACAACGAAATGGTCCGCCATTCTTCGTTATCCAAAGATACTGGATTTGAAACACTGGCTGGTGCGAGATTGCCTTTGAATAGGCTGAGGTTGGATCCACCCATTTTAGGCTCGTCAGCATTGTACCGAGGCTTCGGATTATGCAAATGACGATTTTTGGTTTCGTAGTGTGCTGTCACGAAGTTTGCCGCCTCCTCAGTGATGAATGCCTCAGCCATAGAGGCTTCAATTCTACGTTTATTTTTACATTTTTCTCGAAGCGTCTTTTGCATCCTCTCAGTTGGGTAGCACCAACGATTTTGCACGGGCCCCCCCAATCTTGCCTCTGTCGGGAGATGCAAAAACAAATGCTGCATTGGATTAAAGAAGCCCGGTGGAAAGATCTTCTCTAACTTGCAGATCAACTCTGGCGCCAACTCTTCCATTTCTTCTAGCACGCCAGGCGATAGTTCTTTCGCACAAAGAACACGGAAGAAATAGCTGAGTTCTGCCAGTACTAGCCATTCATCCTCAGGGATGAAGCCACGCAACATCACCGGCATTACTCGCTCAATCCATATGTGCTAATCATGACTCTTGAGACCAAATATCTTCAATTTATCAAGACTCGCTCCCCTCTTTAGATTCGCTGCATACCCATCAGGGAACATCAACTGCATTTTCACCCACAAGATAATTTCCCTCATAGCTGGCCTTCCAAGATTGAACTATGCCTTTGGCTTCGTCCAGTTCTGCTTTCCTTTCGGTTCTTTCATGTTTTGTAACGGCCTATCACATAGCGCCTCCAGATCGACTCTAGCCTTAGTATTATCCTTTGACTTCCCATCTATGCCGAACAATGTACCAAAAAGTGCCTCGGCGATATTCTTCTCAGTGTGCATCACGTCGATGTTGTGTGGGCAAAGGAGGTCTTTGAAGTAAGGCAGATCCCATAAGCATGTTTTGTGAGTCCAGGCGTGCTCAGAATTATACCCCTTGAAGTACCCTGGGCGCTCTGGATCTGGCTCGAGAGCGTTTAACTAATCCAGGGTATGTTGGCCTGTCAACGCAGGTGGTGCAGAGTTTTTTACAAGTCTACCTCTGATGAAGTTCTTCTTGTCTTTCCTGAACTTATGGCGAGGATCCAGGAACTGTCTATGCATGTCGAAGCAAGAAAACTTGCGATCGGCCTGAAGCCAACGAAACTCAAGAGCTCCCTTGCATGTGGGGCCCGGGAACCTTCCATGCACACACCAGCCAACGAATAGCGCATACGCCGGCAAGTCATGCGTCGAGTACATGTACCAGACACGCATTATGAAGTTTCGTTTGCTATAGGCGTCGTATGTCTTGAACCCATTATCCCAGGCTTCTTGCAATTCATCCTTAAGCGGCTGCATGTACACATTCATATTTTTCCCCGGATAGTTGGGCCCTGGAATTATCAACGTCAGGAAAATGTTCTTTCTTTGCATAATCTGTCCGGGGGGAGATTGAGTGGAAAGACAAATACGGGCCAACAACTGTATTGGGCTGCCGTCATACCAAACACACTGAACCCATCGGTGCTGATGCCGACTCGAGGATGCCTCGGATCTACCGCTTTGTCAGCATGTAATTCATCAAACCTTTTCCATGCAACACCATCCGATGTGTGTACCATCATTAGTTTCCCATCTGCATCTAGTTCGGTTCTTTTGCCTGTTTTGTGCCATGTCATCTGTCTGGACGTCTTTTCGACCATGAAAAGACGTTGAAGTCTTGGTACGATTGGCATATACCGAAGAACACTAACATGGATATTGGTCTGTGTCTTCTCACCCATACCGTTGTCTACCACAATATACCTGGAACACTTGCAAATGGGACAAT
This sequence comes from Triticum dicoccoides, assembly GCF_002162155.2. Lineage (NCBI taxonomy): Eukaryota > Viridiplantae > Streptophyta > Magnoliopsida > Poales > Poaceae > Triticum > Triticum dicoccoides. The sequence goes on from NC_041393.1 coordinate 231,931,258, forward strand.
AGTTCAAGTCCGCATAGTCAAGCCTAAATAAGGCACATCCTTTCTCACAGGCATGTATCTTCTCATAGGGCATCTTCAGTGCATGGAGGATTTTGTCCGACTGGTACAGGTTTGCAGGCATTACATGGCCTTTGGGTAGAAAGCGTCCAAATACTGTCATGATTGCGTCATAGCATTCTCTGCCCAAGTTGAACTGAGCCTTCAAAGCCATTACTTGTGAGATGGCATCCAACTGACAAAGCTTAGTGTGCTCGTGGAGCGGACGTTTTGAAGACTCCAACATTTCATTGAAGGCCTTTGCAGATTCCTCCATCTCCTCGTCCGAATCCCGAGCATCATCATAGTCTTGCACCATGTTTTCCATCCCTGTAACATGCTCGTCGGTGCGACGATGATCCACCTCAGCTCGGTCACGTTGGGCAGACTCACAATGAAATGTCCACACCGTATAATCGGGCGTAAAACCATTCTTCTGCAGGTGTTTACCCATTTCAGCCTCTGTCCTCTTTTCCCAATTGCCGCATCGGAAACAGGGGCACCAAGTTTTCCTCTGGCCATTTGCAAATGCGGCTTGCACAAACCCCTTGGTTTTTGTGAACCATTCAGCACTCCATTTGTTTTGACCAGTGTGACCGGTATACATCCACGCACGATCACTCATCTTGACTTCCAGAGCTACTGGACACATAACAATTATATATATAATTCACCATGTATATATTCATCAGTTGATCTACTTTGTCAATTTTATTACGTCCATGCAACCTACACTCTAATAGGTAATGATAGGTCCTAATCCCACCCGAGTATGTGTAGATTGGGTTCATTTTCCCATATGCTGTGCTCCGGATCCGACGCAAAATTTCGGCAGCACCTCCCCACTGTTCTCCTGATACACGTCTCTACAATAAACAGAGAGGATGTGTACCCGGAGAACAACAGGGGAGGCACTGACGAAATTTATGCGTCGGATCCGGAGCAAAGCATATGGGAAAACGAACCCAATCTACACATACTCGGGCTGTCCATGGATAGCGTTGGACAATTCGAAAGAATCAAGGTTATAAATATGCAAATGCATGCATATTTATAACTATGACGCTTTCGAACGGGAGACACATATTGGTTACGCATACTGATGATTCAAGACACATATATAGCTAGCTACCAAATTTCATGTCATTTGTGCAAATGAATAATGGGGGAGAAGGACATGTCATTTGTGCTCACCCACGAACGAAGGGGCAGAGCTCGTCAAACACACGGCGAGGTCGTCGAACACCAAACCTCGCAGCGATGAAACAACTGCACATTTAAATCTATCCGATCAACACAATTATATATGATGTTTTTCATAACAAAATCGAAAAATATATGACCTAACTAATAATTCACAAATATATAACCCCGTCGGCCTCTGGAAGGCCAAAGAGCACCTTTTCGGGAGGTTTAGGGGGTCGGGGTGTCATGTCGGAGTCGGGGTGCTGTTTTGGGGTTAGGGTGTCGTG
>NC_041393.1:231932990-231933311 GCF_002162155.2 Triticum dicoccoides
CTTCTTCTTTCCTTTCTTCTTCTTCTTCTTCTTCTTTCCTTTCTTCTTCTTCTTCTTTTTTCATCTTTTTTCTACTTCTTTTACTTCTTTTCTTTTCTTCTATTCTTCTTCTTCTACTTCTTCTACTTCTTTTCTTCTTCTTCTTTTTCATCTTTTTTCTACTTCTTTTCTTTTCTTCTTTTTCATCTTTTTTCCACTTCTTTTTCTTTTCTTCTACATATTCTTTTTTCTAACACTAACACTAAATTTTCTTCTTTTCTAACACTAAATCTAACACTAACACTAACACTAACAATTAAACAATAATTAAATAGCAAAAAA
>NC_041393.1:231933904-231963046 GCF_002162155.2 Triticum dicoccoides
GCGGCGAGGGCGGGGGCGGGGGAGGAGGAGGTCGAGGGAGAGAGATGAGTAACGGGCGGGGAAGGGGGCTCGGCCGTTAGTTAGGTTAGTTAGGGTAGCCTTTGTCGTCCGCCCTCCTTTGCCGTCCGCTTTTCTTCATATTTGCCGTCTGCGGCGGACGGCAAAGCGGGGGGACGTTAAGTATTTTTTAACCAGCTCCTCAGTGGGCCTCCCCCTCCCTCTTTGCCGTCCGCTAGCGGACGGCAAAGATTCTTTGCCGTCAGCTAGCGGACGGCAAAGAGCTGGCTGATGGCAAAGGCTTTCTTTGCCATCAGCCAGTTCTTTGCCGTCTGCTTTCGGGTAGCTGATGGCAAAGAGCTTTTTGCCATCCGCTAGCTGACGGCAAAGACCTGGCAGATGGCAAAGTAGCTGATTCTAGTAGTGCTACACCAACTAGAGAGGAAGCTAATGATGATGATCATGAAACTTCAGATCAAGTTACTACTGAACTTTGTCGGTCGACTAGAACACGTACCGCACCAGAGTGGTATAGTAATCCTATACTAGGAGTCATGTTGTTGGACAACGGTGAACCTACGAACTATGAAGAAGCTATGATGAGCCTAGATTCTAACAGATGGCGTGAAGCCATGAATTTGAGATAGGATCCATGTATGAGGACAAAGTGTGGACTTAGGTGGACTTTCCCGATGATCGGCAAAGCCATTGAGAATAAATGGATCTTCAAGAAGAAGATGGACGATGATGGTAATGTTACTGTCTACGAAGCTCGACTTATTGCAAAAGGTTTTTGACAAGTTCAAGGAGTTGACAATGATTAGACTTTCTCACCCGTAGCGATTCTTAAGTCTATCCGAATCATGTGAGCAATTGCCGCATTTTATAATTATGAAATCTGGCAAATGGACGTCAAAACTGCATTCCTTAATGGATTTCTTAAAGAAGAGTTGTATATGATGTAACCAGAAGGTTTTGTCGATCCTAAAAGTTCTCATAAAGTGTGCAAGCTCTAGCAATCCATATATGGACTGGTGCAAGCATCTCAGAGTTGGAATATACGCTTTGATGAGGTGATCAAAGCATATGGTTTTATACAGACACGGTGAAGCCTGTATTTACAAGAAAGTGAGTGGGAGCTCTATAGCATTTCTGATACTATATGTGGATGACATATTGTTGATTGGAAATAATATAGAATTTCTGGATAGCATAAAAGGAACTTAAATCAGAATTTTTTAATGAAAGACCTCGGTGAAGCTGCTTATATATTGGGCATCAATATCTATAGGGATAGATCAAAATGCCTAATAGGACTTTCACAAAGTACATACCTTGACAAAGTTTTGAAGCAGTTCAGAATGGATCAGTCCAAGAAAGGGTTCTTACCTATATTACGAGGTGTGAAGTTGAGTAAAGACTCAAAACCCGACCACGACAGAAGATAGAGACAGAATGGAAGTCATTCCCTATGCCTCAGCCATAGGTTCTATAAAGTGTGCCATGCTGTGTACCAGACCTATTGTGTACCTTGCTATGAGTTTGGCAAGGGGGTACAATAGTGATCTAGAAGTAAGATCATTGGACAGCGGTCAAAATTATCCTTAGTTACCTAAGACGACTAAGGAGATATTTCTTGGTTATGAAGGTGATAAAGAGTTCATCGTAAAGGGTTACATCAATGCAAGATTTGACACCGATCCAGATGACTCTGAGTCTCAATCTGGATACATATTGAATGTGGAAGGAATCGGCTAGTGTAGCTCAGTGCAGAGCATTGTAGACATAGAAATTAGCAAAATACAAATAGATCTGAATGTGGCAGGCCCATTGACTCAACTTCTCTCACAGGCAAAACATGATCACACCTTAGAACTCTTTGGGTGTTAATCACACGGTGATGTGAGCTAGATTATTGACTCTAGTCAACTCTTTGGGTGTTAATCACATGGCGATGTGAACTAGATTATTGAATCTAGTGCAAGTGGGAGACTGGTGGAAATATGCCCTAGAGGCAATAATAAAATGGTTATTATTATATTTCCTTAATCATGAGAAAGGTTTATTATTCATGCTAGAATTGTATTAACCGAAAACTTAAATACATGTGTTGATACATAAACAAATACCGTGTCCCTAGTAAGCCTCTACTAGACTAGCTCGTTGATCAACGATGGTTAAGGTTTCCTAACCATAGACATGAGTTGTCATTTGATAACGGGATCACATCATTAGGAAGATGATGTGATGGACAAGACCCATCCTTTAGCTTAGCATATGATCGTTCAGTTTATTGCTACTGCTTTCTTAATGTCAAATACATGTTCCTTCGACCATGAGATCATGCAACTCCTGGATACCGGAGGAATGCCTTGTGTGCTATCAAACGTCACAACGTAACTGGGTGATTATAAAGATGCTCTACAGGTATCTCCAAAGGTGTCTATTGAGTTGGCATGGATTGAGATTGGGATTTGTCACTCCGAGTATCGAAGAGGTATCTCTGGGCCCTCTCGGTAATACACATCATAATAAGCTTGCAAGAAAAATGACTAAGGAGTTACTTACGAGATGATGTATTACAGAACGAGTAAAGAGACTTGCCGGTAACGCGATAGAACTAGGTATGAAGATACCGACGAGCGAATCTCGGGCAAGTAACATACCGATAGACAAAGTGAATTACGTATATTGTCATAAGGTTCGACCGATAAAGATCTTCGTAGAATATGTAGAACCAATATGGATATCTGTAACATCCCAATTTTCAATTTGGATGTTATATACAGATCATCATATTCATATCATATTTTGTTTGCATTTTGTTGTGATCCTAGAAATCTTAAGCAACTCAAGGACCCAAGGAGAGAGTTGGAAGTTTCACAAAATTCATATTTGAATTTATTTCAAATTTGAAGAGAGGATCAATTTGATTTTAATATTTTTCTCTCCAATTATTTCCAATAATAAAAATAAATGAGAGAAGATAAAATGACTTCTTAAACAGAAGAGAAATATTGGAGAAGAAATTTTAAAATCAAAATTTTATTTTATTTGTATTTTTATTTGCTATTTTATTTGAATTAGAGAAAACATGCATTTTTAAAATTGCATTTTAGTCCAGAAAAATGTTCATCTTTTCCTAAATATTAGGTGGTGAAAATTGTTTCTGGAATTTTTAGAATTTTTTTAAATTTATTAGGATTTTTCATTCGCGGCGAAATTACTTAAAAAAACTTTCCGGACCGAACTGGGCCGAAGGCCCAGCCAAGCCGCCGCCGCCTTCCTTGCGTGCGGGAGCCGGACTCTCGCTGGAGTCCGGGCGCGCCTCGCCCCACCGACCCCTCCCGCAAGTCGGAGAGCCCCATGGGCCTCCTTATAAGCCAGGACCCGACCCCCTCCTCTCCTCATCGCCTCGCGCCACCGCAGCACCGCCGCCGCCGCCTCGCGCCGCCACCGCCGCCCGCAAGCGCCGCCGCCTTGCACCACCGCTGCTGCTAGCTGCTGCCGCCGCCGCCGCACGCTGCCGATCCGATCCCGCCGCCGACGCCGTTGACCGCTAAGAACCGATCGGTTCTTTCTGTTTTTTTTGTTTTGTCGGTTTAGTTTTTAGATCGGTTTATTTTTAATAGGTTAGTTTAATTAATGAATGTTCGCTCGTTTAGATCGGTTAGTGAACGGTTTTCGTTCATTTAGTTATGTTAACGAACGTTCATTCGGTAGATTTTTTTTCTTTTTAGTTTTATTTTCGGCCAGGGACCTATCCGTGAATAGTTTTCTTGTGATTTAGCCCATGATCTTAAAACTACCATAACTTTTTGCTCATTTATCCAAATTAAATGAAATCAGCCTACCTCGTGGCGATCTCTTCTTTCCAGTAAACCAACTTGAATATGATTTTGACAATTTAAAATTTGAGTTTAGTTCAGATTAGTAAACGATCTTGTTTCGTTTGTATCTTGAGTTTCGTAACTCCATTTGAGTCGTTTCTTTCTGCAAATTGTAGCTAATCACATGTACCTACTGTTAAGATCTAATCCACATGATAATAATGCGGTTAGATTTTGTTTTCTGTTTAGTTTAGCCGTTTGCTTGTTTCGTGTTTGATTTGGATCTTTTCTCGATTTCTCTTTGTTTCATTTGAGTGATTGCTTATGTATGCTATTGTTTGTCTACACTAGATTACCCGGAGTGCGAAGCTTGTTACTACAAATCTCTAGAGTTTGTAGATCGTCAGCAAGGCAAGTTACACTTTGCTCATACTCTTCTATACCCAGTTTTTACTATGCATTAGTATTGCCCCTCAAATATTTGCATGAGTAGTATTGGGAACATGTGGTTTGGCTGTAGTACTTGAGGTAGGAACCTAATACATTTTGATCACCCCAGGAATTTACGTTATGCTTTATTATTGCTTAGCCATGGTCGTAGACAGGGATTGGATCGTGATTCACATGGAAGTTATGAGAGTTATTAATCTTCGATTAACATTAAGGTGGCAACTCTAATACACATCTGGATGGATTGGTTGGGGAACCTGGAGAATCCAGTGTTTGTCCATTAAGGGAAATCCCGGAGTACGCGTGTGATTTTTCCTCGGTTCGCCACCCAGGCTCAAAGAGATCATATGATATTTCATGCCTAGAAACTTTTGTGTGCAGCCACAAGCCATTATGGGATCTGGCATAGTTGAGTAAGTTGTATGAGCTCTCGAAGAGGTGGACTAGCAGATGTAGTGGGAAAGTAGGTGCACCGGTCTGCCCGGAGTAGAGAGTTAATGCTTCATAAATACTATGTCTCGATCTTCCAATCATGGATGCGGTCGAGTCTTGTGGGGAAAAGAGTGCAACCCTGCAGAGTGTATAAACTAATCATGGTTAGATGTGTCCTCGGTTATGGACATCTTGAGTATCTGGAATTGGATATTATTGTTGAACTCATCACTCTTTAAATTAATTGAATTGGGTTAATGATGATACTTGTTTATTTGGGATTTGAGTTGGAGGAACCTTCTCAAATATTGGTACAACTTGGGAGTAGTATAAATAAATTTATTCCTTTGTTGTAGGGAAAAACTAGCTTTATGCAAAATCATAAACTTAGAGCCTCCACCAGCCAAATATTGCATCTAGATATAGTTCTTGCATTCATTACTTTACAGCGTAACTCTGCTAGCATACTCAATGTGGTGACCTACACGGCTGTAGTGTCTCATGTTGCAGACTACTCAGATGATGAATAAGGTGCGATAGGTCGTTGTCTTGCACTCAGCTATGACGTTCGAGTTGATGGACTCATCTACCTTTGAAGCTTCCGCTCTTATTTAGTTTAGATGGCCTTCAGCCATGATATTTTTGTGTAATCATACTCTTTATGAGGACTCAATGTAATAAGTGTGTGATTGAAATCTGTTATAATTCCTCGAGTACTGTGTGTGTCAGCATTACCAATCCAGGGATTACACTTAAGCACAGAGACTTCGGTCCACTGGGATCGTGGTCGCTATAAGATGGTATCGGAGCACACACTCACTGTAGGACGCGACCACTAGAACAAGCCACAGGATTTCTCTTTTCTGCTCATTTCTAATTCTCCTCTATTTCTACTCTAGAGACGGCAGATCCCAGGAACAAGTTCACTCAGCCGGATGATGACACACCTTTCGGACGGCATTTGAAGGAAGTTACTAAGTACTTGAACATCGGACTACCAAGCTTTACTGGGATTTTCTCTGCAACTTAACCGGAAGAGGAGTGCTGGAAGATCAAAGTCTGGGTACCTGGGAGAACATTTGCACCAACAACGGAGCCTATTGATTTCTACCTGGATGCACCAAGCTGGAGTTTAGGAAAGAGCATGGCAGCCCACATCACTTTTGGACGCATATGTGAAGTGTACCACAAGGAGCTGGAAAACACCATTTACCAAATATGTGGCCGCCGAGACGAAGAGTGGGAGATGATTCATACCAGGAAGGATGGATCAATTGCAGCATACATTCAGGAGATGGGTGATCACATTCACCGACAACAGAATCAACTATGCTTCAACATGAAGAAGATCAAGAAGCTGATGAAGAAGAATAACGAGCTAGAAGAGGAACTCAAGTTTACACGCGATGGATGTGAGGCAGAAATTGCCGTGCTAGTTGAGAAGCATGAAGATTTGAAGAGGAAGCTAGGACTATCCATGGAGAATCATAAGCGGGAACCACCAAAGGAGATCCGTTCGGAGGACTACATCATCTTGGACGACATCGACATGGATAGGGATGCAAATGATGACAGTGATGACGACTACGTTGACGAAGTTGGAGCAAATATCATGGAGTCTTCCTCTGATCAAAATTTCTAGATGACCACCATGTCACTAACAGTATTCTTCCAAGTAGTTAGAATCGATCGAGTTTGTAATCGTAGTTCAGACTGTTTGTGTGAACCTTGTGTGTGCTATTGAATGAAGTGAATTTTTTGTGTTTTCCTCATGTGCATATGGGTAGTGAATCTCTCTTAGCCTTATTCTATTCTGTTTTCTCACCCCTTCTAACCCATCAGATGCCTCTGAGACATGACAATGGATTTGTGTTCCCACTGGAGCTCACTCGGTTGATCCAGCAGCAGAATGCCTTGATGCAGATGCTAGTTCAGAACCAGAACCAAGGCAACAACAACAACAACCCACCGCCGCCACCCCCCGTTGAAAACCTAGCCCGTTTTCTGAGGTTGAATCCGCTGGTGTTCTCTAGCAGCACCGAGCCGATTGTTGCAGATGATTGGCTCCGCAAGATTGGAAGAGAGCTGACCACTGCAGGATGCACAGATGTGGAGAGAGTGTGCTTTGCCGCACATCAATGTGATGGACCCGCAGCATCTTGGTGGGAGAACTTCACCACCACTTACCCCATCAACACAGTTTCATGGGATCAGTTTTAGCAGGCTTTCCGCACCGCCCATGTTTTAGCAGGAGCTATGAGCATGAAGAAGCGCGATTTTCACAACTTGCTCCAAGGAGGTCGTACAGTGGGACAGTATGTGGATGAGTTTAGTAAGTTAGCCCGTTATGCCCCAGATGATGTGGCCACAGATGCCGCAAAGCAGGAGAAGTTTCTTGAGGGACTTAATGATGAGCTGAGCACGCAGTTGATGGTGGCAACTTTCAACAACTACCAGGAGTTGGTAGACAGGGCCCTCATGATAGAAGGCAAGCAACAAAAGATTGACAATCGCAAGAGGACGTATGGAAGGGGAGGTACACTTCTGGAGCACAGCAGAAGCCCCGCTATTCGTCGTATTCGGGAGGACATACCCACAACCATGGAGGACATACGCACAATGGAGCAAGTTCGCACTACCACAATGGCCCCAAGAATGGCAATGGGAATGGAGGAAGCAGCAGCTAGAACCATTCCAACCCTGCAACACCAGCCAAGAGGGATCTGAGCCACATTACCTGTTTCAAGTGTGGGAAGACCGGACATTATGCCACTGAATTCCTGAAGCCAAGAATGGAAATGGCAATGGAGGTTCTGCAAAGAAGCCCAACCCCTTCACCAAAGGTCAGGTGAACCACGTCAGTGTGGAGGAGATTGAGGATCAACCTGACGCAGTTGTCGGTAAGTTTTTGATTAATGCATTTACAGCACTTGTTCTTTTCGATACTGGTGCATCGCCTTCATTCATATCAAGGGGGTTTGTGGATAAGTATAAATTTCCAACAGTAGCCCTTAAGTCACCTATGTTAGTAAGTTCCCCAGGAGCGGAGTATATGGCTAGTAGGGGATGCTATCAGTTGCCAGTAACCATAGGTAGACATGTTTTCCCCACCGACCTAATTGTTCTGGAGTCACGAGGATTGGATGTGATACTAGGCATGGATTGGCTATCCAAGTATGAGGGAAACATTGATTGCGCCAGTAAATCAATTCTTCTCACCACCCCGGAAGGAAAGAGGATCAAATATATATATATCTAGGCATGCGCAAAGGAGGACTCAGGTGAATTCCTTATCAGGAGTTGTTCAGGAGGAAGTACCAGTGGTGAAGGATTATCCCGATGTATTTTCAAAAGAGTTGCCAGGCATGCCACTGGATTGAGACATTGAGTTTTTGATTGAGTTATTGCCACGCACAGGACCAATATCAAAGAGACCGTATCGGATGCCCGCAAAGGATCTGGAGGAAATTAAGAAATAGATAAAGGAGTTACTGGAGAAAGGTTACATTCGACCAATTTCATCACCTTGGGGAGCCCCAGTGCTTCTAGTTGAGAAGAAGGATGGATCTTTGAGGATGGTTGTTGATTATCATGCGCTGAATGACGTGACGATCAAGAACAAATACCCTCTGACGATGATCAATGATTTGTTTGACCAGTTGCAAGGAGCTAAAGTTTTCTCCAAGATTGATCTTCGATCAGGTTATCACCAGTTGAAGATCCAAGAGCAGGATGTACCTAAGACAACTTTTACCATGATGTATGGGCTATATGAGTATACAGTTATGTCATTTGGTTTGACTAATGGCCCTGCCTATTTCATGAGTATGATGAACAATGTGTTCATGGAGTTTTTGGATAAATTTGTCGCGGTGTTCATTGATGACATATTGGTCTACTCGAAGAATGAAGAGGAGCATAAGGAGCATTTGCGTTTGGTTCTCGAGAAGCTCAGGGAACATTAGTTGTATGCCAAGTTCAGCAAATGTGAGTTTTGGTTAAAGGAAGTTGGATTTCTCGGACATGTTATATCCGGAGAAGGAATAGCAGTAGACCCTACCAAGGTTTCTTCTGTCACTAAATGGTTGGCACCCACCTCAGTGGGAGAGGTCAGAAGTTTTCTTGGACTCGCAGGTTATTACCGGAGATTTATTGACAATTTTTCCAAGATTGCGAAGCCCATGACAGAGTTATTGAGGAAGGACACCAAGTTTAAATGGACTGAGGATTGTGAGGCCAATTTTCAGGAGTTGAAGAAACATTTGGTTACAGCCCCAGTGCTGATTCTTCCAGACCAACGCAAGGATTTCCAAGTGTATTGCGATACTTCACGTCGAGGACTTGGAGGAGTGCTTATGCAGGAAGGACGAGTTGTTTCATATGCCTCACAACAGCTTCGACTTCGCGAGTTGAATTATGCTATGCATGATTTGGAGTTAGCAACCGTAGTGCATGCGCTCAAGACATGGAGACACTTTCTCATAGGAAACCGTTGTGATGTATACATGGATCATTAGAGTTTGAAGTATATCTTCACGCAGAAGGAGTTGAATCTCAGGAAAAGGAGATGGTTGGAGCTCATAAAGGATTATGATACGAGATTGCATTATCATCCAGGAAAGTCCAATGTCGTAGCAGATGCGTTGAGCCGCAAGAGTTATGTTAACACGCTCATAACCGGAGGATTACCTAAGGAGTTAGCAGACGACCTTCGAGAGCTATGCTTGGAGATAGTTCCGAGAGGTTATGTTGCAGCATTGGAAATTCAGTCCACTTTGTTGGGTAAGCTTAGAGAAGCCCATAAGACAGACAAGGAGATTGCCGAGATAAAGTAAAGAATGAGTAAAGGAAAGGCTAAAGGATTTCGTGAGGATGAGCACGACACATTATGGTTTGAGGATCATATTTATGTGCCTAATGACCCTGAGATCAGGAAGTTGATTCTTCAGGAGGCTCATGATTCGCCTTACTCAATTCACCCAGGCAACACCAAGATGTATCTAGATTTGAAGGAAAGTTTCTGGTGGACAGAAATGAAGAAGGATATTGCCGAGTATGTAGCAGTATGCGATGTATGTCAGACAGTCAAGGCAGAGTTCAGAAACCCGCAGGGTTGCTACAGCCGTTGCCGATACCCGAATGGAAGTGGGATAAACTTGACATGGATTTTATCACTGGATTACCCAGGACTCGTTCAGGCTATGACTCAATTTGGGCTGTAGTTGATCGTTTGACGAAAGTAGCCCATTTTATCCCGGTAAATACAACCTATACAAGTGCTAAGTTGGTTAAGATACACATGACCAGGATCGTATGTCTGCATGGATTTCTGAGGACCATTGTATCAGATAGAGGAACATAGTTTACTTAAAAGTTTTGGAATCAGTTGCATGAAACTTTGGGTACCAGGCTAGAGTTCAGTACATCCTTTCATCCACAGACAGATGGACAGACCGAGAGAGTCAATCAAATTCTAGAGGACATGTTGAGAGCTTATGCGCTAGATAATGGATCTAGTTGGGACGACATTTTGCCCTATGCAGAGTTCTCCTATAACAACAGTTATCAAGCCAGTTTGAAGATGGCCCTTTCGAATCCTTGTACGAAAGGAGGTCAGGACACCGTTATCATGGGATGAAGTTGGAGATCGGTAGCTGTTTGGACCAGACTTGATCCGAGAGTCTGAGGAGAAGGTTAAGTTAATTCGAGACCGACTCAAGGTAGCCCAGTCCAGGCAGAAGAGTTATGCAGATACTAAACGCAAGGAGATAGTCTATGAAGTTGGAGACCGAGCATATCTTCGTGTGTCACCACTTCAAGGAGTTAAATGTTTTGGAGTCAAGGGAAAGCTAGCACCACGTTTTGTGGGACCCTACAGAGTTTTGAATGCATGGGAGAAGTTGCATACAAATTGGAATTGTCCGAAGGATTGTCAGGAGTTCACGATGTGTTTCATGTTTCCCAGCTGAAGAAATGCCACACAGAGATGGCCGATATTCCTCTAAGAGATACAGTGCCAATGGAAGCAATTCAGTTGGACAGTGATCTGACCTATGAAGAGAAGCCAGTCAAGATTCTCGAGTTTACTAGCCGCAGCAAGGTTATCAAGTTTTGCAAAGTTCAGTGGAGCCACCATAGCGAAGAGGAAGCCACCTGAGAGTGATAAGAAGATCTTTGCAAGGACCACCCAGACCTTTTTGCTGACCAACCCGAATCTCGAGGGTGAGATTCATCTTAAGGGGGGTAGGTTTGTAACATCCCAATTTTCAATTTGGATGTTATACATAGAACATCACATGCATATCATATTTTATTTGCATCTTGTTGTGATCCTAGAAATCCTAAGCAACTCAAGGACCCAAGGAGAGAGTTGGAGGTGTCACAAAATTCATATTTAAATTTATTTCAAATTTGAAAAGAGGATCAATTTGATTTTAATATTTTTCTCTCCAATTATTTCCAATAATAAAAATAAATGAGAGAAGATAAAATGACTTCTTCAACCGAAGAGAAATATTGGAGAAGAAATTTTAAAATAAAATTATTATTTTATTTGTATTTTTATTTGCTATTTTATTTGAATTGGAGAAAACATGCATTTTTGAAAATTGCATTTTAGTTCAGAAAAATGTTCATCTTGTCCTAAATATTAGGTTTGGACGGTGAAAATTGTTTCTGGAATTTTTAGATTTTTTTATATTTTATTAGGATTTTTCTTTCACGGCGAAATTATTTAAAAAAATAACTTTCCAGACCGAACTGGGCCGAAGGCCCAGCCGAGCCGCCGCCGCCTTCCTCGCGTGCAGGAGCCGGACTCTCGCCGGAGTCCGGGTGCGCCTCGCCGCACCGACCCCTCCCGCAAGTCGGAGAGCCCCGGGGGCCTCTTTATACGCCGGGACCCGACCCCCTCCTCTCCTCATCGCCTTGCGCTACCGCAGGACCACCACCGCCGCCTCGCGCCGCCGAGCCGTCGCCCACTAGCGCCGCCGCTGCTGCCAGCTGCTACCGCCGCCCGCGCTGCGCCGCCGCCGCCGCACGCCGCCGATCCAATCCCGCCGCCGACACCGTTGACCGGTAAGAACCGGTCGGTTCTTTCCTTTTTTTTGTTTTGTCGGTTTAGTTTTTAGATCGGTTTATTTTTAATAGGTTAGTTTAATTAACAAACGTTCGTTCGTTTAGATCGGTTAGCGAATGGTTTTTGTTCATTTAGTTCTGTTAACGAATGTTCGCTCGGTAGATTTTTTTCTTTTTAGTTTTATTTTCGGCCACAAACCTATCCACGAATAGTTTTCTCGTGATTTAGTCCCTGATCTTAAAACTAGCGTAACTTTTTGCTCGTTTATCCAAATTAGATGAAACCAGCGCCTAAATCCTCGTTACGATCTCTTCTTTCTAGTAAACCAACTTGAATATGATTTTGACAATTTACAATTGGAGTTTAGTTCAGATAAGTAAACGATCTTGTTTCGTTTGTATCTTGAGTTTCGTAACTCCATTTGAGTCGTTTCTTTCTACAAATCGTAGTTAGTCACATGTACCTACTATTAAGATCTAATCCACATGATAATAATGTTGTTAGGTTTTGTTTTCTGTTTAGTTTAGCCGTTTGCTTGTTTCGTGTTTGATTTAGATCTTTTCTCGATTTCTCTTTGTTTCGTTTGTGTGATTGCTTATGCATACTATTATTTGTCTGCACTAGATTACTCAGAGTGCGAAGGTTGTTACTACGAATCTCTAGAGTTTGCAGATCGTCAGCAAGGCAGGTTATACTTTGATCATACTCTTCTATACCCAGTTTTTACTATGCATTAGTATTGCCCCTCAAATTTTGCATGAGTAGGATTGGGAACATGTGGTTTGGTTGTAGTACTTGAGGTAGGAACCTAATAACTTTTGATCACCCCGGGAATATATGTTATGCTTTATTATTGCTCAGCCATGCTCATAGACGGAGATTGGATCGTGATTCACATGGAAGTTATGAGAGTTATTAATCTTGGATAACATTAAGGTGGCAACTTTAATACACATCTGGGTGGATTGGTTCGGGCACCTGGAGAATCCGGTGTTAGTCCATTAAGGGAAATTCCGGAGTATCCGTATGATTTTTCCTCGGTTCGCCACCCAGGCTCAAAGGGATCATATGATATTGCATGCCTAGAAACTCCCGTGTGCAACCACAAGCCATTATGGGCCCTGGCATAGTTGAGTAAGTTGTATGAGCTCTCGAAGAGCTGGACTAGCAGATGTAGTGGGAAAGTAGGTGTACCAGTCTGCCCAGAGTAGAGAGTTAATGCTTCAGAAAGACTATGTCTCAATCTTCCGATCATGGATGTGGTCGAGTCTTGTGGGGAAAAGTGCGCAACCTCTATAGATTGTATAAACTAATCATGGTTAGCCGTGTCCCCGGTTATGGACATCTTGAGTATCTGGAATTGGATATTATTGCTGATCTCATCACTCTTCGAATTAATTGAATTGGGTTAATAATGATACTTGTTTATTTGGGATTTGAGTTGGAGGAACCTTCTCAAATATTGGTACAACTTGAGAGTAGTTTAAATAAATTTATTCCTTTGTTGTAGGGAGAAACTAGCTTTATGCAAAATCATAAACTTAGAGCTTCCACCAGCCAAATATTGCACGTAGATATAGTTCTTGCATTCATTGCTTTACAGTGTAACGTTGCCAGCATATTCAATGTGCTGACCTACACGGCTGCAACGTCTCATGTTGTAGACTACTCAGACGACGAATAAGGTGCGATAGGTCATTGTCTTGCACTCAGCTATGCCGTTGGAGTTGATGGACTCATTTATGTTCGAAGCTTCCAAAGTTATTTAGTTTAGATGGCTTTCATCCATGATATTTTTGTGTAATCATACTCTTTATGAGGACTTGATGTAATAAGTGTGTGATTGAAATCTATTATAATTCCTCGAGTACTGTGTGTGTCGCTTAAGCACAGAGACTTCGGTCCATTGGGATCGTGGTCGCTACAATATCCAGGTTCCGCTATTGGTTATTGACCGGAGAGGTGTCTCGGTCATGTATACATAGTTCTCGAACCTGTAGGGTCCGCACGCTTAATGTTTGTTGACGATATAGTGTTATATGAGTTATATGATTTGGTGACCGAATGTTGTATGTAGTCCCAGATGAGATCATGGACATGACGAGGAACTCCATAATGGTCTAGAGGTAAAGATTGATGTATAGGACGATGATATTTGGACAAGGGAAGAGTTTCGGGAGATACCGGGTAGTCATTGGATCACCGGAAGGGGTTCCGGGAAGCTCTGGGAGGCTATATGGGTTTAATGGGCCAATGGGGGAACACACCAGCCTACAAGGGGCTGGTGGTCCCCTCTCCCTGGCCACCGGCCCTAGGGGAATGAAAGGGTGACGGTTGACCCCTCCTGCCTTTCCCTCCTCATGAGAGAAAGGAAAGGGGCGGGCACCTCCCCCTGCCTTCCTCTCGCGCACATATAAGGAAAGGGGGCGGCCAAGGACAGGAGCCCAAGGTGGATTTGGCCACCCTTGGGGTGCCTCCTGGCTGCCTCCCCTCTCCCCCACCTATATATATGAGGGAGGCGCGCCACACAACGCCATGACAACCTCTTAGCCATGTGCGCCGCCCCTCTCCACAGTTTCATCCATCGGTCATATTTTTGGAGTGCTTAGACGAAGCCCTGTGATACGTCTCCAACGTATCTATAATTTTTTATTGTTCCATGTTGTTATATTATCTGTTTTGGATGTTTAATGGGCTTTAATATGCTCTTTTATATTATATTTGGGACTAAACTATTAATCGAGGGCCCAGTGCCAGTTTCTATTTTTTTGTGCCTATTTTAGAGTTTTGTAGAAAAGGAATACCGAACGGAGTCCAAACGGAATGAAATCTTCGCGATGATCTTTCTTGGACCAAAAGCAAAATAGAAGACTTGGAGATGAAGTCGGAGACGTAACGAGGAGGCCACGAGGCAGGAGGGCACGCCCAGGGGGTAGGTGCACCCCCACCCTCGTGGGCCCCTCGTAGCTCCACCGACCTAGTTCGTTCGCCCATATATATTCTTATACCCTACAAACATTAGGGGGAGCCACGAAACCACTTTTCGGCTGCTGCAACCTTCTATACCCGTGAGATCCCATCTTGGGGCCTTTTCCAGCGATCTGCCAGAGGAGGATTCGATCACGGAGGACTTCTACATCCACACCATTACCTCTCCGATGAAGCATGAGTAGTTTACCACAAACCATCGCGTCCATAGTTATTACCTAGATGGCTTCTTCTCTCTCTTTGATTCACAATACAAAGTTCTCCACGATGTTCTTGGAGATCTATTCGATGTAATACTCTTTTGCGGTGTGTTTGCCGAGATCCGATGAATTGTGGATTTATGATCAAGATTATCTATGAATATTATTTGGTTCTTTTCTGAATTCTTATATGGCTGATTTGATATCTTTGCAAGTCTCTTCGAATTATCGGTTTAGTTTGGCCTACTAGATTGATCTTTCTTGCAATGGAAGAAGTGCTTACTTTGGGTTCAATCTTGCGGTGTCCTTTCCCAGTGACAATAGGGGCAGCAAGACACGTATTGTATTGTTGCCATCAAGGATAACAAGATGGGGTTTTCATCATATTGCTTGAGTTAATTCCTCTACATCATGTCATCTTGCGTAATGCATTACTCTGTTCTTTATGAACTTAATACTCTAGATGCATGCTGGATAGCGGTCGATGTGTGGAGTAATAGTAGTAGATGCAGGCACGAGTCAGTCTACTTGACACGGACGTGATGCCTATGTTCATGATCATTGCCTTAGATGTTGTCATAATTATGCGCTTTTCTATCAATTGCTCGGCAGTAATTTGTTCACCCACCATAGTACATGCTATCTTGAGAGAAGCCACTAGTGAAACCTATGGCCCCCGGGTCTCTTTTCCATATTATTAAATCTCGTTTACATATGGCTAGTTTCAGATCTACTATTTTGCAATCTTTACTTTCCAATCTATAAACCAAAAATACCAAAAATATTTACTTTACCGTTTATCTATCTCTATCAGATCTCACTTTTGCGAATGACCGTGAAGGGATTGACAACCCCTTTATCGTGTTGGTTGAAGTTCTTGATTGTTTGTGCAGGTATTCGGTGACTTATGCTTCATCTCCTACTGGATTGATACCTTGGTTCTCAAGACTAAGGGAAATACTTACGCTAGTTTGCTGCATCACCCTGTCCTCTTCAAGGGAAAATCAACGCAAGCTCAAGAGGTAGCAAGAAGGATTTCTGGTGCCGTTGCTGAGGAGATCTACGCCAAGTCAAGCCATACCAAGTACCAATCATAAACTCTTCTCCCTTGCATTACATTATTTGCCATTCGCCTCTCATTTTCCTCTCCCCCACTTCTAAAATGATTTTCGAAAACCTTTGCCTTTTCTTCGCACCTCTTCCGTTCGTCTCTTATCGCTTGCTCCTTGTGTGCTCGTTTGTTAGTGCGGTTTGTTGCCATCATGTCTGAAATTGGGGAGGTTATCATTGAAGAGGATAGAAGTAACGATGGGGGGAACTTTGATGCTTGTGATAATCCTCATGAAGAACCTACTCTTTTGCACACTAAAAAGTTCCGCATTGGTAGTCTATTCTTGGAAAAGGGGTTATTCAAGATTTCTTTACTTGCGTGGGTGCTTTGCCCACTATGGGTGGGTCTATTCTTCATAAAACTAGTAGTCTTGCGGATGCTATATCTTTGCTCATAGTTGAACTTGAAAGACAATTTATTCACATGCATCCTTGCATACAAAGGATTTTTCTAGAGTTCTCTAATATTGAGCACTCTTTTGTTAAGCGAGCGGCTACCATATTTTTAGCACACGAGTTTAGATTTATAATAAAAGAGGCTAATGAAATTTTTGCGCATTATAGTGTGGACGCCGGTCGTCCTCCCATAGAAGCGATTCTTTTTAATCAAGAAGACATAATGCGTTTACGATCTTTAGATCATGTTGCTTATAATGAAAATCTTAGAAAGAGGGTTCCCACTGATGTTCTAGTTGATAGGATTTCTGAACTTAATGATAATTTTTCTATTCAGAACAACGGGTTAGGTTTTCCTCTTGAACAAAGGCTCATGACTTTTTGCCAAAAGAATGCTTATAATGATGAATTGGTTGTACAATACGAACGGCCAATGGAGGAACCAATTCCTCCCAAGCTCGATCTTGGCGACTTTTGTCCCATTAAATTTAGCCCTTTTGATTACTTTTGCTTGCCACAAAGAAAACTTGCTGCTGAACGTAGGGAGTACGAGATGAGTTTTTGCGATTTGCCCTATCATTATTATGGCAATACCTAGATCTATTCTTGTTTTTATGCCTAGCTAGGGGCGTTAAACGATAGCGCTTGTTGGGAGGCAAACCAATTTTATTTTTGTTCTTTGATTTTTTGCTCCTGTTTAGTAATAAATAATTCATCTAGCCTCTGGTTAGATGTGGTTTTATGTTTTAATTAGTGTTTGTGCCAAGTAGAACCTTTGGGAAGACTTGGGTGAAGTCTTTGCGATCTTGTTGTAAAAAACAGAAACTTTTGCGCTAACGAGAATAGCTGTTATATTTTACAGAAAAGTGCTTTTACATTGATTATTTTTGCAGAAGATTAATAGAAAAATTCCTCATGTCCACCAATTTATTTCAGAATTTTTGGAATTACAGAAGTACTCGAAAGTTACAGATTACTACAGACTGTTCTGTTTTTGACAGATTCTGTTTTTCGTGTGTTGTTTGCTTATTTTGATGAATCTATGAGTAGTATCGGGGGGTATGAACCATAGAGAAGTTGGAATACAGTAGGTTTAACACCAACATAAATACAGAATGAGTTCATTACAGTACCTTAAGGTGGTGGTTTATTTTCTTATACTAGCGGAGCTCATGAGATTTTCTGTTGAAGTTTTATGTTGTGAAGTTTTCAAGTTTTGGGTAAGGATTTGATGGATTTTGGAATAAGGAGTGGCAAGAGCCTAAGCTGATTACAAAGGCACCCCAAGGTAAAATTCAAGGACAACCAAAAGGCTAAGCTTGGGGATGCCCCGGAAGGCATCCCCATTTCGTCTTTGTCTATCGGTAACTTTACTTGAGGCTATATTTTTATTCACCACATGATATGTGTTTTGCTTGGAGCATCTTGTATGATTTGAGTCTTTGCTTTTTATTTTACCACAATCATCCTTGCTGCACACACCTTACGGTGGAGACACACATGAATCATGATTTATTAGAATACTCTATGTGCTTCACTTATATCTTTTGAGCTAGGCATTATTGCTCTAGTGCTTCACTTATATCTTTTTAGAGCACGGCGGTGGTTTCATTTTGTGGAAATTGTTGAATTCTCATGCTTAACTTATATTAATTTGAGAGTCTTTTAGAACAGCATGATAATTTTCTTTGGTTATAAAATTAATCCTAATATGATAGGCACCCAGGATGGGTATAATAAAAACTTTCAATAAAGTGCATTGATTACTATGAGAAGTTTGATTCTTTATGATTGTTTTGAGATATGAAGATGGTGATATTAGAATCATGCTAGTAGAGTAGTTGTGAATTTGAGAGATACTTGTGTTAAAGTTTGTGATTCCCGTAGCATGCACGTATGGTGAACCGTTATGTGATGAAGTTGGAGCATGATTTATTTATTGATTGTCTTGCTTATGAGTGGCGGTCGGGGACGAGCGATGGTCTTTTCCTACCAATCTATCCTCCTAGGAGCATGCACATTGTACTTAGTTTCGATACCTAATAGATTTTTGCAATAAGTATGTGAGTTCTTTATGACTAATGTTGAGTCCATCGATTATATGCAGTCTCACCCTTCCACCATTGCTAGCCTCTCTAGTGCCGTGCAACTTTCGCCGGTGCCATACACCCACCTTATACCTTCCTCAAAACAGCCACCATACCTACCTATTATGGCATTTCAATAGCCATTCCCATATATATTGCCATGCAACTTTCCACCGTTATGTTTATTATGACACGCTCCATCATTGTCATATTGCTTTGCATGATCATGTAGTTGACATTGTATTTGTGGCAAAGCCACCGTTTATAATTTTTCATACATGTCACTCATGATTCATTGCACATCCCGGTACACCTCCAGAGGCATTCACATAGAGTCATATTTTTTCTAATTATTGAGTTGTAAGTAAATAAAAGTGTGATGATCTTCATTATTAGAGCATTGTCCCAGTGAGGAAAGGATGATGGAGACTATGATTCCCCCACAAGTCGGGATGAGACTCCAGACGAAAAATAAAAAAAGGAAAAAAAGAGGCCATAAAAAAAGAGAAAAGGCCCAAATAAAAAAATGAGAGAAAAAGAGAGAAGGGGCAATGCTACTATCCTTTTACCACACTTGTGCTTCAAAGTAGCACCATGATCTTCATGATAGAGAGTCTCCTATGTTGACACTTTCATATACTAGTGAGAATTTTTCATTATAGAACTTGGCTTATATATTCCAAGAGTTAATTATACAAAACCACAACTTCGGGATATCTTATAACACTTTACCACAACATTTGAGTTTTTTAACACAAAACCACAACTTCGCGGCAACTTACTACACTTCACCACAAATTTTGAGTTTTTTAACACCAAATCACAACCGTTGGCCTAATTCTCAACATCGAGCCCAAATCTACCGGTCAACTTCTTTTAACAGCCAATCTGAATGATTGGGCCCACATGTCAGGCTCTAGGCGACAAGTTCCCTCCTACGTGGCGCTGACTGGATGTGTGTGTTGACACCAGATTTTGGCACGGTCAAGAACTTATTTAAGATAGACTCAAATGGAGAAGTGATTTTCATGAAAGAGTTCCGCATTGTTGATATGAACATCTTTGAAGTTTGGGTCATCGCCATCCGATTTCATCTCGAAGGCCGAAACTATGCTCAAAGTACTAAGATCTTATATTCAGAGTACAGTTTGGCTGATTGAGCCCCCAAGACCACCTCAAATGGAAAAATTATCTACACGGATAGTCTTCGTCTCGTCGAAACGACTGATTTAGATATAAAAATCGTTCCAATCCGAGTTCGTATGCAAAAGTTAGAGCCATCGGAATACAGCTCTATCAGAGGCAAAAACTGGCGCGCCCCACCAGACACCCTGTCTGATGGGTAGCGCGAGGGATAGCCTGTTTTGCGCGACCGATTTGACCCTCAAGATAACCTCTGATCAAAAAACTTTCAACATAAAAGTTGTTCGTCTCGTCGAAACGGTCAAGACTGCTTTTGGGCTCGTTTCCATCCGAGATTGGTTACCACCACAAAAAAGACCTGCAAGGTGCAGCCAGTTTAAACCGAACAGTTTTGGAAAGTTCGGACAAAACCAATCCGAATTTGACTAGGGTTTTGGACGTGAATCCAAGCCTTTTCCTTGCACGGGAAGTCCAGCCTCCTCTTATATACCTAAGGGATGACGGCCGATTGAACAACAACACACAATTGAACAATCAATCTACTTTTTACCCTAGTTTTACATCTCTCCCTTGTTCTTTCTCTCTCGTCTTCGTTCGTTCTTCGTTGAAGGGCAGCGGTCCTCGAGGCTCTAGGGGCGGGCGAACCGACCTAGGGCAGCCCATAGCCGCCGCGCGTCTAGACGGGGTCCCTCCCGGGCGCGTGGGGTTTCGGGTGCTCAAAAGCGCCCGCCGGATTGCTTGCGTACCGCGCTTCCGGACGGGTCTCCTTCGACGTGAGCTGCGGTGCATCACCCTCGGTGTTGGAGGTACACGGTGACGTGTTCGTGTGCGAATAGTGTGTAACATAGCAGTGTGCATACAACATCGTCGTCTCCTCGAGGATGCGTTCACCTGCAGCTTCTACGCTATCTACCCCGGAAAAGAAAAAAGATCCGCCATCTTCACCTTCTTCGTCTGGCGCACTCTGCCCAACCATGTTGTTGACTAGACAACCGTAGCTAGCACATGCACTATACCACGTCGTGCATAGACAAGGCTCTTGCCTTGTGCTCCACCGCCGTAGAGACGCGCTCGTCCTCCCTAGGACCTCTCTGTCTAGTTCGCGCGCCCTGCCTGACCATGTCATAGTTCGGACGGGCGCTGCCAGCACATCCATGCCCTCACGTTGTGTACAATCAGGGCTGCCACCTCATGCTTAACGACCACTGCAACGTGCTCGTCCTCACTAATTACAATGTCGAAGTCATTTTGGAACTCCACCGCCAATGATAGTGACATGTGGGTGCGGCTTTGTGACACTAGGAACCTCGCTATTGAGGACGCTTGAAGTGATCATCCTGTGGCAGAATTGACCACCCTAACAACACCCAGCTCCCTGCTCA
The DNA here is from genome assembly GCF_002162155.2 of Triticum dicoccoides. Taxonomy (NCBI): domain Eukaryota; kingdom Viridiplantae; phylum Streptophyta; class Magnoliopsida; order Poales; family Poaceae; genus Triticum; species Triticum dicoccoides. The sequence goes on from NC_041393.1 coordinate 231,954,995, forward strand.
ATGCATCGTTGGAGTTCATAGTGCCGGTACGGGATGGCAAGAGAAGGAAATGGTAGGCCACATCGGAGATGCGCACATGCCACCTTTTTCCTGCTTAGGTCCTAACATGTGGGCCCAATCAATCAGATTGTATATTAAAAGAAGTGACTGATAGATTTGGGATTAATGTTGAGAATCAGTTCAGAAGTTGTGGTTTTGTGTTACGAAAACTCAAAAGTTGTGGTAAAGTGTTATAAGTTGACCTGAAGTTGTGGTTTTTTGTTAAAAAACTCAGAAGTTGTGGTAAAGTGTTATAAGTTACCCTGAAGTTGTGGTTTTGTGTAATTAACTCATATTTCAATGATGGGCTTCCTCAAAGTGCCCGAGGTCTTAGTGAGCAAGCAAGTTGGATGCACACCCACTTAGTTTCTTTTGTTGAGCTTTCATACACTTATAGCTCTAGTGCATCCGTTGCATGGCAATCCCTACTCACTCACATTGATCTCTATTGATGGGCATCTCCATAGCCTGTTGATACGCCTAGTTGATGTGAGACTATCTTCTCCTTTTTGTCTTCTCCACAACCACCATTCTATTCCACCTATAGTGTTATGTCCATGGCTCACGCTCATGTATTGCGTGAAGATCGAAAAAGCTTGAGAACATCAAAAGTATGAAACAATTGCTTGGCTTGTCATCGGGATTGTGCATGATTAAATACTTTGTGTGATGAAGATAGAGCATAGCCAGACTATATGATTTTGTAGGGATAGCTTTTTTGGCCATATTATTTTGAGAAGACATGATTGTTTTGTTAGTATGCTTGAAGTATTATTGTTTTTATGTCAATATTAAACTCTTGTATTGAATCTTTCGGATCTGAACATTCATGCCCCAATAAAGAAAATTACATTGATAAATATGTTAGGTAGCATTCCACATCAAAAATTCTGTTTTTATCATTTACCTACTCGAGGATGAGCAGGAATTAAGCTTGGGGATGCTTGATACGTCTCCAACGTATCTACAATTTTTTATTGTTCCATGCTATTATATTATTTGTTTTGGATGTTTAATGGGCTTTAATATGCTATTTTATATTATTTTTGGGACTAACCTATTAACCTAGGGCCCAGTGCCAGTTTCTATTTTTTTTGCCTATTTTAGAGTTTTGCAGAAAAGGAATACCAAACGGAGTCCAAACGGAATGAAACCTTCGTGATGATCTTTCTTGGACCGAAAGCAGACCAGAAGACTTGGAGATGAAGTCAGAGATGTAACGAGGAGGCCACGAGGCAGGAGGGTGCACACCCCACCCTCGTGGGCCCCTCGTAGCTCCACCAACCTAGTTCTTTCGCCTATATATATACTCTTATACCCTAAAAACATCAGGGGGAGCCACGAAACCACTTTTCCACCACCGCAACCTTCTGTACCCGTGAGATCCCATCTTGGGGCCTTTTCCGGCGATCTGCCAAAGGGGATTCGATCATGGAGGGCTTCTACATCAACACCATTACGTCTGCGATGAAGCGTGAGTAGTTTACCACAGACCTTCGGGTCCATAGTTATTAACTACTCCCTCCGTCCCATAATATAAGAATGGTTTTGACACTAGTGTAGTGTCAAAAATGTTCTTATATTATGGGACGGAGGTAGTAGATGGCTTCTTCTCTCTCTCTGATTCTCAATACAAAGTCGATGCGGAGCATCCCACGATCATCCCCTTGGACGTATCTACATCTCCCACGACACCACTTGGACCAATGACAAGAGCTCGAGCAAAGGCTATCGAAGATAAGGTGAACTCGCTCCTCTCCGAACTACCACTTTCTACCTATGAGACATGGCTACTACCTCATGCGGAGACCCTATGTGTGATCAGATATTTGGAGGGAAGCCATGGATCAGTTGCACCCAACGGACAAGACGACAAGGACACCAAGTTCAATGGACAAGAAGAAGGACCGCTCGAAACTCCCAGTCATCGAACGACTGACGCCTCTCGGACGTCCGACGCCTGGAGGCTCCAACCGACCAACCAAGTCCCAGCCTTCGCACGCTACAGCGGCAGGACGACCAACGCCGACCGGATGTCCGCCACCTCCCAGGGCCTGGATGACCGAGCCTCTCCGGACGACCGACACCACCACACCCAAGCCAAAACATCGGAAGAATGGAGACTTCCGGACGACCGAACGACCGGACGACCGACCTCGACCGGACGACCGACAAGTCATGACTAGAGCCGAAACATCGGATGACCGACCGGCACCGGACATCTGGACCCTCGCGAGCCTTCGGACGACCGGTGTTCTTCGTTTTTTCCAAATTGGCCAAGTTACCCATTGCATATTGGCACTTATCGAGTATAGAATAGATCTGCTTCTCTTTCTTCTTATGAACAGAATTGGCTTCTTATTTTTAATGGAATGAAATAAACATTCGCGCTTTCTGACACAGAATCCCCTAGAAGGGTTAGGTACATAGGATATGGATAGTCTTATTCAATGCGATAAAATAAAGCAACATCGTGTCTATTTTTCTTTGCTAAAGGGAAAAATAAATGGAATTTAACTCTTTCATGCTTACTTTAACTACTTATTTTGGTTTTCTACTGGCTGCTTTAACTATAACCCCAGCTCTATTTATTGGCTTGAAAAAGATACGCCTTATTTTAATTAACTGAATAATTATATTTCAGAAAAGAAAAATCTTTCTTTGGGATTCCTGGCATTCTACGACTCTTTTCCAGACTAATTACCCTCGCAAGCCTTCGGACGACCGGTGCGCGTCGGACGTCCGACGCCTGTGTGACCGCTCGTGTGTTGGGCCGAAGCCACTTACCCTTTCGTCCACTTAGACTATAAATAGACCTCCTCCGCCCTCTTTCTAGGGTTAGCATTGTGATAGCTCATATTGGAGATAGAGCTTTGCTCATCCACTTGGTTACTTCTCCATCGGAGTCGAGCGCCTCTTCAGAGAAGATCCCCCAAGCGGATTCAAGACCCATTTACGGGAAGACCCTTCAAGACCTCCTCACGGAGAAGACCCTTTGTATCATCCCTTGTTGACTTTCAATCGTGTATCACACTTTATGTTTCGAGGATCTATCATATGTGTAACCAGATCTTGTTGGTCGAGTGATTTCTCCTGTGTTTTCCCTCGTTTTCCCCTCATTTTCCCCACGTGTTCTTCGTGTTCTTCGTAGGATCCCCTCCAATCATGAAAGATCGGGCATCTAGGGTTGTACCCTACATCATCTTTGGTATCATGAGCCTCACTGATCACGTATTTGGAGCCCCTACCCCTTGTTTTCTAGCTTGATTTTGTTGTGTTCTTCCCCAATTTCGAAAATCCCCACCAATAATAGCCCCAATTTTTTTGTGATTTGTTGGCCTGATGAAGTTCTGTTGGATTTGATCCATGGATTTGCTTTGCCACGAGTGGATCTAGCTTTCCCCCATCATCTCCACCAATTCCATCCACAAAATCGCTCGGATTTGACCAATTTCGCCACTCCCATCTCGAAATCCCAATTTCATCCCGTGCCCGAAATTGGCCAGACATCAGATGTCAGACCAGCATCGGTCGTCCGACCGCCATCAATCGTCCGACCATCCCTGAAGAAACTGAATATTTTTAGTTCGGTTTCCCCCTCCGTTCCACCACCATTTACGCATACGCACTTGCGTGCCACCACCGCTTTCCGCAACCACCATCACTCACCCGTTTCAAACTCCGACAAATTTTGTCCCGTTTTATTCTTTGGGAATTTGAGTTGTGGTTCTCGTGTCCTATTGTGTCGACTATATAGGTACGGTTCGACATCAACATCACCACCGCTCATCTTCGCCAGTGAGTCGTCATCGCCAACAAACGTTCTTGCTTACACACGACTACCTCAACAGCAACCTCTACTTTTATCTTGGTATCGTGATATCCTTTCATGGTACATTCCTTGCCATTGCATTGATAACCACCTTCGCCTTACTTTTGCGTTGCTTACCCATCGAGACTAGCCTTTGAGTACTGTCAGCAACGTGACTTGTGCACATTAGTGATCATACTCCGCATATCATACATACTATATCATAATGGTGCATATCTTGGTATCATCTTTTGTGTCACAAAGTTGTCATATCATACACAATTGCTATCTTGGTTCATGAAGTTTTGCATGAGAAAAGAGCTCAAAAAAGAAAGAGCCAACCATGCTGTTAAGCAAGAAGGGAAAGATAAGAAAAGAGCTTATAAGCAAGAACCATAGCATCATACTACTTTAAGATTGTCATACCCGATCATCTTGGATCATACCATCGGAATGCCATACATATAGCACACTTGGGATAGAAGTCGTTGCATTTTTGCCTAGTAGGTTGTGCACAAGTTCCGTATCCGCCTATTGTGCAATCATGCTAGCGTATCTCTAGTGTTGTGCAACAAGAGCATTTTCGTGGTTTCCACATTTTGGCTCATTCCTTGGTTGCACGACCCAACTTATCTATTTGCGTGTCTGTTTCCGTGTACCATATGTTGCTATTGGTCTACCTGTTGCATTTGCAAATTTGCGAATCTTTTCCAACATTATTGAGGCTCACTAACAATTGCATCAAATTTTGTGCCACCATCCTAACCGAGCCCCACCATAAGCTTTTACTTGTGTAGGTGTGAGAACCGACAAGAATTGGTAGCAATTGTGCTATTTCCTTGTTCCACATTTGAGTGATCGTTGATCCATCTTCAACATCGGTCAAGGTACATTTGGTATAAGTTCTTCTCTTTCTCCCACTCACATATTTTTCTTGGAATGATGGATAGGCCAAGTTCTTCTACCAACCCACTCTTCATCGAGCAAGACGACGACATGTCATCCTATGTCATCAAGAACCACCTCTTCGGTGCACAACGAGCTTTGCATCAAGAACAACAAGAAATGAGTGACCGCATCGACAATCTCGCCACCGACTTGCGACTCTCCAACCAACGAACAAGAGACTACTTCGACAACAAGCTCGACGCTCACAAACAAGAGAACGATGCAAGAATGGACGAGATTCGTGCCTTGTTGGTGAACCACCATTCTTCCACTTCTTCCTACTCAAGATGGAGCCGCTTGAGTCGACACTCCGGCGACACCTTCTCTGGCTCAAGTACACCAACATCGAATACTCTAAGTCGAGCCGCACGCCAAGACCGTCAAGCAACTTGCAATCCTCTACATGGCAATCATCCACAAGAGCACTTTGATGCGCAAGCACATTGTCAACGTCAACGTCACCAAGAGGAAGAGCGAGCGCGACAACATCAAGACGAACAAGACGCCGAGGCTCAACGTCTTCAACAACAACAACGTGAAGCACAAGCACTTGAGGCGCAACATGCCCTTCAAGAATCAAGTCGACCCATTGCCAATTGCAGCCGAGATATGCACAATCAAGAGGAAGCACTTCGCGAAGAGATTCAAGAACGAAACTACCAAGCAAGAATGCATCATCAAGTTCCTCAAGCTCCTCCACAAGCTCGACAAGCTCCTCCACAACCTCAAGTTCATCAAGAGCATGATGATTATGGAAACCCTCCACACCAAGAGCAATATGAGATTGACAATCCTCCACGTCAAGGGCGTCATCATCACCCTCGACCCCAACACAATGAAGAGCAACGCTACGGCAAGCTAAAGTTCACCATGCCCAAGTTCCATGGAAGCAATGATCCCGAAGAGTACCTTACATGGGCATTGAAGGTCGACAAGATCTTTCGTTTGCACAACTATGAGGAAGAGAAGAAGATCGCTATGGCATCACTTGAGTTCCAAGACTATGTGCTCATATGGTGGGAACAAGTCCTTGAGTGCCGAGAAGTAAGAGGTGCACCACCAATCACCACATGGGAGGAAATGAAAGATGTCATGCGTGCATGCTTCGTACCAACATACTAAAACCATGACCTCTTCAAGAAACTCCAACTACTCAAGCAAGGAACACAGAGTGTTGAAGAATAATACAAGGAAATGGAGATTGCCATGATAAGAGCCAATGTCACGGAATATGATGAGAAAACTATGGCCCATTTCTTGAATGGCCTCAATCATCCCATCAAGAAGATTGCCGACTTCCAACCCTACTCCAACCTCATTGAGTTTGTGCATCAAGCTACCAAAGCGGAACGTCAAGTGCAATATGACTTCAAGTATGCCAAGTACTTTTCGAGGAGCTACGGTTTCTCCAACACCCAAGCTTCAAGGACTCCAACACCTACTACCTCAACCAAGCCACCTACAAGCAACGGAGACAAGTCGAGTTACAAGAAAACTTCGACAACCTCAAGTCGTCCTCCTACTACAAGCAACTTCAAGCCGCGAGGTTCATCATCTACTCCAACCAATGGGACCATCAAGACAAGCTCCATCAAGTGTTTCCCATGCGGCGGACGAGGCCACAAGTCCTTTGAGTGTACCAACAAGCGCACCATGATCCTCAACGACGATGGAACCTATGACTCCATGAGTGAAGAGGAGATGGAAGCCCTTGATCAAGTGGGCATTCACCGACACGTGAACGAAGATGAAGATGTTCAAGTCTTTTGTGATGAGGATTTGAGCCCCGCTCTCGTTGTCTCCAAATTCTTGACTCTTCAACATCAACGAGATGAAGACCAAAGACGCCACATCTTCCACACCAAGGCTGGCATCAATGGAAGGTCCATCAAGGTCATCATCAATGGAGGGAGTTGTCATAACTTGGCAAATGAAGAACTATGCTCCAAGCTCCAATTGGTCAAGATGAAGCACCCGTGCCCCTACAAGGTTCAATGGCTAAGTGATTTCGGCACTATCCAAGTCGAGCATACGGTCGAAGTCTCCTTCAAGATCGGAGCATATGAAGACACTTTGGAGTGTGATGTCGTACCGATGTCCGTTTGCCACCTCCTTCTTGGTCGACCATGGAAATTTGACCGCGGCGTCATCCACAACGGTTGTACCAATCCTATAGTTTCAAGATGAAAGTAAAGGAGTACGTGCTACGACCTATGTCTCCAAGTCAAGTGATAGCCGACAAGCAAGCCACCCATCATGGAGAAAAGAGTGAGAGAGTGACCCACCCAAAAGAGAGTGAGTGCCACAATGTCGGTGTACAAAAGTAGGGGCTCTGCTTTTGACCCCTCTACTTGTGCACGGGCAGTCAGAGCCTCCCTCCATGGCCACGCATAAGAGGGCAGGAAAGGGAAGCCGGAGAGAAGCCGAAGCCACAAGGAAAATAGAGCAACGACAAGGACCAAGGCCACGAAGGTCAGATGGACGAATGTAACGCCCCGGGTTCGATGCGCCAGGTGTCTGTCAGTTATTCATCGTCGTTGCCATGTCTTTTTCTTGCGTGTTGCATATTTCCATGTCATCATGTGCATTTCATTTTGCATACGTGTTCGTCTCATGCATCCGAGCATTTTCCCCGTTGTCCGTTTTGCAATCCGGCAGTCCTATGTCCTCCAGCGTCCCCCTTTGGTCTTTCGTTGTGAGCGGGTGTTAAACTTTGTCGGAACGGCCCGAGGTTTGCCAAGCAGCCTTGGTATAGCACCGGTAGACCGCCTGTCAAGTTTCGTGCCATTTGGAGTCCGTTTGATACTCCAACGGTTAACCAGGTAACCGTAAAAGCCCTCTTTGTGTTGCAGCCCAACACCCCTCCAAAGTGGCCCAAAACCCAGCAAACTCCCCTCCATGCTCTCGGTCGTTCGATCACGATCGTGTGGGCGAATACCGCTCCTCATTTGGACTCTCCTAGCTCCCAGAATCTATAAATTAGCGCCTCCCCCAAAATTCGCGGTCCAAACCCTAGCAGTCTTCCTCCTCGCGCCGCCGGACATGTCCATCCGCGCCGGACATGTCCGCCGGACACGTCCCTTCATCCAATCAGCGCCCGCCACGTCATCGCCGCTGCCCTCGTGCCCAATCCTGCATCGCCACATGGCGTGCCGCCGCCGCCTTCGCCGCCACCTGCGCGATCCCGCCGGGGCCCAAGCGAGGCCCGCCCGGCCCGACGTGCCGCCGACGCCAGCCCGCGGGACGCCCGCCGC
>NC_041393.1:231963426-231993053 GCF_002162155.2 Triticum dicoccoides
GCCGCCCCCCCCATCTCCGGCCTCCTTCCTCGTTGTCGGCGCCGCCCAGCTCCGGCGACAGCTCCGGCCTGACCTCGGTTCCCGTGCTCGAACCCCCAGATCCAGATCCAGTCCATGAAGGTTGACCCCGATTTCCACCGTCCCTGAGAATTTTGACATTATCATGCCATGTTCATCGCATCATAACTTGCTGCATACTGCTTCATTTCGTGCATGTAATATGTCAAATTGTTTGCCTCAACGAGTACTTCATTTCATTCCATTGCATCATGTTCATTTGAGTCCATCTTGATGCCTGAATCATCGTCGCAAGAGTGCATGTTGCTGTTGACCTGCTGAAACTGTTATAACTTGATGATTTGTCATTTTTGCCATGTTTGATGTGTGCATCCTATGAGGTTGATGTCTACATGTGTTTTGAACTATGTCATGCCATATTTACAGGGGTGATATCCATGTATTTTTGTGAGTTTTGTAGTGAGTGCATCAAGCTTGTTAAGTAGGGTACTTGATGTTGCTGTTTTGCTAGGCTGAATCTGTTATTTTGTGATGCTAAGTAAACCTGCTGCTACAAGTCATTTCGTGCATAATCTGGAGATGTTTACTAAGGATGATTTGTTATACATGTCTTTCTCTATCCAGTCGTGCCCCTGGTTGCATTTATAGCCTGCTGTAATTTGTTGTAATATTGCTCCAAAGTTGCTAAATAATGTTGTTGTCAGCCTGTTAACATTAAGTTCAATGTTGCCATGTTTGTTGCTAGTGATCCATGCACCCTATGAACTTGCTCTTTCCATGTTTAGCTTCATAAATATGCCTTCTTACTGTTGGTCACCTTGCCATGCCATGTATTTCTCTGTGGTGAGTGGTTGAAGCTCACCAACATGCCTACTTATCGTTGTTCCTGCCATGTTTGAATCTGTCATATAATTTGCTATGTTTACATGGGTGCCATCATATTTTCTGTGCCCTTTTGGCTCATGGTCAGTAAGGGACTTTTGTTAAATGCAATTAGTAGATTCATGCCATGCTTTTGTTTTCCATGTTAAGTTCCTGTAACATGTTGTTTGATAGCTCTAAACATTGCAACCTGATGTTATTTCTGCCAAGTCTGAAACTGTTATTATTTGCAATCTTGCCATATGTTTTTGAGCATGTTCTAGTGCTTTCTGGAGATAGCTCAGTGTTCATCTTTTGTCATGATTTACCTGTACTTCATGTCCATGACTTTTGTTCTCATATTGTGGTACTGTAGCATGTTGTTTTGGTGCTTGCAAGATGCCTAGTTGCTGTTATGGACAGTTTGTTGCTATAACTTGTATAGTGTATGTGTTGAACCGTTGCTCCGTTTTGAGTGTGCTATATATGAAACTTGCTTGATTTTGCATGTAGTTTCATATTATCATGTTGCATCCTTGCTTTGAGGTGTTTGCTTGATGTTTGGATGCATTTTGCATCAATGCCATGCTTAACTTGTTTTGCTCATATCTTCTAGGCCGTAGCTCCGAATCTAATGAACTTTATATGTAACTTGACTAGAATCTCGTGTAGATCATCTTGGTGCATCTTAACTTGCTGTTAAACAACTTCAACTTAATGTTTGTTCAGATCTGGACCAACTTTGAAACTTACATATGAGGACTTACCGAAATTGTTATATGTTGTTTCCAGCCTCATTTAAACTTGCCTTGTTGTGTTGTTCTTGTTTGCATCATCTCTTGCCATGAGTAGCTTCATGTAGCTTTTGTCATGCATCATGCTTGTTGTGCATCATGTCTTGTCTATGTGTGGTGTGTTTACTATGTGGTGTGCTTCTTCTCGATAGTTCCCGTTTCGTTGCGATCATGAGGATTCGTTCGTCTACGCTTGGTTCGTCTTCGTGGCTTCATCTTCTTCATGGACTCGTTCTTCTTCCTAGCGGGATTTCAGGCAAGATGACCGTCACCTTGGATCTCACTACTATCATTGCTATGCTAGTTGCTTCGTTCTATCGCTATGCTGCGCTTCCTATCACTTGTTCTTCAAGCCTCCCCAAATTGCCATGAACCTCTAACCTTTGACACCCTTCCTAGCAAACCGTTGTTTGGCTATGTTACCACTTTGCTCAGCCCCTCTTATAGTGTTGTTAGTTGCAGGTGAAGTTGAAGATTGCTCCATGGTGGACAGGGTTATGTTGGGATATCACAATATCTCTTATATTATTAATGCATCTATATATTTGGTAAAGGGTGGAAGGCTCGGCCTTATGCCTGGTGTTTTGTTCCACTCTTGCCGCCCTAGTTTCTGTCATACCGGTATTATGTTCCCGGATTTTGCGTTCCTTACGCGGTCGGGTGATTTATGGGACCCCCTCGATAGTTCGCTTTGACTAAAACTCCTCCAACAAGGCCCAACCTTGGTTTTACCATTTGCTTCACCACCACCTACTTCTCCCTTGGGAGTTGCTCTCTCGAGGGTCATCTTTATTATAGCCCCCCCGGGCCAATGCTTGTCTAAGTGTTGGTCTAAACTAGAGTGACCATCCCTTGGCAACTTGGGTTACGTCGGTACCTGTACGCTTAGCTTATCCGGTGTTGCCCTGAGAACGAGATATGTGCAGCTCCTATCGGGATTGTCGTCGCATCGGGCGGTCTTGCTGGTCTTGTTTTACCATTGTCGAAATGTCTTGTAAACCGGGATTCCGAGACTGATCGGGTCTTCCTGGGAGAAGGTATATCCTTCGTTGATCGCGAGAGCTTATCATGGGCTAAGTTGGGACACCCCTGCAGGGTATAAACTTTCGAGAGCCGTGCCCGCGGTTATGTGGCAGATGGGAATTTGTTAATGTCCGGTTGTAGATAACTTGACACCAGATCCGAATTAAAACGCATCAACCGCGTGTGTAGCCGTGATGGTCTCTTCTCGGTGGAGTCCGGGAAGTGAACACGGTCTTTGGGTTATGTTTGACGTAATTAGGAGTTCAGGATCACTTCTTGATCATTACTAGTTGACGACCACTCCTTTGTTTCTCTTCTCGCTCTCATTTGCGTATGTTAGCCACCATACATTGCTTAGTCACTGCTGCAACCTCACCACTTTACCCCTTCCTTTCCCATTAAGCTTTGCTAGTCTTGATATCCATGGTAATGGGATTGCTGAGTCCTCGTGGCTCACAGATTACTACAACAACAATTGCAGGTACAGGTTATGCGATGATCATGACGCGAGAGTGATGTTTTCTTGTTTTGGAGTTCTTCTTCTACTTCTTCTTCGATCGGGGGATAGGTTCCAAGTCGGCAGCCTGGGCTAGCAGGGTGGATGTCGTTTGAGTTTCTGTTTGTGTTTCATCCGTAGTCGGATGGTGCTCTTATGTAAGATGATGTTGTATTCGTGTGGCATTGTATGCCTTATGTATGTATCCCCATCTATTATGTAATGTTGATGTAATGATATCCACCTTGCAAAAGCGTTTCAATATGCGGGTCTATCCTTGGTGGGACCTTCGAGGTCCTTTTGGATAGGGTCGCATATTGGGCGTGACAACGAAGCAGGTTTCCCCGGCAAGGACCCTTGCCGGGGCAGCCTCAGTGGCCCCGGCAAGACCCTTGCCGGGGCAGCTCGCCCACACCAACCGAAGTGGGCCACCCTTGAGCCCACCAGCGCTCGACAAATGCGTTGAGACAGGGCTCGGGAGGCACCTCCATGGTGGCATGCAGATCTTTGTGAAGACATAGAATGCTCAAGATCAAATGAGGATAGGAAGGCAACCAACCTCACCGAAGAAACCCACAAGACCCCTGGCAAGATCCTTGCCGGGGAAGCCAGCGCGCCATGGCAAGACCCTTGTCGGGCCGCCCGGCAAGACCCTTGTCGGGTCACCCGGCAAGACCCTCGCCAAGCGCACTGGTAGGGCCACCGCCAGGCCCGCCCCATCCAAGCCTTCGCCGCCGTTCGCATGCAGCTGCCGACCCAACTAGCTGGGCAGGCACCTACGTGGCAACATGAAATCCTTCGTGGAGGCTCGACCATCGCGCCACCTCAGCTCCCTGCCTGCCTACATGGCACCGCATGCATCGCTAGCCAGGGCGCGTGTCGAAGAAAGGAGGAGCGGCGACGGATGGGACGGGTCTCGCTCCCATCCCCAATAAAGCGAAGGGAAACCTAAGCCTCGCATTAAATGCGCCTTGTCCTGTAATACATGCGATAAGCTCACAACACTGTAGCACTTTCCACCTCCTGTGTGCCACTGTGGCAGCCCCATCCGCCTATAAAAGGAGGCCCATGGCACACTAGGAAAGGATTCGGCTCTTTGGAACCACACAGCACCTAGAGCTAGTTCAAGAGCTCAAGAACACTAATACATCCACCAAAGCAGGATCGTATGGTTTTACGCATCCTTGCGGCCCGAACCTGGGTAAATCCCCCTTGTGTTGTTTGCTGGTCCCGCTCTCCTCACGATCCCCGCGCCCTGCAACCGTAGAAGGGATTCTAGTGATCCCATAGGTGTCGTTTCCCACCGACATCTTTGGCGCACCAGGTAGGGGAGGACAATCGTGAGAATCTGGTCTAGCAGTTAACCTAGCTGTTCTTCATTGCCATGGCTCCTAAGAAGAAGACGACCACGGCGATCGGTTCGTCTGGGACCGGGTTGGTACCGGCACGGACCGGTAGCAGGCCAGTCGCGGGGAGAACCCGTGGTGCGGCCCGCGAACATCTACATCACCCCGATGGTCCCGGCCTGACGAGTGGTGTCGTTCGCACGCCAGGCGACGAGCCACCAGTCGCGGGCTCCGAAGGTGGAGTTGGGCCCCCCGCAAGTGGCACGGGGCCCTCCAGGGGCGCCGCCGTCTCGCCAGGCGGCGGCACAGCTACCTCCAAGACGCCAACACCGGTGCCCACGGCGCGCTCCTCTCAGGTCGTGCGTGATGAGCAGCGTCACCCTGCCGGTGACCCTGCGCGCCGCCCTGGGAAAAGTCCCATGCGTCCATCATGCGAAGAAGAGGGCCAGCATGCGCGCCGAGGTGCTGATGGGGGTGGCGAACGGCCGCGGAGCCATGATGCAGCTCCTTCTAACATGGTTAGGAGTCGAGGTGCATCACGGTCCACCTAGCTTTCGCCGCTGCCCACGCCAGCAGAAGCCCTAGAGCGCGCAGCTGCTCCTCGATTTTCCTCCCGCCGTGGAGAACCTTGACGAATGGAGGGCCACCATCCGGAGCCTCGTCGGCATCACTGAGGGAGTCCTGGATTAGGGGGTACCGGACAGGCGGACTAAATACTTTGGCCGGACTGTTGGACTGTGAAGACTCAAGACTTCGTCCCGTGTCCGGATGGGACTCTCCTTTGCATGGAAGACAAGCTTGGCGATCCGGATATTATATTTCCTTCTTTGGCACCGACTCCATGTAAACCCTAGCCCTCTCCGATGTCTATATAAACTGGAGGGTTTAGTCCTTAGGGACAGAATCATAATCATCATAGGCTAGCTTCTAGGGTTTAGCCTCTACAATCTCGTGGTAGATCAACTCTTTTAATACCCATATCATCAATATCAGTCAAGCAGGAAGTAGGGTTTTACCTCCATCGAGAGGGCCCGAACCTGGGTAAAACATCGTGTCCCTTGCCTCCTGTTACCATTAGCCTTAAACACACAGATCGGGACCCCCTACCCGAGATCCGCCGGTTTTGACACCGACATTGGTGCTTTCATTGAGAGTTCCTCTGTGTCGTCGCTGCAGGGCTTGATGGCTCCTTCAATCATCAACAACAACGTGGTCCAGGGTGAGACTTTTCTCCCTGGACAGATCTTCGTGTTCCGCGGCTTCGCACTGCGGGCCAATTCGCTTGGCCATCTGGAGCAGATCGACAGCTACGCCCCTGGCCACCAAGTCAGGTTCGGCAACTTGAACTACACAGCCGATATCCGCGGAGACTTGATCTTCAATGGATTCGGGCCTGCGCCAGGAGCGCCGGACAGTCATGATGAGCACGGCTTAGACCTGCTGTCGGACAATGCTCGGGATATCGCCCTTGCAGGAGCCCCGGATCTAAATCCGGACCATATTGCGTCACCCGAGGACGGGTGGATGGACCCCGTCCCGAAGGGCGCACACTCATCGGAGGTAGATCCGAACATGGACTTCACCCCCAAGGAAGCCTGTGACACCGGACCCTCGGACTCGTATCCAGCTGTAGGTCCCAGTCGCGCACTCCCGAGCCCACCGAATATGGATGGGCTCCAATAATGGAGTTTACCACTGCGGATATCTTTCAGTACTCGCCCTTTGGCGACATGCTGAACTCATTAAAGTCTCTCTCTTTGTCAGGAGACTCTCGGCCGAACTATGTCCGGCTCAAAGGGGAAGAAGGTGACGAAGAAATCCATCGCCCACCCACCACCCACTTCATAGCCACTGTCGATGATGTATCAGACATGCTTGACTTCGACTCCGATGATACCGACGGTATGGACGTTGGCACAGGAGACGATTCAGAACCAATGGGGCGCTGGACTGCCACCTCGTCATATGATATTTGCATGGTGGATACGCCTAAAGAAGATGACAGCGACAAATCGAAGGATAAAACCACCAGACAAAATCCAAAATGACGGTGTAAACGCCGCTCCAAGTCCAGCAACAATAAAAATAGCGATAACAGCGCTAGAAAGATCGACAGCCCAGTCAACTCCGAAGGCAACAACGACCATATGGACCCAGCAATGGAGCAGGATGAGTCAGGTCACACCGAACACAGCTCGGAGCAGATGCCTGATCACAATGATCCCGAGGGACGGATTCATCAAACTGCCCCGGGACAAGAGCGCGATCCGGATGACGATGCATTCATCATCCCGGAAACACGTTTGGAACGAGATAACCTCCACAGAAGGCTTATGGCCACTGCGAGAAGTCTAAAGAAGCAGAAGCAACAGCTTAAGGCCGCACAGGAAACGCTCAATCGTAGATGGGATAAAGTGCTAGACACTGAAGAAAAGTACGGCGATGATCGCCACACAAAGAGCTATCCAAAACGCAAGCTGCTGCCAGAATTCGACGATGAGGCCGTTCCACCAAAGAACAATACGGCCAGGAGGCCAGACAAACCACTTCGTAACCGCAATAGAGCAGCAACTGACGCCGCACACGATTTATGCGAGCTCCTGGATAAAAAGGTCGGCACGGCTAGGCCATCTATGGATCTAAAGGACACACCCCGACACAGGACTATGGTCACCAAAACGATCATACCGATCGGATACCAGTTCGGAATCAGCACCGGACACAACAACAGCCGACGGCATGCCACAGCACGTCCAGATACAGAGGGGCTGCTCACCCCCTGTGCTTCACCGAAGAGGTGCTGGACCATGAATTTCCACAGGGTTTTAAACCTATGAACATAGAGGCACACGACGGAACAACAGACCCTGGGGTCTGGATTGAGGATTTTATCCTGCATATCCACATGGCTCGTTGGGACGACCTACACGCCATCAAATACCTTCCCCTCAAGTTGAAGGGACCAGCTCGACACTGGTTAAAAAGCCTCCCAGAAAATTCAATTGGAAGTTAGGAGGCACTCGAGGATGCTTTCAGGGCCAATTTTCAAGGGACCTACATACGGCCTCCGGATGCAGACGATTTAAGTCACATAATTCAACAGCCCGGAGAGTCCGCCCGCAAACTTTGGAACATATTCCTCACTAAGAAGAATCAAATTGTCAACTGTCCGGACGCTGAGGCCCTAGCGGCCTTCAAGCACAGCATCCGGGATGAGTGGCTTGCCAGACACCTCGGCCAAGAAAAACCAAGGACAATGGCAGCCTTAACAAGCCTTATGACCCGTTTTTGCGCAGGCGAAGATAGCTGGTTGGCCCATAAAGGCACCAACGACCCAAGTACATCCGAAATCAGGGATGGCAACGGGAGGCCACGGCGTAACAAAAACAAACGTCAAAACAAGGAAGAAAGTCCGGACAACACAACGGTCAACACCGGATTCAGGGGCTCTCGACCCGGTCAACAAAAGAAGCCACTTAAAGGCGGCAAAGAAGGACCGTACGGCGTGAACAAAGTCCGGGATAGACTGTGCCAAATCCACGGCACCCCCGAAAAACCTGCGAACCACACTCACAGAGAATGCTGGGTCTTTAAGCCGGCCGGCAAATTAAATGCCGAACACAAGGGAAGGGAAACACCAAGTGAAGATGAGGATGAGCCTCGCCAGCCGAACACTGGGGGACAGAAAAAATTCCCACTAGAAGTAAAAACGGTAAACATGATCCATACGACTCACATACCCACGAGAAGGTGCGAACGTGCGCTCAAAGACACATACTCTATAGAGCCCGTCGCACCCAAACTTAACCAGTGGTCGGCCTACTCGGTCACTTTCGATCACAGGGACTACCCGACTAGTATTCGGCACAGAGGATCAGCTGCCTTGGTGCTCGACCCAATAATCGATGGATACCATCTCACTCACGTCCTCATGGATGGCGGCAGTAGTCTTAACCTAATATACCAGGACACTGTCCGCGGGATGGGGATAGACCCATCCAGAATCAGCCAAAGTAACACCGCCTTTGAAGGGGTGATACCAGGCATCAAAGCCCACTGCAGGGGCTCCCTCATACTGGAAGTAACATTTGGTTCCCCAGGCAACTCCAGAAGCGAAGAACTACTCTTCACCATCGCTCCCCTCCAAAGCGGCTATCATGCATTGCTTGGGAGAACGGCCTTCGCCCGCTTCAACACGGTACCACACTACGCCTACTCAAGATGCCCGGTCCACGTGCCATCATCACTGTTAACGGAAACACAGAGCGTTCCTTACACGCGGAAGAATACGCGACGGCTCCAGCCGCCGGACTCTAAGCGGCCTCTAATACTTGAAAACATGACTGGTCGTTAAGACCACGGACACGGTTAGACGAGTCCGGCAGCCCAGATAAACCTTATCTAGGAGCCACACATGTAATCCCATAGAGGACACCAGGGGCTATAGATAATTAATAAAGCCCAATTCCTGGCCTGACCGTATTAACATGCCAATGTCTTACAATTTTACTATCCATTAGTGATAGCCAACTTTTCGCACGCTTATGTCATACTCTTCTACATGAGCTTTTCTTTTTACTAACATCATTCGTGCGACACCCTCCCAGGACACGGCACAACGGGGACAAAGGCGCAGACATGCAGCAGGGCCCCGCTCAGAGGTTTCTCTTTAGATTAAGCCCTTGTGTAAACCTTCTTTATTGTCTCTTGTTGCTTACACATCCCATGGGTACTACACCCATAGAGGATACTGCCGTTATTGGCATTTCACCACGACAGACTAATGCACGTACCTGGGAATACAGGGTTCATAATAAAGGGCGTTACTCAGCTCAGTATATGTTATAAAGTCCGAATACCTTCGGGAGTGTTTGGCGTCGCGAGTTTGGCCTTATATGCATCAGCTCCGAATCATGTCTTTGGTCAAATGTTGGGTTTGACCGGCTCCTGGGTTCGCCGCCTTATGTTCCGTTCTTATCGGCTAAGGCGGACAAAGGAGAACTACTGCGATTGTGCCCTGGTTATTCCGGATGAGCACCTCAGTAGAGAAAGCCGAAAATTGACTGTCATGGTATAGCGAGAGACTGTTCAACCACTCGAAGACTTATCGGAATCTTTAGGATTCCGCGGCATTAATGAAGGACCATTTTCCGGTCATGTACACACGCGCCCATATTCGGATGCACGCAAAGGTACCAGGGGCTACATAGTAGCCCCACCGTCAAACTCCTATGGCTAAGTGAAAGTGTTACAACTATATAGTCCGGTTGCCTTGTTTGACGTGCGATCACCTCCTTAATGGACCAAGACGTTGCATCAAGTGTGATTACGCATATTTTCACGAACACCCTTGCATTGTACGCGTGGGGGCTGAAGCCAACGGCTGCTAACTTTCAGATTACACATATATATAAAAATGGTCGCACAGGAGACACAATAATACTTTCGGGCAAAAAGTATAAATATAGCCTCATAATCAAAATAACATTGTTTTTAAAATGACATGATTTGTCACTCGAACATGACATTCTTCAAGCACTGAGCCTCTATTAAGCGAGCACCTTCTGCTACCTGCTCCAAGATGTGCTCGGCCGGATCCTGGCCCCCCGCCGGATTCTGGGTCGCAACGATGGTGGCCTCCATATCTGTCCAGTATGCTTTAACACGGGCAAGAGGCATCCGGGCACCCTCTATGCACACCGACCTCTTCATGGCATCGATCCGCGATACGGCACCAAGGAATTGTTGCAAATAGGGGTTTCCAACCGCGATTTCTCCGGCCTGTCAAAGCTCCTCCTGCGCATCCCTAAGTTCGGAACGCGTCTCCTTGGCTGCATCAAGTGCCTTCTTCAGGTCAGCTTTATTCACATGATTTTCTTTTTCAAGAAGCTCATAACGGTTGGCGGCGTTTTTTAGCTCCACAGCCATTTCGACTATTTTCTCTTTGCTTCGGCGATGAGCAGCCTATTTGGCTCTCAACTCTTCGGCCGCCTTTAGGGCAGCCGCATTGCTAGCTCAGGCATGTTCCTTGGCTAGGGCAAGTTCCACCCTCAAGGATTCCACGACAGCAGCACCATCTGCAGTCCAAGCATATCGCATTAATATTATGCTCCTCTCAAATTTTTCCTATAAAAAATAATGAAGTATAGCAGAGCACACACCTTGTGACTCGTTAAGCCGCTCGTTCACCAATGTGATATCGGCATCCATAACCCCAATTTACCTCCTTAGTTCGGCAACTTCAACGGACCGGTCGGCTACCGGATCCTTAGACACCTGCGCATAAATATAGCACAATCGTTACTTAACAATGTGTTCCTCCGTTTGCCACCGAGGGTTGGAAACCAGAGTCTCAGGGGCTACTATCCACATGGAGAACACCTAGCGCGTGCGTCACAGCCAAAAATTATGTATTTTTCATTACATACCTCACAGCCTCTGAGCAGGCTCGTAAAGGCTTCATTCAAACCGCTTGTGGCGGATGAAATCTTCTTGAGCACCGTGTTCATTAATGAACGGTGCTCCTCTGAGAGAGCAGCTCGCTCCAGAAGGCCCATCAGTGTGTCCGGCCGGACACCGAACTGTGCCAAACCCTTCTCATCGCCTCCTGTGGGAGCCGAATGCTCCGGGCTCAGGTCAGCCGAAGGATTAGCTTCTGGCTTCGGCAGATCTGGACTCCTCCGTGACGACACCTCGGGGTCGCCCACCTCATAAGGCGGAGAGGTTGGTGGGGTCTCACTCTCCATCATCTCCGAAAGGAGATCCCCCGAAGACGAACTCTGTCAAGAAGAGCTGCTAGCCGGACTGCAAAGAATGGATCCTGGTTATTGTTCTCGGAGAAAAGCAGTACCTTCGTATTTATGATTAACTTATAGCTAGGCTAAGGGCTGGCCCGTTGGCGGCCATGACGCGGTGAGGACGCCCTTCGGTGCAGGGCCCCCTAGTGAAGCTTTCTTCCCCTATTTGGGCACCTCCGTCTCCAAGTCTTCGGAAGCGGCCCTCTTCTTCCCGCGAGGGGAGGAAGCCTTAGATTCCCCTTCCCGGCTATCCTCCTTTGGGAAGGTAGCAGCTCCCCCGGTTTGGATGCGCAATGTGCGAAGTTTTTCTTCCCTGTTCTTCCCTTCGTCTTTCCCTGGGCATTTTTCTTAGCACATGACCAAGCATCTTGGCTATGGTGTGACTTGGCGAGCCTCCAGGAAGTGGCGCCGGACACCTGATTCTCTCCGCCTTGCTGAGCCATTCCTGGCCACGGAAGATTTTCAGAATAATGACTATGACAAAAATATACGAAGTTTTCGGTTTGTGGGTTACTTACTTGGGTATCTGGGCGATTGCAGCTCAGGCCCGCATCTTCGGTGGTAT
Organism: Triticum dicoccoides; assembly: GCF_002162155.2. Lineage (NCBI taxonomy): Eukaryota > Viridiplantae > Streptophyta > Magnoliopsida > Poales > Poaceae > Triticum > Triticum dicoccoides. The sequence continues at coordinate 231,975,327 of NC_041393.1, forward strand.
CCGGACACTTTACTTGTGGTCCGAAGAATAATTTACACATCCCTTCGAGCGTCAGGCCGAAGAAGTGCAGAATAGTCCGCAGACCTTCCGGATTGAACTCCCACATCCGGAGAGGCCGGCGTTTGCACGGCAACATCTGTCAGATTAGCATTACCTGAATTATGCTGACAAGGCTGATGTCCCTCTCAAGAAGCTCCCGAATACGGCTCTGCAGTATTGGTACATCACTAGCAGATCCCCAATCCCGTCCTACATTGGTCCATGACGCCAGTTGAGAAGGAGGGCCCGGATGGAAGTCGGGGGCAGTCACCCACTTTGTGCCTCTGGGAGCCATGACGTAAAACCACCTCCGCTGCCATAGATCGGACACCTCTGGGAAGGAGCCCTCTGGCCATGGGGCGTCAGCACTCCTGCTTATTACAGCACCTCCGCACTCTGCGTGTCGCCCCTCAATCATCTTCGGCTTCACATTGAAGGTCTTGAGCCATAAACCGAAGTGTGGAGTGACGTGGAGAAAAGCTTCGCACACAACGATGAACGACGAGATATGGAGGATAGCGTCCGGAGCTAGATCGTTAAAATCTAGCCCGTAATAGAACATGAGCCCTCTCACAAAGGGATCAAGGGTGAAGCCCAAGCCGCGGAGGAAGTGGGAAACAAATACGACGCTCTCGTTGGGCTCGGGAGTAGGGATGACCTGCACTGGAGCAGGAAGCCTATGCTTGCTGTTGGCGGTCAGATATCCGACCTCCCTAAGCTTCGCAATATCCTCTTTTGTGACCGAGGAGGCCACCCACCGGCCTTGAAGGTCGGATCCGGACATGGTTAAGGATCTGAGGTGCTTGAGCTTGGGCTTCGGGTGTTAGAACTCGAGATGTGAAAAGGCGCAAGGGTGGTGTAAAAGAGGGATAGGCCTCGGCCCCTTTATATAGGGGGTGAATATCAAGCGTCCTCAGCATAACCGCTCGGGACTTACCTAAAAACACAGAGTCATACCAACAGACGTCGTGGGGACACGTGCACCTATATTAATGGAAGATCCCGCGCTAAGGGGAGCACGATCTCTGCTCTGGCAAGGCGTGCCAGTAAAACCGCCTCACAACGCGTATCGGGGGAGGCCAAGTAAAACCAATTCGTGTTGAGCCGGGCCACGATGCAGGAGCACGCCATGCAAAAAATTGCCAGCAGATCAGATTTATGAAGTGTTATGCTGTGAAGATCATCTTGCTGATCCGGACACGATTCAAGTGTTTGATAATTACTACGGAGTATTCGGAGATGGAACCCGCCTTGCAATGCCGAAGACAGAACTATGCACCGGACTCATCGTCATTGAAGCCTGGTTCAGGGGCTACTGAGGGAGTCCTGGATTAGGGGGTATCCAGACGGCCGGACTAAATACTTTGGCCATACTATTGGACCGTGAGGACTCAAGACTTCGTCCCGTGTCCGGATGGGACCCTCCTTTGCATCGAAGACAAGCTTGGTGATCCGGATATTATATTTCCTTCTTTGTAACCGACTCCATGTAAACCCTAGCCCTCTCTGGTGTCTATATAAACCGGAGGGTTTAGTCCTTAGGGACAGAATCATAATCATCATAGGCTAGCTTCTAGGGTTTAGCCTCTACGATCTCGTGGTAGATCAACTCTTGTAATACCCATATTATCAATATCAATCAAGCAGGAAGTAGGGTTTTACCTCCATCGAGAGGGCTCGAACCTGGGTAAAACATCGTGTCCCTTGCCTCCTGTTACCATTAGCCTTAGACACACAGATCGGGACCCCCTACCCGAGATCCGCCGGTTTTGATACCGACAATCGCCAACAACGATGGGTTGCGGCCGGCAGGACCCGTCGGCCGTCGCCCCGCCGAGCTGCCGCGTGCCAACGGAGGCCATGCCGGTGGCGACGTGGCCACGGTGTACTCCCCACGTCCATCCCAACCGTCCCGCGCGTCGGTCCGTCGGGCGACGCTCGTGATGATATTTCCATCACGCCGTCCGACCCACGAACCAACCGCGATCAGCGTCAAGTCCTTCGGGAGTGGGCTCATGAGGACGTTTCAACTACGATCGAGCGCCGACGTGACGCGCGCCACCAGTCGGATAGGCGGGCAGGGCCCGCTACGGACCACCCAGCGTCGGGAGGCTACGGTGGCCTACCTTACAAGGTGGGTTGTCCGGCTTTCACCCGTGAGTTGCGGCAGTTCCAATGGCCCTCCCACCGTACGTTCAAGCCCGATGTTGGCAAGAAGTACAACGGCAAGACTCACCCGTCAGAGTTCCTCAGCATCTACACAATCACGATGCAAGCTGCTGGGGCCCGCGATGATAAGGTGCTTGCCAACTACTTCCCGCTGGCACTCAAGCCTAATGTTATGTCATGGTTGATGCACTTGCCGGTGGATTCCATCTCTTCTTGGGCGGATTTGTGCCATGAGTTTGTTGGCGCCTTTACCGGAGGTCACCAAGCTCATGGCCAGGCGAGTGATTTGCACATCATCCCCCAGAAGGAGGGAGAAACCCTGCGCAAGTACATCCAAAGGTTCAGCCGGGTACAGTACAACATACCCGATGTTCATCCCGCCGCCGTGATCAGTGTGTTCCATTAGAACGTGCGCAATCGCAATATGCATGAAGAGGTGGCGATGAACAAGGTTAAGGATGTGGCCGAGCTCTATGTTCTGGTTGATCGGTGCGCTCGCGCTGAAGAGGGAAGGAAGTACCCCGGTGAAGATGCCGGTGCGGAAACCGAATCCACGGATGACACTGTCACCCCAGCAAAGAATGGACGACGCCGCAACAGGAAGCGCAAGGGCAAGGCCGTGCTTGCCATCGAGGGGTTCGACGACACCGGCGCTACCAAGGAGACCAAGGCGAGCGACCCCGGCAAGGAGGTTGCCGGGTGCGACGCTTGCCAGGCCTTGGCGGCTACCGACAAGCCAGGAAGCTCCGACAAGCAGTATTGCAAGATCCACCGCACCAAGGGCCATGATCTCTAGAACTGTCGGCAGGTAGAGCTGCTCGCTGAGAAGCAGAAAGTCGAGTATGAGCGGCGGGACAAGGAGAAAGGCCCAGATGGTGCTGAGGTATCCGACAAGAAACATGGCAGCCAAGGAGGCCGCCGCGGCAAGGATAATCAGCAAGAGAGGCCCTCCCGGGTCCGCGACAAGAAGCAGGAAGACGATGATCATGACGAAGACGACGAGTCCGGCGACCACGGGTTTCAGAAAGCCACAGAGGCCATTTGCATTGATGGTGGCGCCTCGCTGCATACATCCCACCGCCAACTCAAGCAGTGGGCGCATGAGATCACGGCGTTGGAGCCATCATTTGACGCACGGAAGCCACTGAAATGGTCCAGCATGCACATCATCTTCGACACCGAGGACCACCCTGACCGCACCACTGCGGTCGGGTGCTTGCCATTGTTGGTTTCACCAATAATCCGCAACCTCAAGGTGACAAAGATGTTGATTGATGGTGGGGCCGGCCTGAACTTCATCTCGCCCGTTGTGGTCAAGAGGCTGCAGATCCCTGATGGAGACCTGGAGGAGACGGGTATGTTCCAAGGGGTTAACCCGGGGAGGAGATAGCCAAAGGGAAAGATCATGCTGCCCGTGACATTCGGGGGCGAGCTGAACCATAGAACAGAGAGGATAGTTTTTGATGTAGCCGAGATCCCTCTGCGTTACAACGGGATCCTCGGCCGCCCGGCACTAGCCAAGTTCATGGCGGCTTCACACTACGCCTACAACATGCTGAAGATGCCCGGGCCAATGAACATCATCACCGTCCCCTCCGACAAGAAAGTTGCGCTAATCTGCGCCAACCAACTTTACCGGGAAGCAGTTGCAGTAGCTGCCGCTAAGGCACCTGTGTTGGGGAACGTAGCAGAAATTCAAAATTTTCCTACGTGTCACCAAGATCTATCTATGGAGAGACCAGCAACGAGTAGAAAGAGAGTGCATCTACATACCCTTGTAGATCGCTAAGCGGAAGCGTTCAAGTGAACGGGGTTGATGGAGTCATACTCGTTGTGATTCAGATCACCGATGATCCTAGTGCCGAACGGACGGCACCTCCGCGTTCAACACACGTACAGCTCGACGATGTCTCCCATGCCTTGATCCAACAAGGAGAGAGGGAGAGGTTGAGGAAGACTCCATCCAGCAGCAGCACAATAGCGTGGTGGTGATGGAGGAGCATGGCAATCCTGCAGGGCTTCGCCAAGCACCTACGGGAGAGGAGGAGGTGTCACGGGAGGGAGGGAGGCGCCAAGGGCTCAGGTGTGGATGCCCTCCCTCCCCTCCACTATATATAGGGGCAGGGGAGAGGGGGGAGGCGCAGCCTTGCCCCTTCCTCCAAGGAAGGGGTGCGGCTAAGAGGGGGGGAGGAGTCCATCCTCCCCAAGGCACCTCGGAGGTGCCTTCCCCCTTTAGGACTCTCCCCTTTTTCCTATATCTTGGCGCATGGGCCTCTAGGGGCTGGTGCCCTTGGCCCATGTAGGCCAAGGCGCACCCCCTACAGCCCATGTGGCCCCCGGGGCAGGTGGCCCCACCCGGTGGGCCCCCGGGACCCTTCCGGTGGTCCCGGTACAATACCGATGACCCCGAAACTTGTCCCGATGGCCGAAACAGGACTTCCTATATATAAATCTTTACCTCCGGACCATTCCGGAACTCCTCGTGACGTCCGGGATCTCATCCGGGACTCCGAACAACATTCGGTAACCACATACAAGCTTCCTTTATAACCCTAGCGTCATCGAACCTTAAGTGTGTAGACCCTACGGGTTCGGGAGACATGCAGACATGACCGAGACGTTCTCCGGTCAATAACCAACAGCGGGATCTGGATACCCATGTTGGCTCCCACATGTTCCACGATGATCTTATCGGATGAACACGATGTCAAGGACTCAATCGATCCCGTATACAATTCCCTTTGTCTAGCGGTATTTTACTTGCCCGAGATTCGATCGTCGGTATACCGATACCTTGTTCAATCTCGTTACCGGCAAGTCTCTTTACTCGTTCCGTAACACATCATCCCGTGATCAACCCCTTGGTCACATTGTGCACATGATGATGTCCTACCGAGTGGGCCCAGAGATACCTCTCCGTTTACACGGAGTGACAAATCCCAGTCTCGATCCGCATAAAACAATAGATACTTTCGGAGATACCTGTAGTGCACCTTTATAGTCACCCAGTTACATTGTGACGTTTGATACACCCAAAGCACTCCTACGGTATCCAGGAGTTACACGATCTCATGGTCAAAGGAAGAGATACTTGACATTGGCAAAGCTCTAGCAAACGAACTACACGATCTTTGTGCTATGCTTAGGATTGGGTCTTGTCCATCACATCATTCTCCTAATGATGTGATCCCGTTATCAACGACATCCAATGTCCATAGCCAGGAAACCATGACTATCTGTTGATCACAACGAGCTAGTCAACTAGAGGCTCACTAGGGACATATTGTGGTCTATGTATTCACACATGTATTATGATTTCCGGATAATACAGTTATAGCATGAATAAAAGACAATTATCATGAACAAGGAAATATAATAATAATACTTTTATTATTGCCTCTAGGGCATATTTCCAACAGTCTCCCACTTGCACTAGAGTCAATAATCTAGTTCACATCGCCATGTGATTAACACTCACAGGTCACATCGCCATGTGACTAATACCCAAGAGTTTACTAGAGTCAGTAGTCTAGTTCACATCACTATGTGATTAACACTCAATGAGTTTTATGTTTGATCATGTTGCTTGTGAGAGAGGTTTTAGTCAACGGGTCTGAACCTTTCAGATCCGTGTGTGCTTTACAAATCTCTATGTCATCTCCTAGATGTAGCTCCCACGTTCTATTTGGAGCTATTCCAAATAACTGTTCTACTTGGAGCTATTCTAAATTGTTGCTCCATTATACGTATCCGGTATCTCTACTCAGAGCTATCCGGATAGGTGTTAAGCTTGCATCGACGTAACCCTTTACGACGAACTCTTTTACCACCTCCATAATTGAGAAAATTCCTTAGTCCACTAGTTACTAAGGATAACTTTGACCGCTGTCCTGTGATCCATTCTTGGATCACTCTTGTACCCCTTGACTGACTCATGGTAAAGCACACTTCAGGTGCGGTACACAGCATAGCATACTGTAGAGCCTATGTCTTAAGCATAGGGGACGACCTTCGTTCCTTTCTCTCTATTCTGCCATGGTCGAGCTTTAAGTCTTAACTTCATACCTTACAACTCAGGCAAGAACTCCTTCTTTGACTGATCCATCTTGAACACCTTCAAGATCACGTCAAGGCATGTGCTCACGTCAAGATCACGTCGGTATACCGATACCTTGTTCAATCTCGTTACCGGCAAGTCTCTTTACTCGTTCCGTAACACATCATCCCGTGATCAACCCCTTGGTCACATTGTGCACATTATGATGATGTCCTACCGAGTGGGCCCAGAGATACCTCTCCGTTTACACGGAGTGACAAAATCCCAATCTCGATTCGTGCCAACCCAACAGACACTTTCAGAGATACCCGTAGTGTACCTTTATAGCCACCCAGTTACGTTGTGACGTTTGGCACACCCAAAGCACTCCTACGGTATCCGGGAGTTGCACAATCTCATGGTCTAAGGAAATGATACTTGACATTAGAAAAGCTTTAGCATACGAACTACATGATCTTGTGCTAGGCTTAGGATTGGGTCTTGTCCATCACATCATTCTCCTAATGATGTGATCCTGTTATCAACGACATCCAATGTCCATGGTCAGGAAACCGTAACCATCTATTGATCAACGAGCTAGTCAACTAGAGGCTTACTAGGGACATGGTGTTGTCTATGTATCCACACATGTATCTGAGTTTCCTATCAATACAATTCTAGCATGGATAATAAACGATTATCATGAACAAGGAAATATAATAATAATCAATTTATTATTGCCTCTAGGGCATATTTCCAACACGGGGCAGGTGGCCCCACCCGGTGGGCCCCCGGGACCCTTCCGGTGGTCCCGGTACAATACCGATGACCCCGAAACTTGTCCCGATGGCCGAAACAGGACTTCCTATATATAAATCTTTACCTCCGGACCATTCCGGAACTCCTCGTGACGTCCGGGATCTCATCCGGGACTCCGAACAACATTCGGTAACCACATACAAACTTCCTTTATAACCCTAGCGTCATCGAACCTTAAGTGTGTAGACCCTACGGGTTCGGGAGACATGTAGTCATGACCGAGATGTTCTCCGGTCAATAACCAACAGCGGGATCTGGATACCCATGTTGGCTCCCACATGTTCCACGATGATCTCATCGGATGAACCACGATGTCAAGGACTCAATCAATCCCGTATACAATTCCCTTTGTCTAGCGGTATTTTACTTGCCCGAGATTCGATCGTCGGTATACCGATACCTTGTTCAATCTCGTTACCGGCAAGTCTCTTTACTCGTTCCGTAACACATCATCCCGTGATCAACCCCTTGGTCACATTGTGCACATTATGATGATGTCCTACCGAGTGGGCCCAGAGATACCTTTCCGTTTACACGGAGTGACAAATCCCAGTCTCGATCCGCATAAAACAATAGATACTTTCGGAGATACCTGTAGTGCACCTTTATAGTCACCCAGTTACGTTGTGACGTTTGATACACCCAAAGCACTCCTACGGTATCCAGGAGTTACACGCTCTCATGGTCAAAGGAAGAGATACTTGACATTGGCAAAGCTCTAGCAAATGAACTACACGATCTTTTGTGCTAGTCTTAGGATTGGGTCTTGTCCATCACGTCATTCTCCTAATGATGTGATCCCGTTATCAACGACATCCAATGTCCATAGCCAGGAAACCATGACTATCTGTTGATCACAACGAGCTAGTCAACTAGAGGCTCACTAGGGACATATTGTGGTCTATGTATTCACACGTGTATTACGATTTCCGGATAATACAGTTATAGCATGAATAAAAGACAATTATCATGAACAAGGAAATATAATAATAATACTTTTATTATTGCCTCTAGGGCATATTTCCAACAGTCTCCCACTTGCACTAGAGTCAATAATCTAGTTCACATCGCCATGTGATTAACACTCACAGGTCACATCGCCATGTGACTAATACCCAAGAGATTACTAGAGTCAGTAGTCTAGTTCACATCACTATGTGATTAACACTCAATGAGTTTTATGTTTGATCATGTTGCTTGTGAGAGAGGTTTTAGTCAACAGGTCTGAACCTTTCAGATCCGTGTGTGCTTTACAAATCTCTATGTCATCTCCTAGATGCAGCTACCACGCTCTATTTGGAGCTATTCCAAACAACTGTTCTACTTGGAGCTATTCTAAATTATTGCTCCATTATATGTATCCGGTCTCTCTACTCAGAGCTATCCAGATAGGTGTCAAGCTTGCATCGTCGTAACCTTTACGACGAACTCTTTTACCGCCTCCATAATCGAGAAAATTCCTTAGTCCACTAGTTACTAAGGATAACTTTGACCGCTGTCCTGTGAGCCATTCTTGGATCACTCTTGTACCCCTTGACTGACTCATGGCAAGGCACACTTCAGGTGCGGTACACAGCATAGCATACTGAAGAGCCTACGTCTTAAGCATAGGGGACGACCTTCGTCCTTTCTCTCTATTCTGCCGTGGTCGAGCTTTAAGTCTTAACTTCGTACCTTACAACTCAGGCAAGAACTCCTTCTTTGACTGGTCCATCTTGAACACCTTCAAGATCATGTCAAGGTATGTGCTCATTTGAAAGTATTATTAAGCATTTTGATCTATCCTTATAGATCTTGATGCTCAATGCTCAAGCAGCTTAATCCAGGCTTTCCATTGAAAAACACTTTCAAAATAACCCTATATGCTTTCTAGAAATTCTACATCATCTCTGATCATCAATATGTCAAGAACATATACTCATCAGAAATTCTATAGTGCTCCCACTCACTTCTTTGGAAATACAAGTTTCTCATAAACTTTGTACAAACCCAAAATTTTTGATCATCATCAAAGCATACATTCCAACTCCGAGATGCTCACTCCAGTCCTTAGAAGGATTGCTGGAGCTTTGCATACTTATTAGCATCTTTCGGGATTGACAAAACCTTCCGGTTGTATCACATACAACCTTTCCTCATTAAAATCGTCGAGGAAACAATGTTTTGACATCCTATCTGCAAGATTTCATAAATAATGCAGTAATCGCTAATATAATTCCAACAGACTCTTAGCATCGCTACGAGTGAGAAAATCTCATCGTAGTCAACTCCTTGAACTTGTCGGAAAACATCTTAACGACAAGTCGAGCTTTCTTAATGGTGACATTTACCATCATTGTCCGTCTTCCTTTTGAAATCCATCTGTACTCATTAGCCTTACGACCATCGAGCCGTTCTGCCAAAGTCTACACTTTGTTTTCATACATGGATCCTCTCTCGGATTTTATGGCCTCAAGCCATTTATCGGAATCCGGGCCCACCATCGCTTCTCCATAGCTCGTAGGTTCATTGCTGTCTAGCAACATGACCTTCAAGACAGGATTACGTACCACTCTGAAGTAGTACGCATCCTTGTCATCCTATGAGGTTTGGGAGTGACTTGATCCGAAGTTTCATGATCAATATCATAAGCTTCCACTTCAATTAGTGTAGGTGCCACAGGAACAACTCCCGGTGCCCTGTCACACACTAGTTGAAGAGACGGTTCAATAACCTCATCAAGTCTCCACCATCCTCCCACTCAATTCTTTTGAGAGAAACTTTTCCTCGAGAAAGGACCCGATTCTAGAAACAATCCATATTGCTTTCGGATCTGAATTAGGAGGTATACCCAACTGTTTTGGGTTTCCTATGAAGATGCATTTTATCCGCTTTGGGTTCGAGCTTATCAACCTGAAACTTTTTCATATAAGCGTCGCAGCCCCAAACTTTTAAGAAACGACAACTTAGGTTTCTCTAAACCATAATTCATACGGTGTCATCTCATCGGAATTACGTGGTGCCCTATTTAAAGTGAATGTGGTTGTCTCTAATGCCTAACCCATGAACGATAGTGGTAATTCGATAAGAGACATCATGGTACGCACCATATCTAAAAGGGTGCAACTATGATGTTCGGACACACCATCACACTATGGTGTTCCAGGCGGTATTAATTGCGAAACAATTTCCACAATGTCTTAATTGTGTGCCAAAACTCGTAACTCAGATATTCATCTCTATGATCATATCATAGACATTTTATCCTCTTGTCACAATGATCTTCTACTTCACTCTGAAATTACTTGAACCATTCAATAATTCAGACTTGTGTTTCATCAAGTAAATATTCTCAACATCTACTCGAATCATCTGTGAAGTAAGATCATAACGATATTCACTGCACGCCTCAGCACTCATTGGATTGGATACATCAAAATGTATTTCTTCCCACAAGTTGCTTTCTAGTTCCATTTTACTGAAATCGAGGATTTTAGTCATCTTGCCCATGTGGTATGATTTGCATGTCTCAAGTGATTCAAGATCAAGTGAGTTCAAATGGTCCATTCGCATGGAGTTTCTTCATGCATATACACCAATAGACATGGTTCGCATGTCTCAAACTTTTCAAAAACGTGTGAGTCCAAAGATCCATCAACATGGAGCTTCTTCATGCGTTTTACACCAATATGACTTACATGGCAGTGCCACAAGTAAGTGGTACTATCATTACTATCTTATATCTTTTGGAATGAAAATGTGTATCACTACGATCGAGATTCAATAAACCATTCAGGTTCAATACTAATCTTGATGGTAGAGGGAGCGTGCGGTGTTTGATCACATCAAACTTGGAAACACTTCCAACATATATCGTCAGCTCACCTTTAGCTAGTCTCCGTTTATTCTGTAGCCTTTTATTTCGAGTTACTAACACTTAGCAACCGAACCGGTATCTTAATACCCTGGTGCTACTAGGAGTACTAGTAAAGTACACATTAACATAATGTATATCCAATCGACTTTGCCAGCCTTCTCATCTACCAAGTATCTAGGGTAATTCTGCTCCAGTGGTTGTTCCCCTTATTACAGAAGCACTTAGTCTCGGGTTTGGGTTCAACCTTGGGTTTCTTCACTAGAGCAACAGCTGAATTGTCGTTTCATGAAGTATCCCTTCTTGCCCTTGCCCTTCTTGAAACTAGTGGTTTCACCAACCATCAACAATTGATGCTCCTTCTTGATTTCTACTTTCGTGGCGTCAAACATCGCGAATATCTCAAGGATCATCATATATGTCCCTGATATATCATAGTTCATCATGAAGCTCTAGCAGCTTGGTGGTAATGACTTCGGAGAACCATCACTATTTCATATGGAAGATCAACTCCCACTCGATTCAAGCGATTGTTGTACTCAGACAATCTGAGCACAAGCACAACAATTGAGCTTCTCTCCTTAGTCTGTAGGCTAAGAAAATTGTCGGAGGTCTTATACCTCTTGACGTGGGCACGAGCCTGAAATCCCAATTTCAGCCCTCGAAACATCTCATATGTTCCGCGACGTTTCGAAAACGTGTTTGGTGCCTCTACTTAAACCATTTAATTGAACTATCACGTAGTTATCAAAACGTGTATGTCCGATGTTCGCAACATCGACAAACGACGTTGGGGTTCAGCACACTGAGCGGTGCATTAAGGACATAAGCTTTCTACTGATCGCATAATCGCTACTATCAACTTTCAACTATATTTTCTCTAGGAACATATCTAAACAGTGGAACTAAAGCGCGAGCTTACGACATAATTTGCAAAAGGTCTTTTGACTATGTTCAGGATAATTAAGTTCATCTTATGAACTCCCACTTAGATAGACATCCCTCTAGTCATCTAAGTGATTACATGATCCGAGTCAACTAGGCCGTGTCCGATCATCACGTGAGACGGACTAGTCATCATCGGTGAACATCTTCATGTTGATCGTATCTACCATACGACTCATGCTCGACCTTTCCGTCTCCGTGATCCGAGGCCATGTCTGCACATGCTAGGCTCGTCAAGTTAATCCTAAGTGTTTTCGCTGTGTAAAACTGTCTTACACCCGTTGTATGTGAACGTAAGAATCCATCACACCCGATCATCACGTGGTGCTTAGAAGCGACGAACTGTAGCAACGGTGCACAGTTAGGGGAGAACACTTCTTGAAATTTTGTAAGGGATCATCTTATTTACTACCGTCGTCCTAAGCAAACAAGATGCATAAACATGATAAACATCACATGCAATCAAATAGTGACATGATATGGCCAATATCATTTTGCTCCTTTTGATCTTCATCTTCGGGGCTCCATGATCATCATCGTCACCGGCACGACACCATGATCTCCATCATCATGATCTCCATCATCGTGTCTTCATGAAGTTGTCACGCCAACGACTACTTCTACTTCTATGACTAATGCGTTTAGCAATAAAGTAAAGTAGTTTACATGGCGTTCTTCAATGACACGCAGGTCATACAATAAATAAAGACAACTCCTATGGCTCCTGCCGGTTGTCATACTCATCGACATGCAAGTCGTGAATCCTATTACAAGAACATGATCAATCTCATACATCACATATCATTCATCACATTCTTCTTGGCCATATCACATCACATAGCATACCCTGCAAAAACAAGTTAGACGTCCTCTAATTGTTGTTGCATGTTTTACGTGGCTGCTATGGGTTTCTAGCAAGAACGTGTCTTACCTACGCAAGACCACAACATGATATGCCAATTGCTATTTACCCTTCATAAGGACCCTTTTCATCGAATCCGTTCCGACTAAAGTGGGAGAGACTGGCACCCGCTAGCCACCTTATGCACCAAGTGCATGTCAATCGGTGGAACCTGTCTCACGTAAGAGTACGTGTAAGGTCGGTCCGGGCCGCTTCATCCCACAATACCGTTGAAACAAGATTGGACTAGTAACGGTAAGCATATTGAACAACATCAACGCCCACAACTACTTTGTGTTCTACTCGTGCAAAGAATCTACGCAATAGACCTAGCTCATGATGCCACTGTTGGGGAACGTAGCAGAAATTCAAAATTTTCCTACGTGTCACCAAGATCTATCTATGGAGAGACCAGCAACGAGTAGAAAGAGAGTGCATCTACATACCCTTGTAGATCGCTAAGCGGAAGCGTTCAAGTGAACGGGGTTGATGGAGTCGTACTCGTCATGATTCAGATCACCGATGATCCTAGTGCCGAACGGACGGCACCTCCGCGTTCAACACACGTACAGCTCGACAATGTCTCCCACGCCTTGATCCAACAAGGAGAGAGGGAGAGGTTGAGGAAGACTCCATCCAGCAGCAGCACAACAGCGTGGTGGTGATGGAGGAGCGTGGCAATCCTGCAGGGCTTCGCCAAGCACCTACGGGAGAGGAGGAGGTGTCACGGGAGGGAGGGAGGCGCCAAGGGCTCAGGTGTGGATGCCCTCCCTCCCCTCCACTATATATAGGGGCAGGGGAGAGGGGGGAGGCGCAGCCTTGCCCCTTCCTCCAAGGAAGGGGTGCGGCTAAGAGGGGGGGAGGAGTCCATCCTCCCCAAGGCACCTCGGAGGTGCCTTCCCCCTTTAGGACTCTCCCCTTTTTCCTATATCTTGGCGCATGGGCCTCTAGGGGCTGGTGCCCTTGGCCCATGTAGGCCAAGGCGCACCCCCTAAAGCCCATGTGGCCCCCGGGGCAGGTGGCCCCACCCGGTGGGCCCCCGGGACCCTTCCGGTGGTCCCGGTACAATACCGATGACCCCGAAACTTGTCCCGATGGCCGAAACAGGACTTCCTATATATAAATCTTTACCTCCGGACCATTCCGGAACTCCTCGTGACGTCCGGGATCTCATCCGGGACTCCGAACAACATTCGGTAACCACATACAAGCTTCCTTTATAACCCTAGCGTCATCGAACCTTAAGTGTGTAGACCCTACGGGTTCGGGAGACATGCAGACATGACCGAGACGTTCTCCGGTCAATAACCAACAGCGGGATCTGGATACCCATGTTGGCTCCCACATGTTCCACGATGATCTTATCAGATGAACCACGATGTCAAGGACTCAATCGATCCCGTATACAATTCCCTTTGTCTAGCGGTATTTTACTTGCCCGAGATTCGATCGTCGGTATACCGATACCTTGTTCAATCTCGTTACCGGCAAGTCTCTTTACTCGTTCCGTAACACATCATCCCGTGATCAACCCCTTGGTCACATTGTGCACATGATGATGTCCTACCGAGTGGGCCCAGAGATACCTCTCCGTTTACACGGAGTGACAAATCCCAGTCTCGATCCGCATAAAACAATAGATACTTTCGGAGATACCTGTAGTGCACCTTTATAGTCACCCAGTTACATTGTGACGTTTGATACACCCAAAGCACTCCTACGGTATCCAGGAGTTACACGATCTCATGGTCAAAGGAAGAGATACTTGACATTGGCAAAGCTCTAGCAAACGAACTACACGATCTTTGTGTTATGCTTAGGATTGGGTCTTGTCCATCACATCATTCTCCTAATGATGTGATCCCGTTATCAACAACATCCAATGTCCATAGCCAGGAAACCATGACTATCTGTTGATCACAACGAGCTAGTCAACTAGAGGCTCACTAGGGACATATTGTGGTCTATGTATTCACACGTGTATTACGATTTCCGGATAATACAGTTATAGCATGAATAAAAGACAATTATCATGAACAAGGAAATATAATAATAATACTTTTATTATTGCCTCTAGGGCATATTTCCAACAACCTGCTCCTGCCGACGGAGCCCCGGGAGAGAAGAAGACCGGTGAGACTCCTCGCGCCCACTCCGGCAAGTGCACCTCTTCGGGTGTTGTGCTTCCGTTGAGAACGTGCCAGAGAGCTCCGCCAGCAAGAGCAAGAAGTCCAGAGCCACGCCACCAGAGACCAAGAAGGTGCCCGTCAAGGAGGACGGCATGTGGGGAGCTTTTACTATAAGCTCCACCCTCAATGGCAAATAGGAAAGCGAGCTCGTCACCTTCCTGCAGGCGAATGTTGATGTGTTTGCATGGCAAGCCTCCGACATCCCCGGCGTTCCCAGGGAGGTGATTGAGCACTACCTTGTTGTCTGTCCTCATGCGTGTCCCGTCAAGCAAAAGGTCAGGAAGCAAGCTCTGGAGAGGCAGGAGTTCATCACGGAGAAAATCAGAAAGCTAGAGGCGGCAGGCTTGGTGAGAGGAGTAATCCATCCGACGTGGTTGGCCAATCCGGTAGTGGTGCGCAAGGCAAATGGGAAGTGGAGGCTATGTATTGACTACACAGACATCAATAAGGCCTGCCCAAAGGATCCCTTCCCGTTACCGCGCATCGACCAGATTGTTGACTCCATGGCTGGATGTGACCTGTTATCATTCCTTGACGCCTACTTGGGTTACCACCAGATCTCATGGCAAAAGAATACGAGGAAAAGAAAGCATTCATCACCCCATGTGGTACATATTGCTTTTTACAGATGCCTTTCGGGTTGAAGAGTGCTGGCTCAACCTTTGCAAGAGCAGTCCAAGCAACACTTCTGCAAGATCTGGAGGAAACATTCGGGAACCTGCGCAAGATCAACCTCAAATTGAACCCTAAGAAGTGTGTCTTCGGTGTCCCGTCTGGTAAGCTTCTCGGGTTCTTTGTGTCCCAGCGCGGGATTGAAGCAAACCCAGATAAGATCAAGG
Organism: Triticum dicoccoides; assembly: GCF_002162155.2. Lineage (NCBI taxonomy): Eukaryota > Viridiplantae > Streptophyta > Magnoliopsida > Poales > Poaceae > Triticum > Triticum dicoccoides. The sequence goes on from NC_041393.1 coordinate 231,991,117, forward strand.
CCATCGAGCAGATTGAGGCACCCAAACGGATCAAGGACGTGCGTCGGCTCACTGGTTGTGTTGCCGCCATGAGCCGGTTCATCTCCAAGTCCGCGGAGCGTGCCCTTCCTTTTTTAAAGAACTTGAAGAAGGTTGGGCCAGTGGAGTGGACCCCAGAGGCCGAGGCAGCGCTGCAGGATTTGAAGAAATACCTCTCCTCTACCCCAGTGTTGGTCACACCCAAACCACAAGAGTCGTTGCTGCTTTATTTAGCGGCAACGAATCAAGTGGTTAGCGCCGCACTAGTGGCGCAGAGAGAGGTCGACGAGAAGGCAGCAGCAGCGGCAGAGCCAACAGATGGCAAGTCGAAACCCCCTCCGGCAGGACTCGATCCCGGCAAGATTGAGTCCCCGACAGGGGTTGACGCCAGCGCGATAGGACCCACGCGACCAGGTGAAGAAGCGCAGAAGAAGAAGATGGCGCAACACCCGGTGTACTTCATCAGCTCCCTCTTGCAGGGGGCTAGGTCGAGGTACTCAGATGTGCAAAAGCTGCTCTTCGGCATCCTTATGGCCTCGAGGAAGCTGCGCCATTACTTCGAAGCGCACGAGATCACGGTGGTCACCCGCCTCCCATTGCAACGGATACTACATAACCCAGATGCAACGGGGAGGATCGTGGATTGGGCCCTGGAGCTGTCAAGTTTTGGTTTGAAGTTCAAAAGTACCTCGACAATTCAAAGCAGAGTCTCGGCAGAGTTTGTTGTGGAATGGACCTCGACGCCTGACGAAGAGGTACAGGAGACCTCTCTCCCCGGCAAGGAAACGAGCCGCAACTGGATCATGTACTCTGATGGTGCCTTCTCGCTGCAAGGCGCCGGCGCTGGTGTGCTGCTTGTCGCACCCACCGGAGAGCACCTCAAGTATGTCATCTAGATGCACTTCCCCTGGGAGATGTCAACCAACAACACCGCTGAGTACGAGGGGTTGCTTGCCGGTCTCAGGATCGCGGCAGACCTCGGAGTTAAGAATCTCATCGTTAGGGGTGACTCACAGCTCGTCGTCAGGCAGATCAACAAAGATTATCAAAGCCCGTTGATGGAAGCTTACGTAGATGAGGTGAGGAAACTGGAGGAGCGCTTTGATGGTATACAAGCAGAGCATGTCCCTCGGGCAGAGAACGACATCGCCGACTACCTATCAAAGCGCGCTGCCCTCAAGCTACATGTGGAACCAGGTACCTTTGTGCTTCAGTTAACCCAACCATCTGTTGAGCCGTCGACTGGGCAGAACAAGCGGAGGAAGCTAGGCCTCGGCAAGTACTTCCCCACCGAGCTCCCCGGAGCCGCCGGCGAAGATGTTGCCGTGGATGCCGATCCTGCCGCGGGGCAACCGACTCCGGCAGGACCTCAGGTCATGGCCGTGGAGGGGGCCACTCCCATGGCAGAAGAGATGCCTTTGGCCCTTGCCGTCGAGCCCCAGGCTCCAGCATGGGCACAGCACACCGTCCTTCACAATTCATCCATGGGTCTTCCTAAATGTGTTAGAGGGGTTACCTTAGTCCGAGATAGAGGGGTTACCGGAGGGGTTACCTTAGTCCGTGAACCTAGGGTTACAAATCCTAGCCGGCTTTATCAGTGGACACAGAGTCCTTCACAATTCTGCTATCTTTGTCTTGTATGACTAGTCATCCATGGGTCTTCCTAAATGTGTCATGGGCCGACCAATTTGGCGCAGGCCGGAACCGAACAAAGGGCCTCACCTCGACCCACCGGACCTCACGCGGTGACACACCCTCTGCCCCCACGTCTCATTATCTTCTCACACCCACACATACCAACACAAACACCACACACACAGAAAAATTCTCCTGGTGCCTCTATTCCCTCCCCCCTTGCATATACACACTCAAGGGAATGGAATCTCTTGTCGTGACGTCATATTCGTCTCTCTCTCTCT
>NC_041393.1:231993245-232001938 GCF_002162155.2 Triticum dicoccoides
ATACCTCTCTAGGCCCCGGCAAATGCATCAACTACACATTCACACATGTTACATCACGTACCCCATTGATCTAAAAAGCCCTCTCTTCACGTTTATTTCACATACAACATTCCTTTTGAATAAAGTGTGGCCAAAAAATTATTTTAGAGTTTCTACATATATACAACATTACAAATTTATATGGAGGAGTACGAACGCTAATTTGCATTGCGTTGTGCCCACAATAATATTCATTCCGCACTGTGAATTTGTATATTTTTATACAATATACAAAGTTGGTCACAATAAAGATAAACGAAGAGCATCTCTCTCTCCATCGCATACCCCCCTGTACGCCCCTTTCACGTATGCACACAAAACTATCTCCATGTCCTCTAAAAGTAAGCCCCCAGAAAATTCATGCGTGTTTCATCTTTCTCTCGCGATATATGCAATGACGATCATTGTATTTGAAGTGAAAACACGATACATACATTGGACTTCATAATCCACTCATTACGGTCACTGTTTATGTTTTGTGGTTATTATACAGTCACGGACTCACCGTACAACTTTGTATTTGCTCATGACATGACTAGTTGACCAGTTGAACGCTCCACGTGGCACCTGATCTAGTTTTGCATCACATTATCTCACTAACATCGTGCCCACCTGTCGACTTGTATCTACTCTACATCTACACTATTATAAAATACATAAAATACACTCTTATAAAAAACAGAGTTGGTGATGATGTGCCTGCCATCCTGCAATATAGGTCATCCGATTTATATCTAACGGATAGGAAATAAACTATGGCAGTTTTGCAAAAAGGTACCCACACACCTCTCCACATTTGCAAATAAGGCCTTCCCTCGTTCATCCTTTTCTCTCACAAGATAAACAAGTCATACAAATGCATCTTGATGTTATGTGCAACGCACGGGCATCTTGCTAGTAAGAATGAAAACAAACGACAAAAAATATTTTGACGGTGGTGCGAAGTCATGACCGCGGGCACAACGGACAAGGTGGGCTTGTATTGGTATGTTGAGCCGTCTGTTTTAACACACAGGAGCTGGTGTGGTGATTATACACACACACACGCATGCACACGAACTCCATCCACGCAACACTCACACAAACACATGCACCCACGCACGCACGCAACACTCACACGTACACACACAGCGACGCACGCACGCAACACTCACACGCACACACGCACGCATGCATGCACACACCAGTACACCACACGACCAACACACACTCTCACGCTCAAGTGCTCAACCTACACGTGCATGCGCACACATCAGGCCTTGACAGACACATACACAACCAGGTGATTCCCGCGCACGGGTTGGAGCCTTGTCGCGCCTGCGTAAATTTGTGTTTATCTGACCTTTTCCCTATGCGAACTGACAGGTGGGACCCACAAGGAACATGGTCAATTTAACTAGTCAACATGGCGCCATGCAGACTATTTGGCCGGTCAACAGAGTGCAATCCGATGTTGAACTGTGAGCAAGTGACCGGATAATCACCGCAAAACGTATATAGTGACCGTAATCAGCTTATTCTGAAGTTCGGTGACTGGACTACGCTTTTCTCTCTGTAGGCCCTCCAAAACTACATCTCTACACGTTCTCGCATGTTACATCTAACAACTATGCAATACAGCACTACTACTATGCTCTAACACAATATATCATATGTGTTTTTAGTTTTACTAGATATCATATTTTTACTTATAATTATTCAGTTTGCATACATTAAAATTGCCTTTGAAATGTATGGCCAGTATCATCTACCGCGCGGGAAAAATCCCGCCCTTTCCTGTTTTAATCGGGTTTGTATCGATGGATCGTGCGAAACAGCAAAACTATAGTACTATACTGTACAAGTGACAGTACACTGGGCCGTCGTGTCGTCTACTCCTCCGTCATAAGAGTGGAGCGCTTGCTTTCATAAATCTTCTAGTCCCTTTCGCCGACATGTGGGACATCAAGCTACCGGGTCCACGTGCCATACCGAAATACAGTGCAGAGGAGCCGGGGTGAAGCACCCCGGTCATGGCGCCAGCATAGTAATGAGCAATGAGGCGTCAAATCACAAAGGTGCACCTTTCCCGCAGTTAAGTTGGAGGGACGAAGTAATAATGCTAAAAAAAGAAGTTGGAGGGACGAAGCAACCATCATTTCACTCGTTGCTGAATCCGCTTCTCCCTCATCTTCTTCAACTTAACCACGTGTTGCTTCTGTCGTTGTTCTGCCTCATGTGGGACGCGGATCAGCTTGGTCGCTTCTCCCTCATCTTCTTCAACTTAACCACATGTTGCTTCTGCCGTTGTTCTGCCTCATGTGGGACGCGGATCAGCTTGGTAAATCACTGACACGTGGGACCGCATGTTAGCAAACCGCCAGGACAACGTCCTCCGAAAATAAGAAACCTCCCTCGCCATCCGCGCGGCAAAATCACCTCGTTTCTACTAATCTTTAATTCTATAATTTTTTAGATCAATATAATTGAGATTTGTATAGATAGCACACAGGAGAAAAACCAAGTGGTACGGTTAAGGGCATCCACAATGTGTAGCCAAATGTGAAAATAGCTTTTGGCATCGTGGGAACCATTGTGGACGGCGTTGCCAAAGCTAAAAAGATGGAACCGAAGCTCCCTGACTGATTGATTGAAGGAATAGAAAAATGCAACGTCTCTCCTCTTTCTCCCATGCTTGGACGCATGTAGGAGTAGTACATTATAGAGCACAGAGTCTACTCCCCTGTCCCTTCTATCACAAATCACAAAGCAGTGAGGTGCCAAATCACAAAGCACAGACGAAGTAACTATCATCTCACCCTTCGCTGACTCCGCTTCTCCATCGTCTTCTTCGAGAAACCATCTCACCGCACTAGTACTCCTAGTAGTAGTAGTACTAGTAAAGGACTTCCTGGATGCAAATAAGGCGGTTGTCTAGGCTTGCAGGCGGCACTTGCGAACGACTTACCGTTGTCTCCCTCAATGGTGTTCTCCGTCGAACACACTTCGCCAAACCACAAAAAAAAGTCATCGACGTCACCGCAATGGGCAAGGAATTCAAATATAGTTACTACCTCCATTTTTTGTACACAAGGCCAGTATATCAAATTACAATTTGCAAAGGGCCACTAACACTAATCGAGGCAAAATTGATGGGGTTAGCAACCAAGGACATTAATATCCCCTGCATGCATGCGGAAGTGAGAAGGTTCGTTTGCATGGCGCTGCATAAATCAAGCAATGAGGAGTGAGATGGTTAGCTCTTTGGTCTTTCGAAAAAAAATATGCATTAATTAACACATGAAATGAGGATTTGTATCGAAGGAAAACCCCGCCTTTCTTTTTTAACACTAGTACTCCTAGAACGTACTACCTCCGTCCTGGTTTATAGGTCCCTTTTATAGTTTGTGCGAAATTTTGACTAAAGATTTAACTAACAAAATGTTAATGCATGTCAAGAAAAATTATCTCATTTGATTCGTATTTGAACATAGTTTTGAAAAATATAATGTTTGGTGACATGCGTGAACATTTTCTTAGTTTAATCTATGGTCAAAATTTGGCACGAAATACAATGGGGACCAATAAACCCGGACAGAGGTAGTACGTACTTATCCTGTTTGGGTCTAGGCCTTGCATTGCCAAACTTCACCACACATTTTTGCCAAGCTTGCCTAAAGTTTTCAAAATGAGAAGGAGGTACACTTGCGCACGGCTGTCGCGGTCGCACCGCACCCTGACACGGTCGCTCCTGCACGCCGCGGTCGCACCGCACCCTCACACTTCGCTCCTGCACGCCGCAAACCCAACCAAGGGAACGCACCCTCACTGGCACGTGCTGTCGCATGTGAACAAACCAAACTCAGCCATCCTAACGCTGACACATAATTTTCGTTCATAGAGTATGTTTATCCAACTGGAGTATCCGTACGGCCCGTGCGGTGGTCTGTTGGGGAAGAAGAAGAGGTGAGGAAGAAGGAAAGAAGGGTTAGGAGACGTAGGATATTCATCCAACCGCCTGAAATGGTAGACTCAGATGACTTGCATAACAAATAGTATGTTTTTACACAGCAAAAGATTCATAATAATAAAAACAACAACATAAAGAAAAACTATCACTGCTGGCGGAAAGAGACGGCCTCGTCTTTGGCTGCCGGCGCGAACTAGCCATCGCTGTCGACGTGTGTCTCCGCACCGTGGTTGTCCTCGGCCTCCAGCTACTCGTTCAAGCGGAGCGTGCGGGCGCTCTGCATGGACGAGAGCACAGCCCGGTTCAAGTCGAGGACGTCTGGTTCCGCCTGCAGGAGGGCCTCGATGGTAGCGGCATCCGCGTGCTCCGCGTCGAGTCGAGCCTCCGCCGCCCAGTTCAAGTCCAGGACTTCCGGTTCCGCCTGCAGGAGGGCGTCGATGAGAGAGGCATCCGCGCGCTCCGCGTCAAGTCGAGCCTCTGCGGCCCGGCTCAAGTCCAGGACTTCCAGTTCTGCCCGCAGGAGGGCGTCGATGAGAGCGGCATCCGTGCCCTCTGCGTCGAGTCGAGCCTCTGCCACCCGGTTCATGTCCAGGACGTCCGGTTCCGCCTGCAGGAGGGCCTCGATGGCAGCGGCATCCGCACGCTCCGCTTCAAGTTGAGCCTCCGCCGCCCGGTTCACATCCACGAGTCCACGACATCCGGTTCCGCCTGCAAGAGAGCCTCAATGGCAGCGGCATGCGCGCGCTCCATGTCGAGTTGAGCCTCTGCCTCCCGGTCCTCCTTTAGTATCGCCATGTTGAACCGCTGGTCCGCCTGCACCATGGGGGACTCGGACGCCGGCACGAAGTCAACGTCCATCGTCTCATACCCATCGGGGGCCTTCTGCACCGCGACCTCCGCAGTGAACATTGGATCGGCTTCCTCCTCCTCGTATCTTGGCTCCAGAGAACTCGGGGATTGGCCAGCCGCATAGAGAGCTTGGGAACGGAGGTCTGTGGCGCCGACCGCCGCCGCGATTTCTGCGGGGCGCTCCGACGTCAGCATCTTGTAGTAAGTGATCTTGCGGTGCACCATGGCTTTCCGGTGAACTAGGGGACGCTTGATGCGGGCTAGGGGATCGAAAGTTGGGGGAATGGGCTGGAGATTTGGTGTGGTTTTAGGGCAGTGGCTGGCGTAGGCCGAGCAGCAAAGGTTCTGGTGTGAATAGTGGTTCCGGTGACGACCGGTCAATCGGTTTTGACTGTACATCGCTCTTGTCGCATTCGCGTTGCAGCCCGGCACGCTGGACCCTCCACGTCGCTCACCAAATGGAACGCGCTTCGTCTTGCGTTTTCGCTCGCTTGTGGGACGCAGTTGAGAGCAAACCGACGTCCCTCCCCCTCCCCCGCCCGCGTCATTTATTATACCACCACTCCCTCCGTTTTATGCGGAGTAAATAAAAACAGAGGGAGTATACTACGGATGAGGATCCCCTGACGTGGCCGAACCATTGAGTAACTGACACAAAAGGGAGGGACCTAGCAAGCATGGGGTCCGCCAGTAAGTGACCGAAAGGGAGGGTAAGGCAGGGATACCTACGTCAGAGGATCCACTTCCACTATACTACTTTGACCAAATGTTAGAGTAATAATATATGAATGCAACTTACACAAATGTTAGAGTAATAATATATGACATGCAACTTACACAAAGCATACAGGGTCTAATGCGTTTTTCGAGGCTAACTTTGACCAAATGTTAGAGTAATAATATATGACATGCAACTTACACAAAGCATATGGTCAATTTCGTATGTGAAAGGAGTTTCCAATGATATAATTTTCACATTATACATCTCATGTACTCCCTCTGTCTAGGTGTGTAAGTCATCTTACGAAAACCAAATAATCCCAACACACGTAGGCGCGGTGCATTAACTTCTACCTCGTTTCTTGTTTCTTGATATATGAACCAATAAGAGATGAGGGTGTGCATGCTTTTAATGACCTGAGACTATCAAACATGACATGCAGTGGTTAGTTCATTGCATGCAATACTATTAATTAGCAAATAAACATTAATGTCTCTCGTTTTCCCCTCCTCCTTGGTCACGGTGCACAGCCTAAGATGACTTACTCACCTATGTGAAAGGAGTACTATTAATCTTGTCAATAGTCAAATTGGAAACCATCTCGAGTACAAATCTAGGAGTACGTACGAATCTAACAATATTGATTGGGCGTTGTTGAATGTTGATACCTTTTTTATCATAGTAGAGATACTTTGACTACACATAAAACTTATATGTAAGGTAGAAAGGATAGGAGGGAGTATATTGTACGTTCAAAAACGAAACGAACATTGAATAACCTTTATATATGATTTGCGGATGCTATGATCACCGGTTCAAAATTTTGAATCCGCTTTAGGTATCACGTGCCCCCACTCGTTCCCTCTCTATTTCATCTCGGGGTTCGGAGATCTATTGAAAGAGGACTAGGGTGGGTACATGCGAATGATACTCGGCGGAATGTTCAAATGAGGCATGCGGGAGGATGGACTTGACTGGAGGGCGACATGATCGATGGAGAAGATGGTTGGAGAGGAATGAGAAATAAGCAAACGCCACATGATTACACTTGAATGGCTCAAAGAAACAATAAGTTGTCTCGCTTGGCCTACATAGTGAAAGGCCTAATGCGCAACGCGGAGCACTGACGCTCGAATATGGCCGGGAAAACAGGGAAACCCACATGTGGGGCACACCCGTCGGGACGACGTAGCGCAGACTAGTCCAATGGAGGAGCTAGCCCATGACCTCCTTGCCACCGACAACTGTTCATGTGGGTCTTTGGGGCCAACAATGGGGCGCAGCTCCAGCACCGCCTCTGGACATGGCGACCGCGGTGAGCGACACGCTCATATCGTCGATAGACATGGTCGGTTTCAGTGTGCCGAGGGTGACGTTTGTGCTATGGCACGACCAACGGTATGTTTGGTTTGTGCCCAAGGTTGCCCCATCAAAGCATTGGGTAGCCAAAGTTTTGGTTGAGGTATTGGTTGCCCGTGATTTGGCCGACATTGGCAAGAAAAATGAACTAGAGTTGGCTAGAGTTCATTGGCATGCCAAAGAAATGGCAACCATCCAAACAAAGACCAATCTTTGGGTCATGGCCAAAATTTTGGTAAGGTGCACTTTGGTCACAATCCAAACACAGCCCAACACCCGGCTCGTCGAGGATGCATGGGGCGCCGCGACGCGTCCGCGGAGTGGTGTAGCACGGCCAACTGCATCCTCTCGACCTGAGACCATGCCAGGTCATCTTGCCTTTTCAATGACATGCGGGGATCGCATTTGAGCAAAGGGCATCTCCAACGTTGACACGACCGCAGCTGACTACCCTGGCACACCCAAGCCCTCGTCCCTCGCGCCGTCGCGCGGTGCGTTCCCAGCTCGCGCCAGCTGCCCGCATTCATGTCGTCCGTTCGTATGTCGTCGTTAAGAGGCTCGGTGCCCGAGGAACCAACTCCGGCGACTTAATGACGCACCCAGACGCTTGGCCTCACTGGAATGCGCTACTTAAAGCGGCAACGCCCAGCTAACCTCCACACCATAGCACATCGTCCTCCTACCTGACACCACATCCACCATGACCGCAAGTGCGAATGCTCTGCGGGAGAGGTTGTCTTCGGGGATGAAGCTCGAGGTAGCCAGACGCGGACGCGGCCGCACAAGCGGTGGCCACGCTGGCGGCCGATGACGAGAGCACCGTCACCCACGCGTCCTACTTGCCGCCGTCCAACGTCCGGCACCGCCGAGGCCGGGGACTCCTCCGAGGATGAGTATGGCATGGGAGGCGGCAGGGCATGGTGTGCCAACTGGCCGGTCCGTATCTCGTGTTCTACTCTTCCTCGCCGGAGACTGCACCTTCACTTCACGGGTCTTGAACCCCACCCCCATACATAGAGATCGCAGATGGAGGACGTCGGTCGCCGCCATAGAATAGGTTTAGGGTCGGGTTTCTTTTATTTTTCTGTCTTTTAAAAGTTCGAAATGTAATGAAAATCTGTCGTGTTTGCATTAATCTCGGCCGGTGTATATGAACTTTCACAATAATATACATATTGTAGGAGTACTAGTGCACAGAAGATCAAGATCTTGTGGGAGAAAAGGATGAACGAGGGAAAGCCTTATCTGCAAATGTGGAGAGGAGTGCGGGTAAATTGTCATAGTTTCCTTCCTATCCGTTAGATATAGATCGGACGGCCTATATTGCAGGATGACAGGCACACCATCATCACCAACTCTGCTTTTTATTGAATCGAGACAAATCTAAAAAACCCAACTAAGCCAACCTCCCAGCATATCGCGCGGGAAAAGACCTGGCCACGCTGTTTTATTAGTCGGGATTATCGGATTACTAGTAGTAGTATCGATGGATCGTGCGAAGCAACATTTTTTTTTTGAGGGGGCGAAGCACCTAGTTTAAAAAGAAAAAAGGCGGTACACTCACAGCACTCCTGTCGCGGTCGCATTGCACCCCACACACGTTCGGTCCTGCACACGGCTCATGCAAACGGAACGCGCTTCGGCTTGCCTCTTCACTGACACGTGGGACTGCACTTGGAGAAACCGACCATGCGCCAAACTCCCCCCGCCCACCGCACGAAAATCCTCCCCCCCCCCACACAAAAATTCCCCCCAAATTCGATTCAACCGCCCTTC
>NC_041393.1:232002308-232011194 GCF_002162155.2 Triticum dicoccoides
GCCCTCCCCGCCGCGCCGATATGTCGGTGCCGCGGTCCGTCAAGGGGACGCACGACGATCCTCTCGCTCCCACAGTACGCTCTCATAGACTTCCGTCCTCTAGCCGCGCCGCACCTCTGGCTACGTTCTTGTGGAGGCGCACGGCGATCAGCGCCACCACCGCTGGCGACGTTCATGTGGAGAAGCACGGCGGTCAGCTTCTCCCACGGTACGCGCATTCTAGACTGAGGCCCCGTTCATGTCGGTGTAGCGCTGAATGTTAGCGGATAGATGCTGTTAATCTCACTGTTTGCCGAAGTAGTTTACTGTCAATATGCTCTGCTTAAGAAGCTTCCTTGCCCTGTTCTGCACTCAATCTGCTTAGCTGAGATGGCATGCATAGGCTGATTAGTTGCTAAAATATCCTGCCATATATTTATTGTGAAGTAGATTGCCATGGTCTAGTAGCCAATCTGTTAGGTTAAATAGCTCTACACCATTTTATACTCGATCTTTGTTGCTATGATGGCCTTCAATAGTTCGATGGCTATGTGCTCAGGCTCATTGACTGCTGAAACAGCCTGCCATAATTTAGCACTCAAATCTGTTTGCTGAATTAGCTTTACATATATTTCGTTACTTAGATCTGCTTGTCCAAATATCTTGCCATAGCTTTAGACATCGACCTAGGTATTTTTTTTCTGGACTTCATAAAAAAGCATATATGTTTTTCCTGTAATATCTAGTAGAAGAACTAATTTGTATGTCTAACCGATGGACAGGACTTGGATAACTTCTGCTCGAAGATTCTCCGCTGCATATGTCGAGGGGGTTGAAAACTTCATGAACTTTATCAGAGCTGAGTATGGTGGTCCGAAATCAGATGTGCTCTGGCCGTGTAGCAGTTGTATGAATTCAGTTACAAGACCCCAGTCAACTGTGCAAAATCATCTACACTTGTATGGGATGTCGGTCACATATACTAGGTGGGTTCATCATGGTGAAGCTGTGAACGTCAATTTTATTGACTACGTGGAAGCAGCAGATCACCATCTTGATCTGCCTGATGCTCAGGTGGAAGAGGAGGAGGAGGTGGTGGTGGCGGAGCCAGTGAGTTTGACCAACATTGAAACAATGCTACGAAATGCTCGTGCATTCCATGAACTTTCACCTACAGAAGAAAAATGGTGGGCCCGCATGTGGGAACAATGCAACGTTGTTGTCACCCCAGGAAATAAGCTGTCAGTATTCTCAGCTATGGTCACCTTTCTTCAGGTGAAAACATCTGAGCGGATGACCAACAAATCATTCGATGCGATGTTGGCTGCTTTCCGCAAATCTTTCCCAGATGCGTCTGAGCTGCCACACACCTACAGTAAAATGAAGAATTTCCTTCGTGCAGTTGGAATTGGATATGATATGATCCATATTTGTAAGAATAATTGTGTTCTGTTCCGGAAGGATTATGCCAACTTAAGTGAATGCCCGAAATGCAAATCATCAAGATGGAAAGATGGTGATGCTGTGAAGAGGGTTCCTCATAATGTTCTGAGACATTTTCCAATTACACCAAGATTGCAGAGGTTGTTTCATGATGCTGAAACAAGAGAGGATGTACTATGGCATTCTAGGAACCAGGAGTACAGAGATCAGAATGTAATGAGCCATCCATCTCATGGTAGTGAGTGGAAAAGCTTCAATGATAAACACAAAGAGTTTGCTGCTGACCCGAGAAACATTAGACTTGGCTTAGCTTCAGATGGATTTAACCCATTTGGCCACCAGAGCGCCACATATAGCATTTGCAGTGCTTGTTATCCCTTACAACATGCCTCCAAATGTCTGCACCAAAGAATCAAACTACATGATGGCCTTGCTCATCCCAGGTCCAAAAAGTCCTGGAAAGGATTTTGATTTGTTCATGGAGCCTCTTGTGGAGGAACTTCAACAGCTATGGAAGGGTGTTCAAACTCGAGACCTATATAGCAGCCCACTAGCTGATTTCTTTCTGCGTGCTGTTGTAATTTGGTGCATCCATGATTATCCGGCTTTGGGCACTATGTCAGGGCAAACGACACATGGTTACAATGCATGTGTTCGATGTGACAGGAATCCGCTGTCATACGCAATACTTAGCAAGATCTGTTACATTCGACACCGTTGTTTCCTTGCCAAGGACAAGCCGCATCCTAGAAAATACCTAAGACATGTGTTCAATGCAAAGCATGAAAACCGTGATGCGCCAAAGAGGCTCACCGCCGATGAGTTGCAAGTGGAATTAGAGAAGGTCAGGCATATTACACCAGGAAACCATCCTGGTAATGGTAGCGGGAAAAGGAAGCGTGGCACGGTAGAAGAGAGATTATTGTTTACCCGCAGGTCCACTTTGTGGGACTTGGAGTATTGGAAAGATTTGGATCCGCGGCATAATCTTGATGTGATGCACATCGAGAAAAATATATGTGACAGCATTATCGGCACACTTCTTAACATTGAAGGCAAGGCGAAAGATACCTTAAAATCTAGGATTGATTTGACACACCTGGGTATCAGAAAGGATTTGTAGGTGCAAGATGAAGGTAAACCACGAGATATGGCACCAGCTATGTACGTCTTGGACAAGGTAAAAAGAAAAGAATTCTGCGAGGTCCTGTCACGTGTGAGATTCCCACATGGATTTGCTTCCAACCCTGAAAGGAGAGTCAGTGCAGATGGAAACAAGGTACAATGGTTGAAAACTCATGACTGCCACATCCTACTTCAAAGGGTTTTACCTGTTATCCTTAGAGGATTGGGCCGCCCTGACTTATATAGAGCAGTTGCAGAGTTGGGACAATTCTTCAGGGAACTCTAGAGTAGAAATATCAGGATAGATGCTTTGGTGCATCTTAGAGACAAGATACCAACTATCCTATGTGACCTTGAGAAGATATATCCTCCAGCGTTGTTTGATGTGATGGTGCATTTGGCTGTTCATCTACCTGATGAGGCACTACTTAGAGGTCCAGTACAGTATGGCTGGATGTACCCTATTGAAAGGCGGCTAGGCACTTTCAAGGGCTATGTTAGGAACAGAGCTAGACCCGAGGGTTCCATTGCAGAGGCCTACATTGCTACAGAAGCATTGACATTCTGCTCAAAATACATTGAAACAGCTAATCAGCTTAGCAAAGAAGTGGGTGAAGACAATCCCGGGCTCAATGTTTTCAATTATTCTGTTCGAGTTACAGGGAAGAGTTGACAAGAGGACAAACCTAAAGATTTGGACAAAATGGTTTGGTATGTGTTGAATAACTGTCCTGAGATACTACCTTATATCAAGTAAGTGGAGTACTGCAGCTTATACATCGTAATCTACTAAACTTGGGGCACATTCTTATATATTTAGATGTTTGACGCGATCACTATGTTGTGCAGCATGTACAAAGAGGAGTTACTGCCGCAAAATCCAAGAAACATTAACAAACTGGTTATGGCAGGATTTGCGAAATGGTTCAAGAACCATGTAAGCTTTTGAAGTGCACTGTCAGTTTTTTTAATATATTGAGTACATAAGATGATCAGCTTGTCTATTTTCTAACCATAGGTTAAGAAGATGCGGGAGGATGGGCAGGCAGTTGATGATGCCCTTTACTCACTAGCAATGGGTCCTGATACTCGGGTAAGACATTATGAATCTTGCGTTGTTGGAGATGTGCACTACAACACCCTTGCACGAGACGAAGGCAGGAAGACACAAAACAGTGCCATCATGAGCACGGATACGTATGACAAAGAGACAACTGAAATGTATGCTAACATAACAGACATTGTTCAGTTGCAGTATATCTCCAGTTTCGAGGATCATCGGTGTGTGGTTCTGTTGTGTTGTCGTTGGTATAACCTGTTTTCCAGGATCACAAAACCCAGAGCTGATGATTATTTCAAATCCATCAATGTCAAGGCGGCGTACCAGACCAACGAGCCTTTTATTTTGGCAAATCAAGCAACACAGATATTTTTCTTGGAAGACGCATTTGCATGTAGCGATGACTGGAGAGTATTGCAAAGGTTTGAGTAGAGGAATTCGTTTAATGAAGTTGCACAACAAGATGATGCTTACACTGCTCCTGATGTACAAGATAACACAGATGTTCCTAATACCTTTGAGAACCATCACATCAATGACGCCGGCGAAAAGATTGCCTGTCATGCTATGGACATACAAGAGTTGATCAAGAAGAAGCCAACGTTCGAGGACGTTGAGGACGAAGAAGAAGATGACACCGTGGGGAATTACGATTCAGACTGATACACATGGCGGAGATGTTGACGTTGCTGCTGCGGATGATGATTACATTGCTTTTGTCGTATTTGCCTGTCAGAAGACGTTTTTTTATCTACTATGTGAAATTGTGTTTGCTATGACAACTGAAACCTGATGAATATGTTGTTTAGTATTTTGCTGTGAGAACATCACTTGTTATGTATGCTGATTTGTGTTTGGTGATTGTATGACAACTAAAACATGATGACATTGTTGTTTAGTTGTACTCATATTTGGCTGTGAAACTTGAATTTGATGACATAGTTTGTTGTTGGACTGCAATTTGCTCGACGTCTTCGAATTAGAACAAAGCTGGCCCGACAGGGCCTCTGCTATCTATTTATTTATATGAGCAAAAGGGGATACCCCCTGATTTTCGTTAATAGAAATCATTAGATGTTCGCAACACTACGCCCAGCCTGCTACACAGGTTTCATCCATTACTAGTTTCAGCAAAGTGCTCATGTCGTAGCCACTGAATACATCACGAGTGCTACATACACTGCAAATAAAGAGACAATCATCCTACAGAGCGCATTGATTTTGCCCATTGTATTCACAAGATCTTTCATCTCCTCATTGCTGTCAAGGCCGTTCAGCAGCTGTTGCTTGGCCATGATCAGAGGAACTGCGTCTTTAACCTTCTGCTCTACATCTTCCTCTTCTGTTGTTCCTTCAGTTACTTGTCCAACACCCCAACCGCTGGTATTGGGATTCCTCGGCTAACCAAATAATCAGCGTAGTTGCATTCCCCCACATCAGCAACTTCCCAGAAATACAAATCACACGAATCTTCCCTTTTCTGCACGAATCAAATTGGAAGATCATCAACCAAACTATTAAAAAATCAGCAACTGAAAGTAGAAGAACAACACTTAAACATATTATTACCCCATGATTCGAGCATTTGTAGAAGACTCGGCCAGGGTTGCGGATTGTGGTTGAGACGCGACGGATGACTCTGTGTGATTTGCAGCAGTGGCACCACACCAACGGCAGCGGGTTGCGATGAGCAATCGGCTATGGTGCGCGTGCCGGCGGGGGTGTGATGAGACCCATAGGCGATGGTACGGGTGGCGACTTGGCGCATATCTGGCTATTGCCTGCTGAAGAGCAGGTGGATGAGCAGCCAGTGGACATGGTTGTTGCGGCCAGAGCTTCTGATGCTAGGCAGAGTAAGTAGAGAAGAGGAGAAGCGAACGTTGGATATGTCAGTTTCATTACTTGCAGAGTAGCATAGCACCATATATACTCATAGTCTAGGTTTGGATTCGAACCAGTTACAGGAGCACGTCTTTCTTTTTTCTAAAACTCGGCAACGTCTCTTTACTGGTACACTAGCTTGTTCTGTACGCCTTCCCAAGTCTTTGATTTTCTTTCCCTTTTTTGCGAGGAAGGAAGGAGGACAAAATTGAGAGTTCCTCGGACTCGAACCCAAGACCTCTCGGTTGAAAACCAAGGGTGCTAGTCACTTATGTGGCGAACGTTCCCTGTGAGGAGGACGGCACGAACGCATTTTCCTCGCAGTTTTCTTCCTATATATAAAAAAGTATGCTACTTGGTGTCCGCTGAGTCAAAAAACGATTGTGCCAACCTTGACCGTTCGATTGACATTCAACGCGTGTCGCGTTTCTTCAGTCTCTTCTTCCTCGAGCTGCCAAAGCCAAACCAGCGCCGGTGGGACCGCCTGCTCCCGCCTCCCACGGCTGGCTGTGATCTTCCCCGGCTCCTGTTTGTTCCCGTCCGAGGCCTCACCATCGTCCTCCGCGCTCGCCGCGGCACCGCCCTCCGGTGTTGTCAACATGGTCAACAACCGAGAGGAATAAGGAGATGACTGTACATGGTGAGGATGACAGTAGGGACCCAGCAGCGCGCGCAATAATTTTGTTTTTTCGGGACGGAGAAGGGTATCAACTGGGTTGTGCGGGACCTGTGGCCCGTCTAGCCCAGGCTTTTATTTCATATGTTTAGCACATGACCAGCCCAGATTGTTTTTTTACTTTCTGAAAAATGGCTAGCCAGCTATTTTGTTTTTTGCAGAATAACCAACATAGGCCTACTTGCTTTTCTACGCCCTGCTGGGCCGGAAATCTTTCAAGACGAGGAGGGATGCATTTTGCCTAGAAAATGGGCTATAAGTAATAAGAAATGGGCTATAAGTAATAAGAAATGGGCTATAAGTAATAATAAATGGGTTGTAAAATGAAAAAATACAGCAAACAGACAATTAGTTCCCAAATATTGTTTTCTTTCGGATTTTGATATTTTAAATTTCATTGTTTTCGTGCAGGTAAAATTTCATTGAATTTAAATTAAGGTATATTTAGATTTAAAATTAATTTTAATCCGGCTAGAAATTTCGGGTTGTATGCTGTTTGGGACAGATTTGGAGGCTGACTTGTGGGTCTACTAGGTTGACGTGTACTTTGGCTTTGTCAACTTAGTCCACAAACGATTCTAGCAGCAGTGACCGTTCGATGTTAATCCAACGGCGGTGCTGCTTCTTCAATATCTGATCTTCTTGCTCCAGCCTCCCAAACCAGCTCCGGTGGGACTGCCTGCTCCCGCCTCCCGTGGCCGGCTGTGCTGCCGCACAGGCCGCACCGCCCCATCCTACTTCATTGCTGGCCAGGCCATTCCTCTACTCACCCACACCTCCTGTTATTTTCCGGCGACGGCAGCTGGACCAGTAAACCCTCATACTCCCCACCGCATGGGCAACCATTGCCGAGTCTTCCCCGGCTCCGTGTCGTTCCCTTCCTAGGCCTCGCCGTCGTCCACCGCCATGGTGCTCTCGGCGCGGCCTGGTCAACGTGGTCAACGAACGACATCCATCGGCCATGGACTGTACGCGCAAAATAATGATTCCTCCACCTGACAGCTGGGACCCACCGGAAGGGCCTCTATATTTCGCGAAAAAAACGTTCCCCCCGCTGACATGTCAGACCCACCAGCTATATCTTCGCACGCAAGGAAGTGCCTCCTTATTACGCACAAAAAAAATGAATACCCACCCTGCTAGATGGGACCCACCATAGTGGGAGGATGACTTGTGGGCCAACTAAGTTGACGGGGACGGAGGGCTTTGTCAACTTAGTCAATATGAACGATTCTAGCTCCAGTGACCGTACGATGTCCATCCAACGGCCATAGTGCTTCTTCAACCTCTGGTCTTCTTGCTCCAGCCGCCCAAAGCAGCGCCGGTCGTGCCACGTGCTCCTGCCTCTCGTGGCCGGCTATGATGCCGCGGAGGCCTCACCGCCCCCTACTACTCCCACCACTGGCCCAGGGTATCCCTCTACTCACCCACACCCCCTGTTATTCTGCGGCGACGGCAGCCTCACGCCATAGCCGAACCAGTGAACCCTCGTACTCCTCTCCACGTGGGCTACCACTGCTGCTTCTTCCCCGGCTCCGCGTCGTCCCCTTCCTAGGCCTCGCCGTCGTCCAGACCATCGCCCTGGTGCTCTCGGCGCGGCGTGGTCAACGTGGTCAATGACCGACTTCCATCGGAAGAGTACTATACGTGGAGAGGCTGAGAGTTGGGTCCAGGCGGCCGCAAGGAAGTGCCTCCTTATTACTCGCAAAATAGTTATTCCTCCACCTGACAGCAAGGACCCACCAGACGGGCCACCTTATTTCGCGAAAAAAATGTTTCCCCCCTGACTGCTGGGACCCACCGGACAGGCCAGCGTATTTCGCGAAAAAACATTCCCCGCGCTGTCAGCTCGGACCCACCGGAAGTGCCTCCTTATTACGCACAAAAAAACGAATACTCCCCTTGCTAGCTGGGACCCACCATGGTGGGAGACTGACTTGTGGGCCTACTAAGTTGACTGGGATGGGGGCCTTTGTCAACTTTAGTCAATATGAACGATTCTAGCTCCACTGACCGTACGATGTCCATCCAACGGCCGTAGTGCTTCTTCAACCTCTGGTCTTCTTGCTCCAGCCCCCCAAAGTAGTCCCTGTCGTGCCGCATGCTCCTGCCTCCCGTGGCCGGCTGTGCTGCCGCGGTGGCCTCACCGCCCCCTACTATTCCCACCGCTGGCCAGGCCCTGCGGCGACGACAGCCTCACACCACAGCCGAACCAGTGAACCCTCGTACTTCTCTAAGCGCGGGCTTCCACTGCCGCGTCTTCCCCGGCTCCCCGTCGTCCCCTTCCTAGGCCTCGCCGTCGTCCACCGCCCTGGTGCTCTCGGCGCAGCGTGGTCAACATGGTCAAGGAACGACTTCCATCAGACGTGGACTGTACGTGGAGAGGCTGACAGCTGGGTCCACGGCCGCAGCAAGGAAGTGCCTCCTTATTACGCGGAAAATAATGATTCCTCCACCTGACAGCTGGGACCCACCGGACGGGCCACTGTATTTCGCGAAAAAAATGTTTCCCCCTGACTGCTGGGACCCACCAGCTACATCTTCGCACGCAAGGAAGTGCGTCCGGGCAAAAAAACAAAATGATTCGCCCCCCTGACCGCTGGGACCCACCAGCGACACCTTCGCATGCAAGGAAGTGTGTCCGGGCAAAAAAAAAGATTCGCCCCCCTGACTGCTGGGACCCACCAGCTACATCTTCGCACGCAAGGAAGTGCGTCCGGAC
>NC_041393.1:232011445-232012113 GCF_002162155.2 Triticum dicoccoides
ACGCAAGGAAGTGCCTGACAGTCGGGACCCACCTGGTCGAAGCGTACGTAGCGTTGTCATTCTGGTCGCGAACGTGTACGTACATACTGGTCCATGTAGAGGCGCGCACGTGTCGTAGATGTATAGGCGCGCACGTGTCGTAGTAGAGGCGTGCACGTAGCATGTACACGTACATACAGCGGCGAGGGTGCAAGAAAGAAAATACGGCCACGTACGTACATACGGGCAGGGTCTCTAACGCCTATCGCGCATACGTACATGGCTGGGTCGGAACGGAGAAACAACATCGTCATCGTGTTCATGGGGAGCCAACCGGCTGGGTCGGAATGGAATGGGTGGTCGTGTTCATCGGGAGGGCTTGGACGGAACACGCGATGGAAACGAGGCCTGGCGTACCGCACAACGGAGGAAACGGCCTTGTGTTCGACCGGCCACGTTCGAAACGGGGTCTTGTTGATCGGGAGGGGCCTGGCGTACCGCAAAACGGAGGAAATGGACCTCCTACGGTTGAAACGGGGGTCCTGTTGATCGGGAGGGGTGCGGCGTACCGCAAAACGGAGGAAACGGACCTCCTACGGTCGAAACGGGGGTCCTGTTGATCGGGAGGGGTGTGGCGTACCGCAAAACAGACAAAACGGACTTGTGTTGGAGCGCTACGGTCGAAACGG
>NC_041393.1:232012637-232021672 GCF_002162155.2 Triticum dicoccoides
ACCACCCTTCCACGGCCACCCCTCCATCGTCTACTGTTCATCCAGCCCTCCACGGGCACCCCTCCATCGTCTACTGTTCATCCATCCCTCCACACCACGGGGTCCTGTTCAACCACCCCTCCACGGCCACCCCTCCACCGTCTACTATTCATCCAGCCCTCCACACCACGGGTTCCTGTTCATCCAGAGGCAACGCCACCGCTCACTGTTCATCCAACCCCCCCTGCAACGCTCACTGTTCATCCCACAGGCAGCATCGATTGGCTTCAGTTAGCAGCAGTAGCGAAGGAATCGCTCCATCGGGTTCAGTTAACAGCCATCGATCGATCGCTCGGGTTCAGTAACGCGTAGCCTGCAGTGCAATCGCTCGGGTTCAGTTAGAGCCCAACGCCTCGCTCGGGTTTAGTTAGAGCCAACGCCTCGCACACACGCGCGTACGTACGAGAGAAACGCGCATCGCTCCACCCCCGACCTCCCACTGTAACCGGCAACTCCCCAAAATTTTCCTCCCCCTCGCTTCTACCACGGTTTTTTCCGTCATGGACGGCCCAAAGAATGTCATGCAGCTGCGTCTCCGCCCCGCCCAGGACGAAAAGCCCATTTTCTGTCATGATTTTTTGTCATAGAAGTAGGAGCCCACCACATCTATGATGATACCGGGTTTTGTCACAATTATCGTCATAGAAGTGTCATATGTATGACAGAAAAAAAATTCGTTCGGCCCAAAATGTCACGGATGTGTCTTTTTTTTGTAGTGCTATCCCAGCCGCCCAAGGAGACGACCCCAAGAAGTTCAAGGAGCCGGCGACGCGGATGATGGGGTCGCCGGTGCCGCCCGGAGCGGCGCCCGGCACCTAGTCGGACCCGTCATCCTGCCGCCCGCTGCCCTCGTCGTCGCTGCCATTGTCTTCCTCGCCACTCCCTCTTGAGGAAGAATCTTCATCATCGGAGGAGCTCTCCACGCAGCACCTCACGCGGGTCCTGAAGTGCCCGAAGATCTTGACGGAGAGGAGGCCGCCCTCCATTAGTTCGAAATGGAGAGCGAGCCCATCCGTCAAGCTGTGGAGGCGAGTGAAGGTCTTCCACCCTCGGTGAAGATACATGACATGAGGGGCAGCGTACTCGACGTCGGCCCATGTGCCACTGTTCCCACAACCCCTCATGTGCAGTCGTAGCGCCCGCGGCGGATCCAGCTCCATCTCCCGCGCAAATGGAGTCGGGAGGCGGAGGCGATGGCGCGGTGGATGGCACAGCCCGACGAAGAATTCATAGGGGTTGTCCCCGGCGTGGCCCTCCATCGGAGGAGGGGCTGATGGAGGAGGCGAGGCTGATCTACCGCCCCATCCTCCTCTCCCTCGGGCGCCACGACGGCCTCGACCTCGCCCCATCCCCCTTCCTCTAGCGGCCGGCTCCGCCGCTACGAGCTCTTGGGGAGGAGCCATGCACTATCTGGCCGAAACCCTCGCCGCCACCAATGAAGCGTCGCCACGCCCCCTCGCCATGGCAGAAGAAGAAAAGGAGCAGGAATAGGGAGAGGCAGATGGCAAAAGGTTGAGGGGCACCATTCCTCCCGCTCCCCCCTTTATAAAGGGGTGGGGGCAAGGCTCGGCCGCCCCCCCCCCCCTCGGCCAATCCGTCTTCTTGAAGTAACAGCGAGCGGGGCCATCGACCGCCCTCCCTGCTCCATTGAAGGCACATGGGAATCAACCCGCACGCGCGCGACTACCCACGTCCCGTGCGCCTGTCATTCGCTCTGTGTTATGCATGTAGCGAATGTGGCGCAAGGGGCGGGCGCAGCGAGACGCGTGGAACGACGGTTCCCGAGCGAGGGCAGTAAATGGGAGGCGGCCCTGCGGTCTCGAAGAGACACGCAAGCCGCCTCTTTACTGTCCACCACAAGGTGACGCCAGCATGCCCACGTCATGCGCGCGCACTACCCCCACGTCGCACATTCAACGCGGGTCGTGGGGAAGCGCAGCGGACGGAATAGTGGCCGCGGTAAAAATCCGACCCAACTGCCCGCACACCGTTCTGGGCCTGGCCCAACAACATGTTGTGCTTATGTATGGCCCAGGCCCGGGGGCTCCTGTCGGTGTACGAAAGTAGGGGCTCTGCTTTTGACCCTCTACTTGTGCACGGGCAGTCAGAGCCTCCCGCCACGGCCACGCATAACAGGGCAGGAAAGGGAAGCCGGAGAGAAGCCGAAGCCACAAGGAAAACAGAGCAACGACAAGGACCAAGGCCATGAAGGTCAGATGGACAAAGCAGGTTTCCCCGGAAAGGACCCTTGCCGGGGCAGCCTCAGCGGCCCCGGCAAGACCCTTGCCGGGGCAGCTCGCCCACGCCAACCGAAGTGGGCCACCCTTGAGCCCACCAGCGCTCGACAAATGCATTGAGATAGGGCTCGGGAGGCACCTCCGTGGTGGCATGCAGATCTTTGTGAAGACATAGAATGCTCAAGATCAAATGAGGATAGGAAGGCAACCATCCTCACCAAAGAAACCCACAAGACCCCCGGCAAGATCCTTACCAGGGAAGCCAGCGCGCCACGGCAAGACCCTTGCCGGGCCGCCCGGCAAGACCCTCGCCAAGCGCACCGATAGGGCCACCGCCAGGCCCGCGCCAGCCAAGCCTTCGCCGCCGTTCGCATGCAGCTGCCGACCCAACCAGCTGGGCAGGCACCTGCGTGGCAACATGCAATCCTTCATGGAGGCTCCATCATCGCGCCACCTCAGCTGCCTGCCTGCCTACATGGCACCGCATGCATTGCTGGCCAGGGCGCATGTCGAAGCAAGGAGGAGCGGCGACGGATGGGACGGGTCTCACTCCCATCCCCAATAAAGCGAAGGGACACCTAAGCCTCGCATTAAATGCACCTTGTCATGTAATACGAGCGATAAGCTCGCAACACTGTAGCACTTTTCACCTCTTGTGTGCCACTGTGGCAGCCCCTTCCGCCTATAAAAGGAGGCCCATGGCACACTAGGAAAGGATTCGGCTCTTTGGAACCACACATCACCTAGAGCTAGTTCAAGAGCTCAAGAACACTAATACATCCACCAAAGCAGGATCGTAAGGTTTTACGCATCTTTGCGGCCCGAACCTGGGTAAATCCCCCTTGTGTTGTCTGCTGGTCCCGCTCTCCTCACGATCCCCGCGCCCCGCAACCGTAGAAGGGATTCTAGTGATCCCATAGGTGTCGTTTCCCACCGACACACAAGCCAAAATCGAGTGCCTCCACGATGAGCAACAAGAAAAACTTAGTCCTATTTGCCACCAAAAGTGAGATGAGAGAAGTGTGTGAGAACCCATCAAGTGTTATGCACTATGTCCTTGTGTGCAAGGACGAGGCACCAAAAACTAACACCTCTCACAATATACCTTTAGTGTTGTCTTCTCTTTTGCAGGAATTCCAAGATGTTTTCCCCGATGAGCTACCTCCAGGTCTACCTCCACTATGAGGTATTGAGCACCGAATCAACCTCATCCCCGGAGCACCTCTACCTAACAAGGCTCCCTACCGCGTCAACCCCGAGGAAACTAAGGAGATCCAACGGCAAGTACAACAACTCATTGATAACGGTCAAGTACGTGAAAGCTTGATCCCTTGTGCCGTTACGGTCATTCTTGTCCCAAAGAAAGATGGTACTTATCGCATGGTTTCCGATTGTCGTCCCATCAATGCTATCATTGTTAGATTATCGTTACCCTATTCCATGCTTAGATGATATGCTTGATGAGCTTAGCAGAGCCAGCATTTTCTCTAAGATTGATCTTAAGAGTGGCTACTATCAAATACGCATCCAAGAAGGTGATGAATGGAAAACCGCATTTAAGACCAAATTTGGCCTATGTGAATGGCTAGTTATGCCAATGGGTTTATCCGAAGCACCTGTTACTTTCATGAGAGTCATGCACTTTGTTCTTCATCCCTGTATTGGTGTATTTCTTGTGGTCTATTTTGATGATATTCTTGTCTTTAGCATATCCCTAAAAGATCATGTCACCCATCTTAGAACCATGTTGCAAACCCTTAGGAAAGAGCGCCTTTATGCTAATATGGACAAATGCCTTTTTGGTGTTGATAGGCTTGTTTTCTTGGGTTTTGTTGTGTCTTCTAAGGATGCTCTTTCCCGCATATGCATGCTTGTCACTAAACTTGAATTGAATGTCATTGGCTTTGAGCACATAAAAGACTTGTATGCGCATGATCCTACCTTTGCTATTCCTTATGCCAAATGTTTGACGCATACATCTTCGGGACGATATTACATCAAGGATGATTATCTTATGAGAGCTAACAAACTTTGCATTCCCAAGTCTTCTCTTTGTTTGCTCCTTTTGCAAGAGGCTCATGGAGGCGGACTCATTGGACACTTTGGATGCGACAAGACATTCGCTATGCTCTCCAAGAACTATTTTTGGCCCAAGATGTTCCGCGACGTCTCATGCTTCACCAACCGATGCTATACATGTCACAAGGCTAAGTCAAAAGATCAATCTCATGGTCTTTACATGCCTCTTCCTATTCCTTATCAACCTTGGGAAGACATTAGCATGGACTTTGTACTTGGTTTGCCTAGAACTCAAAATGGAAAGGATTCCATGTTCGTTGTTGTGGACCGATTCTCTAAGATGGCTCATTTTATTCCATGCAATAAGATAGATGATGCTTCACATATTGCAAATCTTTTTTGTAGGGAAATCTTGCGCCTACATGGAGTGCCAAAGATGATTGTCTCGGACCGTGATGTCAAGTTCTTGAGTTACTTTTGGAAGACTCTATGCGCCAAGCTCGGAATCAAGCTCTTGTTCTCTTCGGCATACCATCCTCAAACCAACGGCCAAACAGACGTGACGAACTGAACACTCTCCACTCTACTTCACGTGTTGATCAAGAGGAACATCAAGGAGTGCGAGGAGTGCCTACCCATTGCCGAGTACGCCTACAACCATGCAATACATTCGACTACTGGCAAGTCCCCCTTCGAGGTCGTCTACGGCTTCAACCCGTTGTCCCCATTGGACATTCTTCCTCTTCCACTACGAGAGCGCACCAACATAGACGCGAGTGCACGAGCAAGCTACCTCAAGAAGATGCATGAATATACAAGGCTCACCATCGAGAGCCAAGTACAATGACTCGCGACCAAGCTCAACATCAACAAGCAACCCATGATATTCAACATCGGAGATCTTGTGTGGCTACACCTTCACAAGGACCACTTCCCCAACGAACGCAAGTCCAAAATTCTCCCACGAGCCGATGGACCCTTCAAGGTGCTAGCACACTACAACAACAACGCAAGATCGACCTCCCAAGAGACTAGTACAACGTGAGCGATATCTTCAATGTCAAAGACCTCTTGCCATACCATGGTGATGAAGCTTTCGATCCGAGGTCGGATCTTTCCCAAGGGGAGGGGAGATGATGTGGAACATCCCACGATCATCCCCATGGATGTATCTACATCTCCCACGACACCACTTGGACATATGACAAGAGCTCGAGCAAAGGCTATCCAAGATAAGGTGAACTCTCTCCTCTCCGAACTACCACTTTCTACCTATGAGACATGGCTACTACCTCATGCGGAGACCCTATGTGTGATCAGGTATTTGGAGGGAAGCCATGGATCAGTTGCACCCAACGGACAAGACGACAAGGACACCAAGTTCAATGGACAAGAAGAAGGACCGCTCGAAACTCCCAGTCATTGGACGACCGACGCCTCTCAAACGTCCGACGCCTGAAGGCTCCAACCGACTAACCAAGTCCCAGCCTTCGCATGCTACAACGGCAGGACGTCCGACACCGACCGGACATCCGACACCTCCTAGGGCCCAGACGACCGAGCCTCTCCGGACGACCGACACCACCACACCCGAGCCAAAACATCGGAAGAATGGAGACTTACGGACGACCGGATGACTGACCCCGACCGGATGATCGACAAGTCCTGACCAGATCCAAAACATCGGACGCCCGACCGGCACCGGACATCTGGACCCTCGCGAGCCTTCGGACGACAGGTGAGCGTCGGATGTCCGACGCATGTGTGACCGCCCGTGTGTTGGGCCGAAGCCACTTACCCTTTCGTCCACTTAGACTATAAATAGACCTCCTCCGCCCTATTTCTAGGGTTAGCATTGTGATAGCTCATATTTGAGATAGAGCTTTGCTCATCCACTTGGTTACTTCTCCATCGGAGTCGAGCGCCTCTTCAGAGAAGATCCCCCAAGCGGATTCAAGACCCGTTTACGGGAAGACCCTTCAAGACCTCCTCACGGAGAAGACCCTTTGTATCGTCCCTTGTTGACTTTGAATCGTGTATCACTCTTTATGTTTCGAGGATCTAGCATATGTGTAACCGGATCTTGATGGTAGAGTGATTTCTCTTGTGTTTTCCCTCATTTTCCCCTCGTGTTCTTCATAGGATCCCCTCCAATCGTGAAAGATCGGGCATCTAGGGTTCTACCCTACATCAAAAGCTCTCCTCGATGTTCTTGGAGATCTATTCGATGTAATACACTTTTGCGGTGTGTTTGCCGAGATCCGATGAATTGTGGATTTATGATCAAGATTATCTATGAATACTATTTCTTTCTTTTCTGAATTCTAATATGCAGGATTTGATATCTTTGCAAGTCTCTTTGAATTATCGGTTTAATTTGGCCTACTAGATTGACCTTTCTTGAAATGGGAGAAGTGCTTAGCTTTGGGTTCAATCTTGCGGTGTCCTTTCCCATTGACAGTAGGGGCAGCAAGGCACGTATTGTATTGTTGCCATCGAGGATAACAAGATGGGGTTTTCATCATATTGCTTGAGTTAATTCCTCTACATCATCTCATCTTGCATAATGCATTACTCCGTTCTTTATGAACTTAATACTCTAGATGCATGCTAGATAGCGATCAATGTGTGGAGTAATAGTAGTAGATGCAGGCAGGAGTCGGTCTACTTGATACGGACGTGATGCCTATGTTCATGATCATTGCCTTAGGTGTTGTCATAATTATGCGCTTTTCTATCAATTGCTCGGTAGTAATTTGTTCACCCACCGTAGTACATGCTATCTTGAGAGAAGCCACTAGTGAAACCTATGGCCCCTGGGTCTCTTTTCCATATTATTAAATCTCGTTTACATCATGCTAGTATCCGATCTACTATTTTGCAATCTTTACTTTCCAATCTATAAACCAAAAATACCAAAAATATTTACTTTACCATTTATCTATCTCTATCAGATCTCACTTTTGCGAATGGCCGTGACGGGATTGACAACCCCTTTATCACGTTGGTTGCAAGTTCTTGATTGTTTGTGCAGGTATTCGGTGACTTGTGCGTCGTCTCCTACTAGATTGATACCTTGGTTCTCAAAGCTGAGGGAAATACTTACGCTACTTTCCTGCATCACCCTTTCCTCTTCAAGGGAAAACCAATGCAAGCTCAAGAGGTAGCACCCTGCGGAGATAGCATCACCACCACCGTCACCACACCATTGTGCTACTGAAACTCATCCACTACTTCGCCCGTCTGGCTGGATCAAGAAGGAGAGGACGTCACCAAGCTAAATGTGTGATGAACGCGGAGGTGTCGTACTTTCGGTACTTGATCAGTTGGATTGAGAAGATGTTTGACTACATTGAAGGAAATATGCCCTAGAGGCAATAATAAAGTTATTTATATTTCCTGATATCATGATAAATGTTATTATTCATGCTAGAATTGTATTAACCGGAAACTTAGTACATGTGTGAATACATAGACAAAACATAGTGTCCCTAGTATGCCTCTACTTGACTAGCTCGTTAATCAAAGATGGTTATGTTTCCTAACCATAGACATGTGTTGTCATTTGATGAGCGGGATCACATCATTAGGAGAATGATGTGATGGATAAGACCCATCTGTTAGCTTAGCATTATGATCATTACAGTTTCATTGCTACTGCTTTCTTCATGACTTATACATGTTCCTAAGACTATGAGATTATGCAACTCCCGAATACCGGAGGAACACCTTGTGTGCTATCAAACATCACAATGTAACTGGGTGATTATAAAGATGCTCTACAGGTGTCTCCGAAGGTGTTTGTTGGGTTGGCATAGATCGAGAATAGGATTTGTCACTCCATGTATCGGAGAGGTATCTCTGGGCCCTCTCGATAATGCTCATCACTATAAGCCTTGCAAGCAATGTGATAATGAGTTAGTTCCGGGAAGCATTACGGAACGAGTAAAGAGACTTGCCGGTAACAAGATTGAATGTAACGCCCCGGATTCGATGCGCCAGGTGTCCTCCAGTTATTCGCCGTCCTTGCCATGTCATTTGTTTGCGTGTTGCATTTTGTCGTGTCATCATGTGCATCTCATTTTGCATACGTGTTCGTCTCATGCATCCGAGCATCTGTCTCCTGTTGTGAGCGGGTGTTAAACTTTCTCGGAATGGTCCGAGGTTTGCCAAGCGGCCTTGGTATACCACCCGTAGACCGTCTGTCAAGTTTCGTGCCATTTGGAGTTAGTTTGATACTCCAACGGTTAACCGGGGAATCGTAAAGGCCTCTTTTGTGTGCATCCCAACACACCTCCAAAGTGGCCCAAAACCCATCCAAACCCCCTCCATGCTCTCGGTCGTTCGATCACGATCGTGTGGGCAAAAACCGCACCTCATTTGGACACTCCTAGCTCCCTCTACCTATATATATGTCTTCTCCCCCGAAAATTCCGGATCAAACCCTAAAAATCGCCCTCCGCCGCCACCGGACACACTCCGTCGCCACCGGACAAAATCGCCGCCGCCCCGCAGCCACTGGTATCGTGCCATGTGGCTTCCTCGCCGTCCCCGCCGCACCAGGCCCGCCGGGCCCGGATCGGGCCCATGGGGCCCATCCCGCCATCGCCGCCACCGCGGGCGCTGCCCCGCCGGAGCCGCCCGCGCCCCACCGCCTCTGCCCTCCGGCCACACTGCCGCCCGGCGCGCCTCGCCGCCGCCGCCGCCTCGCGACCCCGTCGGCGGCGCCAGACCCCGTTG
>NC_041393.1:232022072-232046950 GCF_002162155.2 Triticum dicoccoides
CGCGGCCGAGCCCCGCCTCTGGCGCCGCCCGCGCCGCCCTCCGCCCTCCGCCGCCCGGATCCGACAGCTGCAGCCCCAGATCAAGCCTCCTCCGGCCTCCTCCTCGTCTCCGGCCGCTCTCCGGCGAGTCCCTCCGGCGAGATCCGTGCTGCATCGAAAACCGTGCAACCCTAGATCGGAGTGGTATATTTTCTAAGTCCTTTTCTCTGTAACATTTTATGCCATGTTCATCGCATCCTATATCGATGCATACTGCTCCATTTCGTGCGTGTGATATATCAAAATGTTCATTGTGATATGCTCTTCATTTCATTCCATTGTGCCATGTTTGTTTGAGTTCATCTCGATGCCCTAATCATTGTTGCAAGAGTGATATATGATGTTAACCTGCTGAAACTGTTATAACTTGGTGATTTGTCATTTTCGTTGCATTTGATGTGTGCATCCTATGAGCATGAGCCCTACATGTGCTTTGTACTACATCATGCCAACTTTACAGAGGTGCAATCCATATATTTTTGTGAGGCTTGTAGTGAGTGCATCGAGCTCGCGAAGTAGGGTACTTGCTATTACTGTTTTGCTAGGCTGAGTCTATTATATTTTGTTGCCATGTAAACCTGCTGCTACAAGTCATTCTATACATAATTCTGGAGATGTTCACTAAGGATGTTTTGTTATACATGTCATGCTCTATCCATCCATGCCCCTGGTTGCATTTATAGCCTGTTGTAGCTTGTTGTAATCTTGCTCCCAAATTGCTAAATAATGTTGTTGTCAGCCTGTTAACATTAAGTTCGGTTTGTGCCATGTGTTTTGCTAGTTATCCATGCACCCTACGAAATTTATCTTGCCATTATTAGCCTCATAAACATGTATTCGTATTGTTGGTCACCTTGTCATGCCATGTATTGTTCTTTGGTGAGTGGTACAAGCTCACCAACATGCCTACTTATTGTTGTTCCTGCCATGTATGAATCTGTCATATCATTTGCCATGTTTGCTTGGATGCTACCATATTTTATGTTGATCTTTGGAATTAGTTCAGCAAGGGAGTTTTGTTCTTTGTCTTTAGTATTAGCATGCCATGCCTTGGTTTGCCATGATAGATTCCTGTAACATGTTGTTTGATAGCTCTAAACACTGCAACCTGATGTTATTTCTGCTAAGCCTGAAACTGTTATTATTTGCAATCTTGCCATGACCTTTTGAGCATGTTCTAGTGTTTTCTGGAGATAGCTCAGTGTTCATGTTTTGTCATGCTTTACCTGTACTTCATGACCATGCCTTTTTTATTATGTTGAGGTGTTGTAGCATATTGGTTTGATGCTTGCTAGATGCCTAGTTGCTGTTTTGGACAGCTTGTCCTTTGAACTTATATACAGTGTATGTGTTGATCCGTTGCTCTGTTTTGAGTGTTCTCTATATGGAACTTGCTTAGAATTGCATGTAGTTTCATATTACCATGTTGCATCCTTGTTTTGAGGTGTTTTCTTGATGTTTGGATGCCTTTAGCCTCAATGCCATGTTTAACTCGTTTTGCTCATATCTTCTAGGCCGTAGCTCCGAACTAAATGAACTTTATATGTAACTTGACTAGAATCTCGTGTAGATCATCTTGGTGCTCTTTAACTTAATGTTTAACAACTTAAACTTAATGTTTGTTCAGATCTGGACCAACTTTGAAACTTGCATATGAGGACCTACCGGATTTGTTATATGTTGTTTCCGGCCTCATTTAAACTTGCTTTGATGTGTTGCTCTTGTATGCATCATCTCTTGCCATGAGTAGCTTCATGTAGCCTTGTCATGCATCATACTTGGTTGAGCATCATGCCTTGTTCATGTGTGGTGTGTTTACTATGTTGTGTGCTTCTTCTCGATAGTTCCCGTTTCGTTACGATCGTGAGGATTCGTTCGTCTACGCTTGGTTCGTCTTCGTGGCTTCATCTTCTTCATGGAATCGTTCTTCTTCGTAGCGGGATTTCAGGCAAGATGACCACTACCCTGGATCTCACTACTATCATTGCTATGCTAGTTGCTTTGTTCTATCACTTTGCTGCGCTACCTATCAATTGCTCTTCAAGCCTCCCAAATTGCCATGTCAGCCTCTAACCTTTTCACCCTTCCTAGGAAACCGTTGCTTGGCTATGTTACCGCTTTGCTCAGCCCCTCTTATAGCATTGTTAGTTGCAGGTGAAGTTGAAGATTGCCTCATGGTGGATAGGATTATGATTGGGATATCACAATATCTCTTATATTATTAATGCATCTATATACTTGGTAAAGGGTGGAAGGCTCGGCCTTATGCCTGGTGTTTTGTTCCACTCTTGCCGCCCTAGTTTCCGTCATACTGGTGTTATGTTCCCAGATTTTGCGTCCCTAACGCGGTTGGGTGATTTATGGGACCCCCTCGACAGTTCGCTTTGAATAAAACTCCTCCAGCAAGGCCCAACCTTGGTTTTACCATTTGCCTCACCACCACCTACATTTCCCTTGGGAGTAATTAACCCGAGGGTCATCTTTATTTTAGCCCCCCCCCGGGCCAATGCTTGTCTAAGTGTTGGTCCGAACCGAGTAGACTGCGGGGCCCCCTCGGCGAAACTCGAGATCTGGTTTTACTCGTAGGATGTCTCATCCGGTGTTGCCCTGAGAACGAGATATGTGCAGCTCCTATCGGGATTGTCGGCGCATCGGGCGGCTTTGCTGGTCTTGTTTTACCATTGTCAAAATGTCTTGTAAACCGGGATTCCGAGACTGATCGGGTCTTCCTGGGAGAAGGAATATCCTTCGTTGATCGCGAGAGCTTATCATGGGCTAAGTTGGGACACCCCTGCAGGGTATAAACTTTCGAGAGCCGTGCCCACGGTTATGTGGCAGATGGGAATTTGTTAATGTCCGGTTGTAGATAACATGACACCAGATACGACTTAAAACGCATCAATCGTGTGTGTAGCTGTGATGGTCTCTTTTCGGCGGAGTCCGGGAAGTGAACACAGTTTTGGGTTATGTTTGACGTAAGTAGGAGTTCAGGATCACTTCTTGATCATTGCTAGCTTCACTACCGTTCCGTTTGCTCTCTCCTCGCTCTGATTTGCGTATGTTAGCCACCATATCATACTTAGACGCTGCTGCAACCTCACCACTTATCCTTTCCTTACCCATTAAGCTTTGCTAGTCTTGATACCCATGGTAATGGGATTGCTGAGTCCTCGTGGCTCACAGATTACTACAACAACAGTTGCAGGTACTGATTATTCGATGATCATGACGCGAGAGTGATGTTTGGATGTCTGGAGTTCTTCTTCTGCTTCTTCTTCGTTCAGGGGATAGGTTCCAGGTCGGCAGCCTAGGCTAGCAGGGTGGATGTCATTTGAGTTTCTGTTTGTGTTTCATCCGTAGTCGGATGGTGCTCTTATGTAAGATGATGTTGTATTCGTGTGGCATTGTATGCCTTATGTATGTATCCCCATCTATTATGTAATGTTGATGTAATGATATCCACCTTGCAAAAGCTTCTTCAAGATGTGCTTCTATCCTTGGTGGGACCTTTGAGTTCCTTTAGGATAGAGTCGCATCTTTGGGCGTGACATTGAACTAGGTATGATGATACCGACGATCGAATCTCGGGCAAGTAACATACCGATGACAAAGGGAACAGCGTATGTTGTTATGTGGTTTGACTGATAAATATCTTCGTAGAATATGTCGGAGCCAATATGAGCATCCAGGTTCCGCTATTGGTTATTGATCGGAGATGTGTCTGGATCATGTCTACATAGTTCTCGAACCCGTAGGGTCCGCACGCTTAACGTTCGATGACGATTTGTATTATGAGTTTTGATGAGCGAAGTCTGTTCGGAGTCCCGGATGAGATTAGGATGTGATGAGGAGTCTCGAAATGGTCGAGGCATAAATATTGATATATTGGAAGGCTATGTTCGGACACCGGTAAGGTTTCGGAAGAGTTCGGACATTTTTCGGGGAACTAGGGGTTACCGGAACCCCCGGGGAAGTTATGGGCCTACATGGGCCATAAGGGAGTAGGAGAGGGAAGGCCACAAGGTGGCGCGCGCCTCTCCCCATGACAGTCCGAATTGGACTAGGGAGAGGGGGCGTGGCCCCCTCTTTACTTCCCATCTGCCTCTCCTTCCCTCCTCCCCCCTCTTGGAATAGGAAAAGGGTGGGGGGGGGCGAATCCTACTAGGTTTGGAGTCCTAGTAGGACTCCCCCCTTGGTGCGCCTCCCCCTTGGCCGGCCTCCTCCTCCCTCCTCCTTTATATACGGGGGTAGGGGGCACCCCAAAGGAGAACAGACAATCTCTTAGCCGTGTGCGGTGCCCCCCTCCACAATTTAACACCTTGGTCATATCGTCGTAGTGCTTAGGCGAAGCCTTGCGCCGGAACATCATCAACACCGTCGCCACGCTGTCGCGCTGATGGAACTCTCCCTCATCCTCAACTAAATCAAGAGATCAAGGGACGTCATCGTGCTGAACGTGTGCTGAACATGGAGGTGTCGTACGTTCGTTACTTGGATCTGTTGGATCATGAAGATGTTCGACTACATCAACCGCGTTACTAAACACTTCCGCTTTCGGTGTACGAGGGTACGTGGACACACTCTCCCGTCTCGTTGCTATGCATCTCCTAGATAGATCTTGCATGATCGTAGGAATTTTTTTGAATTACTACGTTCCCCAACAGTGGCATCCGAGCCAGGTCTATGCGTAGATGTTATTTGCACGAGTAGAACACAAAGAGTTGTGGGCAATAATAGTCATACTTCTTACCACCAATGTCTTACTTTTATTCGGCGGTATTGTTTGATGAAGCGGCCTGGACCGATATTACATGACCACGTTCATGAGACTGGTTCTACCAACGTGATTTTGCACATAGGTGGCTGGCGGGTGTCTGGTTCTCCAACTTTAATTGAATCGAGTTTGACTACGGCCGGTCCTTGTTGAAGGTTAAAATAGCACACTTGACGAAAAATCATTGTGGTTTTGATGCGTAGGTAAGAATGGTTCTTGCTAGAAGCCTGTAGCATCCACGTACGTAAAAATTGCAACAACAAAGTAGAGGACATCTAACTTATTTTTGCAGGGCTTGTTGTGATGTGATATGGTCAATACATGATGGGATATAAATTGTTGTATGAGATGATCATGTTTTGTAGCAGAGTTATCGGCAACTGGCAGGAGCCATATGGTTGTCGCTTTATTGTATGAAATGCAATCGCCATGTAATTGCTTTACTTTATCACTAAGCAGCAGCGATAGTCGTAGTAGCAATAGTTGGCGAGACGATAACGATGCCGCGATGGAGATCAAGGTGTCAAGACGGTGAGGATGGAGATCATGACAATGCTTCGGTGATGGAGATCATGAGCACAAGATGATGATGGCCATATCATGTCACATATTTTGATTGCATGTGATGTTTATCTTTTATGCATCTTATTTTTCTTAGTACGACGGTAGCATTATAAGATGATCCCTTACTAAATTTCAAGGTATAAGTGTTCTCCCTGAGTATGCACCATTGCTACAGTTCATCGTGCCAAGACACCACGTGATGATCGGGTATGATAAGCTCTACGTTCACATACAACGGGTGCAAGCCAGTTTTGCACGTGCAGAATACTCGGGTTAAATTTGACGAGCCTAGCATATGCAGATTTGGCCTCGGAACACTGAGACCGAAAGGTCGAATGTGAATCATATAGTAGATATGATCAACATAGTGATGTTCACCACTGAAAACTACTCCATCTCACGTGATGATCGGACATGGTTTAGTTGATTTGGATCACGTGATCATTTAGATGACTAGAGGGATGTCTATCTAAGTGGGAGTTCTTAAGTAATATGATTAGTTGAACTTTGATTTACCATGAACTTAAACCTGATAGTTTTTGCATGTCTATGTTGTTTTAGATTAATGGACCGTGCTATCGTTCCCTTGAATTTTAATGCGTTCCTAGAGAAAGCTAAGTTGAAAGATGATGGTAGAAATTACACGGACTGGCTCCATAACTTGAGGATTATCCTCATTGTTGCACAGAATAATTACGTCCTGGAAGCACCGCTAGGTGTACCTCCTGCGCCAGCAACTGCAGACATTGTGAATGCCTGGCAGACTTGTTGATGACTACTCGATAGTTCAGTGTGCCATGCTTTACGGATTAGAATCGGGACTTCAAAGACATTTTGAACGTCATGGAGCATATAAGATGTTCCAAGAGTTAAAATTAATATTTGAAGCAAATGCCCGAGTTGAGAGATATGAAGTCTCCAACAAGTTCTATAGCTTCAAAATGGAGGAGAATAGTTCTGTCAGTGAACACATACTCAGAATGTTTGGGTACCATAAGCACTTGACTCAGCTGGGAATTAATCTTCCTAATGATAGTGTCATTGACAGAGTTCTTCAATCACTGCCACCAAGCTATAAAGGCTTCGTGATGAACTATAATATGCAAGGGATGACGAAAACGATTCCCGAGCTCTTCGCAATGCTAAAGGCTGCGGAGGTAGAAATCAAGAAGGAGCATCAAGTGTTGATGGTCAACAAGACCACCAGTTTCAATAAAAAGGGCAAAGGGAAGAAGGGGAACTTCAAGAAGAATAGCAACCAAGTTGCTACTCCTGGGAAGAAACCCAAGTCTGGACCTAAGCCTGAAACTGAGTGCTTCTACTGCAAAGGGACTGGTCATTGGAAGCGGAACTGCCTCAAGTATTTGGCGGATAAGAAGGATGGCAAAGTGAAACATATATTTGATATACATGTTATTGATGTGTACCTTACTGATGCTCGTTGTAGCGCCTGGGTATTTGATACTGGTTTTGTTGCTCATATTTGCAACTCAAAACAGGGGCTGCGGATTAAACAAAGATTGGCTAAGAACGAGGTGACGATGCGCGTCGGAAATGGTTCCAAGGTCGATGTGATAGCCGTCGGCACGCTACCTCTACATCTACCTTCGGGGTTAGTTTTAGACGTGAATAACTGTTATTTGGTGCCAGCGTTGAGCATGAACATTATATCTGGATCTTGTTTGATGCAAGACGGTTATTCATTTAAATCAAAGAATAATGGTTGTTCTATTTATATGAGTGATATCTTTTATGGTCATGCACCCTTGCTGAGTGGTCTATTTTTATTGAATCTCGATCATGGAGATACACATGTTCATAATATTGAAGCCAAAAGATGCAAAGTTGATAATGATAGTGCAAATTATTTGTGGCACTGCCGTTTAGGTCATATGGGTGTAAAGCACATGAAGAAATGCTGATGGGCTTTTGGAATCACTTGATTATGAATCACTTGGTGCTTGCGAACCATGCCTCATGGGCAAGATGACTAAAACTCCGTTCTCCGGAACAATGGAATGAGCTACTGACTTACTGGAAATAATACATACTGATTTATGCGGTCCAATGAGTGTTGAGGCTCGTGGCGGGTATCGTTATTTTCTTACCCTCACAGATGATTTGAGAAGATATGGGTATATCTACTTAATGAAGCATAAGTCTGAAACGTTTGAAAAGTTCAAAGAATTTCAGAGTGAAGTGGAAAATCATCGTAACAAGAAAATGAAGTGATCGTGGAGGCGAATATTTGAGTTACGAGTTTGGTCTTCATTTGAAACAATGTGGAATAGTTTCACAACTCACGCCACCTAGAATACCACAGCGTAATGGTGTGTCCGAACGTCGTAACCGTACTTTATCGGATATGGTGCGATCTATGATATCTCTTACTGATTTACCACTATCGTTTTGGGATTATTCTTTAGAGACGGCTACATTCACTTTAAATAGGGCACCATCAAAATCCGTTGAGACTACGCCTTATGAACTGTGGTTTGGCAAGAAACCAAAGTTGTCGTTTCTTAAAGTTTGGGGCTACGATGGTTATGTGAAAAAGCTTCAACCTGATAAGCTCGAACCCAAATCGGAGAAGTGCGTCTTCATAGGATACCCAAAGGAAACTATTGGGTACACCTTCTATCACAGATCCGAAGGCAAGATATTCATTGCTAAGAATGGATCCTTTCTAGAGGTGGAGTTTCTC
This sequence comes from Triticum dicoccoides, assembly GCF_002162155.2. Taxonomy (NCBI): domain Eukaryota; kingdom Viridiplantae; phylum Streptophyta; class Magnoliopsida; order Poales; family Poaceae; genus Triticum; species Triticum dicoccoides. The sequence continues at coordinate 232,030,154 of NC_041393.1, forward strand.
TCGAAAGAAGTGAGTGGGAGGAAAGTAGAACTTGATGAGGTAATTGTACCTTCTCCCGAGTTGGAAAGTAGTTCATCACAGAAATTAGTTCGAGTGATTCCTACACCAATTAGTGAGGAAGCTAATGATGATGATCATGAACCTTCAGATCAAGTTACTACCAAACTTCGTAGGTCTTCCAGAGTACAGTCCGCACCAGAGTGGTATGGTAATCCTGTTCTAGAAGTCATGTTACTAGACCATGATGAATCTACGAACTATGAGGAAGCGATGATGAGCCCAGATTCCGCAAAAATGGCTTGAGGCCATGAAATCTGAGATGGGATCCATGTATGGGAACAAAGTATGGACTTTGATGGATTTGCCCGATGATCGGCAAGCCATAGAAAATAAATAGATCTTCAAGAAGAAGACTGGCGCTGATGGTAATGTTATTGTCTACAAAGCTCGGCTTGTTGCGAAAGGTTTTCGACAAGTTTAATGAGTTGATTACGAAGATACTTTCTCACCCGTAGTGATGCTTAAGTCTGTCCGAATCATGTTAGCAATTGCCGCATTTTACGATTATGAAATTTGGCAGATGGATGTCAAAAGTGCATTCCTTAATGGATTTCTTGAAGAAGAGTTGTATATGATGCAACTAGAAGGTTTTGTCGATCCAAAGGATGCTAAGAAAGTGTGCAAGCTCCAGCGACCCATTTATGGACTGGTGCAAGCCTCTCGGAGTTGGAATAAATGCTTTGATAGTGTGATCAAAGCATATGGTTTTATACAGACTTTTGGAGAAGCCTGTATTTACAAGAAAGTGAGTGGGAGCTCTGTAGAATTTATAATATTATATGTGGATGACATATTGTTGATTGGAAATGATACAAAATTTCTGGATAGCATAAAAGGATACTTGAATAAGAGTTTTTCAGTGAAAGACCTCGGTGAAGCTGCTTACATATTGGGCATCAAGATCTATAGAGATAGATCAAGACGCTTAAGTGGACTTTCACAAAGCACATACCTTGATAAAGTTTTGAAGAAGTTCAAAATGGATCAGTCAAAGAAAGGGTTCTTGCCTGTGTTAAAAGGTCTGAAGTTGAGTCAGACTCAATGCCTGACCACTGCAGAAGATAGGGAGAAAATGAAAGTCATTCCCTATGCTTCAGCTATAGGTTCTATCATGTAAGCAATGTTGTGTACCAGACCTGATGTGTGCCTTACTATAAGTATAGCAGGGACGTACCAAAGTAATCTAGGAGTGGAGCACTGGAAAACGGTCAAGAACATCCTGAAATACCTCAAAAGGACTAAGGATATGTTTCTCGTTTAGGGAGGTGACAAAGAGCTCGTCGTAAATGGCTGGGTCGATGCAAGCTTTGACATTAATCTGGATGACTCTAAGTCGCAATCCAGATACGTATTTATATTGAATGGTGGAGCTGTCAGTTGGTGCAGTTCCAAGCAGAGCGTCGTGGCGGGATCTACGTGTGAAGTGGAGTACATAGCTGCTTCGGAAGCAGCAAATGAAGGAGTCTGGATGAAGGAGTTCACATCCGATTTAGGTGTTATACCTAGTGCATCGGGTCCAATGAAAATCTTTTGTGACAATACTGGTGCAATTGCCTTGGCAAAGGAATCCAAATTTCACAAGAGAACCAAACACATCAAGAGACGCTTCAATTCCATCCGGCATCAAGTCGCAGAGGGAGACATAGAGATTTGCAAAATACATAAGGATCTAAATGTTGCAGACCCGATGACTAAGCCTCTTCCATGAGCAAAAACATGATCAGCACCAAGACTCCATGGGTGTTAGAATCATTACTGTGTAATCTAGATTATTGACTCTAGTGCAAGTGGCAGACTGAAGGAAATATGCCCTAGAGGCAATAATAAAGTTGTTATTTTTATTTCCTTATATCATGATAAATGTTTATTATTCATGCTAGAATTGTATTAACCGGAAACTTAGTACATGTATGAATACATAGACAAAACATAGTGTCCCTAGTATGCCTCTACTTGACTAGCTCGTTAATCAAAGATCGTTATGTTTCCGGCCTCGCGAGGACCGCTGGCAGGACCAGCCTCGCGAGAGGGCTTGGAGGGATCAGCCTCGTGAGGATCGCCCGCAAGGCAACGCAGGGCTTCCTCCTCTGCCACCACGACCAAGAAGGAATGACGACCATCATCAGGACGAGGGGGCTGGGGGCTTCCAGGAGCCGCGTGCAATCACTTGCATCTTGGGCGGCGCTCAGGCCCCAGCGTCTCAACGCATCTTCAAGCAGTTTGCTCACGAAGTGAATGCAGTCCTCCCCAAGCTTGAGGCCATGCGCCCTCTCAGGTGGTCCACGTGCGCCATCACGTCCAGCTCAGCGGATCAGCTCAAGTGCGCGACAATGGCCGGTGTCCTCCCGATGCTCTGCTCCCCAGTCATCAGCAATGTGCAAGTTACCAGGACCCTCATCGACGGCGGAGTAGGGCTCAACATCCTGTCTGTCGAGATGTTCAACAATCTTCAAGTGACATATGATCAGCTTCAACCAACCAAGCCTTTCTCAGGAGTCACTGATGGTTCCACTGTCCCGATAGGGCAAGTCCGCCTCCCTATCACCTTTGGACAGCGCAAGAACTACCGTACCGAGCTTATTGACTTCGACGTCGCCCACATTCGCCTGCCATACAATGCCATCCTCGGGTATCCAGCCCTTGCCAAGTTCATGGCAGTGACTCACCATGGTTACAATGTCCTCAAGATGCCAGGAAGTGGCGGAGTCATCACGGTCCCCTGTGAAGAGAAGGATGTGTGCTCCCTCAAGCGCGCCTTCCAAGCCGCGTCAATAGAAGACCCAGACAGCAAGAGTGGAAACCTTCCTGAAGCAGCTCCCAAGAAGAAGAAGACGTCACTTGGCCCAAGGCCTCAGGAGGCAGGCACCTCCGGAGGCACCGCATCCGGACATGCGCCCATCCAAGGGGCGCCACCCTCTGTCGCATAGGAAGGCGCGCCCGGCGCCCTCCTTGGGCAAGGCTCGGGGGCTCTCTCCGGGGAGCCACTAACTTTGCCAAGGTCATGAGGGAGGCGCTCGGGCACCACTTGGAGGCGTGCTTCGCGGCACGTTTTCCTCAGGAAGGCATGAGGCAAGGAGGGCCCCACCCTCAAGAGTTCATCACCGAGGTCATTCAGGAATTACAGGAATCGAGAGTCATGCGCGGCAACCGCCGCCTGCCCGGCGTAGCTCCCCATCCAGGCGAGGATGGCGGGCTGCGCGTCTTCATCGACTACCCAGGGCTCAATCGAGTCGCGTCTCAGGAGCGCTTCTAGCCTTCACGCGTGGGGCATTGCACGGGTCCACCGCACAGCTACGTTCGCATGCCCTTCGGCCTGCCAAACGCGGCTGCAGCCAGCCATCGCTTGATGAGAAGCATTCTGGAAGCTCAGGTGGCCAAGCATCGCGCGCACCTGGAGGAAGGGGAGATGGACCTCGCTGAGCCGCCCGGACCTTGCGAGCCTCCCGAGGCTCGGAGCCCCTGGGGCTCGTGAGGATTGGCTTCTTTGCCACGCACCGTCAGCTACTCCAACACTCGCTCTACAATGGTATCAGGTGACTTCTTTCAAGTTTCGTTTCAGCTGGGAGCACCCTCAGGGCTGCATCATTCCCAGGTCGCGTGGGTCTGTCCCCGCGGCATGTATCCATTTTGCTTATGTCTTCAGCTTACCTTGTTGGGGGCGCCCCTCGGGCTGCATCATCCCCAAGCCGCTCGGGCATGACCAAGTGGTGTTTGCCTTTCTCTGCATCTATCTAAGTTGATTTGCTTCTTCATGCTTAACCTGCTTGAGATAATCGCCTGCTCGATTGACACCTACCTTTGGAGCCGCTAGCTCTGGCACAATGCATGCGCATGGGTCCATCCCTGTAACGTCGACAAATCTGAGTGGTCGAGCTCTGGCCACGGCAGCCCCGCATGCGCTACCTCACCAGGCCCTCAGTGCCTCAATCACTCCATCGGAGCAACCAATGGCTGGCTGGCAACCGTAATGGCAATCCTTGTTTTCCTCGTGTTGGTGTACAGGATCCTCCTAGGGAATGCCATGGGGGGCGTCGTGAGCTCCCTCTCCCTCTCTCCCGTGCGATCCGCTCGCGCGTTAAAAGGGGGGCGCCTGAGCATCGCGACTCAGGGGCTCTTACTGACTCTCCAGCCCTCACCCCCTGGTGTTGACCCATGGCATCGCGACCTGTCATACCAGCAGCGGCTGAGCTCGCTCGAGGGCTGGGACCTGAGGACGTAGAGCATAAAGGAAAGTGCGGGGAAGAGGGGAGAAGCTCACGAGTACCCAACCCATCGGCACCCCAGCTGCCGGTGCGTGAGCCAGGCACTTCGCCGAATAACGACTCCAAGTTCACGAGATAAGTCACGCCCCTGCAAAAGCTAAATCAACGCGACGCTAAACACTCGCCTAGTGCGACTCTGTCATGGCGATGTTGCCTTCCTTTCTCGCCCAGCGGAGGCTGCTTGAGCACTAAAGGGGACCTCCTGAGCATCACGACTCAGGGGCTCTTACTGGACCTTGGGCCGCTCACCTCCTGGCCTTGACCACGGCTTCGCGACCTGGCATACTAGCGACAGCTGAAGCCTGCCTGGGGACCGGGACCTGTTAGCGTAGAGCACCAAGCCCTCGTGAGGATAGAAAGGGGAGGCCGAGCCGGGACAGGACAAGCATCTCGCATCGATTCATAATAAGGATAATATTCACAAAAGACATGGCAGATGCCTTACATACCCCCACGGGGTGTTACTTCGATTCCTCGCAAGGAACAAAAGGTGTTGATCCTAGGGAACACTAACTACGCGCGCCTCCGCATGAGACGCCATCATCAACAGTGGGCCGCCAGGCGCCGGCGCCAACCCTATCCAAATCAGTGGTGTCGGCGGCCAGATGAAGCTGCCCTGCTCCGAGCGCGACGCGAGCTCGGTGGCTCGTAGCTGTCGTCGCTCGTCTACGGATTCACGTGAAGCTCGGGGGAGTCGCTGGATTCTCCGGCTCCTCCGCTGGTGCCTGAGGAGCTGCTGGAGAAGCGGTTGGCAGGCCTGGTCCTCGCCATTTTGATGCCCCAGCCGCCTTCCTTGAGGCAACACTTCAGTCGGCGTCCTTCCGCGTCGAAGACCTTGAAGAACATCAAGGAGGCGCCATCGTGTTCAAGATGAATTATGATGGCACCCCCTGTCCGGCAGACCCGGGCGATCTCGCCCCAGCCCCGGGTCATGTAGACCTTGCCCGGAGCGACGACCGCGACCTCCGCTCTGGTTGCAAGGGTGCTGCAGTCAGCATGCTGCAGCCAGAGCTCCAGAGACCCACTCAGCGGCATCTCGAAGGCGAAGGAGGGAGGAAGGCGGGTCCAAGAGCGTGGAGGCACAATGGCGTGGAGCACAAGCTCGCAAGAAGAGCCCTCGGCATGGACTCCAGGGGTGACGACGCGCATCGCCGTGACCCGTCGGCGTCACCGGCGGCGCCGGTAGCACCGCTCGCCGTTTCCTTCTCCAGGGCCCTCGATTCAGGCGTACAAGGGCAGCGGAAACCCAGGCGGCGGCCACTTGTACCAGGGCCTCGACGTCTCCTGCCATGCGACCACGTCGCAGCGGCCGGGGACAGGCCGTTTCTTCGGCAGAAGCGGGTCGGGACCCTCTCGGGGGGCCTTCCCCTTCTCTTTCGCTGAAAACCGGCAGATCGGCACCATTGGCGTAGAGTGGAGCAAGGGCGAAGAAGAAGAAGAAGGAGAGGAGCAGGAAGAGATGGACTGCGGGGGCTCTCGCCCGTCCGTACTTATAGTCCGGAGGAGGCCAACCGTCGGCCTCCATGATCACAGGTAATCATGGCCCATTTCTGCATGCAGGGACTTGTCAAGTCCAGCAGTTGTCGAGGCAGCGTGGGGAAGCGGAGATGCCCACGTCCAATCAACTGCCACGCAGCGCCCAAGGCCGCGGGCTGATGGGGCCCGCGGCGCTCCACACTTGCCCCTTCGCTTCTCCGCTAAGCCAAGTCCGAGTGTGCCTTAGGCCCGGGGGCTACTGTCGGTGTTCTGGGAATGGGGTCCCCAGACTTGCCTACCTGCGGCCTGCGGCGTGGCTCAAGTGGTGGCCCAGTACGGCACATCTTCATCAGCGCAAGACCCAAGACCCTCGCGAGGGGCCAAGCCTCGCGGGGCGGACGACACAAGACTCCCTCAGGAACGGCCTCGCCAGCTAGGCTCGCGAGGAGGCGGAGAGATCAAGGCAGGGTACCTCGCGATGTGCTCGTGACGCAAGCCGTGACGATCAAGACCAGGCGGGCGCCAGGCTGTGCAGTGTCCTTGTTTCCTCTTTGGTGCAAAGGGGGCAAGCACAGGCGTGGAGTACTGAGGCATCAGGCAAAGGTTGCCATTTCAGTGCAACGATACCAAGACCAGTAGAGCAGCAGGGTGGAGGTCACCGTGGAGCCCAAGACGGCGTCATCACCAGTGCCTTTGGCAGCCGAAGACCAACTTTAGTCAGGATAACTTGTACTAGATGTTCCCCTTCAAAATGGCCGTTGTTGGCGCCCTTCCCGCTCAATATTTGGGAAGGGGACCAGGGCCTCTATAAATAGGACTAGCCACCACAGAGGTAGGGGAGAGAGGAACGAAAACAGAGACAGTGCTCATTAGATCGAGAGGCGACTGAACTCACCCAAGTAGTTCATCGCACCAGCCCAAGAACACCTCTCGCGAGGCTGTTCTTCCCTTGTACTGTTCACCATCAGCCCCTGAGGCAATCCACCACACCACACACTGGAGTAGGGTATTACACCACAACGGTGGCCCGAACCAGTATAAATCTTGTGACCCTCGTGTTGTTCATCGTTTTAGCCTAGATTCTCACGAGGCGATCGGACGTGGATCGGTAGGGGGAAGATCTTCATGCGCACACCAAAGTTCGAACCTTAAGGGTCTGCCGGAACCCAACATCCGACAGTTATGCGGTTTGACTGATAAAGATCTTCATAGAATATATTGGAGCCAATATGAGCATCCAGGTTCCGCTATTGGTTATTGATCGGAGATATGTCTCGATCATGTCTACATAGTTCTCAAACCCGTAGGGTCGGCACGCTTAACGTTCGATGATGATTTGTATTATGAGTTATGTGTTTTTGATGACCGAAGTTTGTTCGGAGTCCCAGATGAGATCACAGACGTGACGAGGAGTCTTGAAATGGTCGAGACATAAAGATTGATATATTGGAAGGCTATGTTCGGACACCGGGAAGGTTTCAGAAGAGTTCTGACATTTTTCGGGGAACCGAGGGGTTACCGGAATCCCCCGGGGAAGCTATGGGCCTAGATGGGCCATAAGGGAGTAGGAGAGCGAAGGCCATAAGGTGGCGCCTGCCCCTCCCCATGACAGTCCGAATTGGACTAGGGAGAGGGGGCACGGCCCCCTCTTTCCTTTCCCGCTCCCTCTCCTTCCCTCCTTCCCCCTCTTGGAATAGGGAAGGGGGGCGAATCCTACTAGGTTTGGAGTGTTGGGGAACATAGTAATTTCAAAATTTTCCTACGCATACACAAGATCATGGTGATGCATAGCAATGAGAGGGGGAGTGTATCTTCATACCCTTGAAGATCGCTAAGCGGAAGCGTTTATCAACGCGGTTGATGTAGTCGTACGTCTTCACAATCCGACCGATCCAAGTACCGAACGCACGGCACCTCCGAGTTCTACACACGTTCAGCTCGATGACGTCCTCGCCTTCTCAATCCAGCAAGACGGGTGAAGTAGTAGATGAGTTCCGGCAGCACGACGGCGTGGTGACGGTGTTGGTGAAGAACAATCTCCGCAGGGCTTCGCCTAAGCACTACAGAAACTATGACGAAGGGTAAACTAGAGGGGATGGGGTTGCCGGCACACGGCTTGGTGTTTCTTGATGTGTCTTTGGTGCTAGCCCTGCCCCTCTATTTATATGTTGAGCCTTAGGGTCGAAACTTTGAGTAAAACCCTCCACAAAGTCGGTTTCACCCGAAAGGCTAGAGGCCTTCTCGGACTCCAGGGCCAGACACCAGGGACCCTGGCATCTGGCCCCTGGACTCCACAAAACTTCCTTTTGCACTTTCCAAAAACCTTGTGGGCTTTCCCCTTTGGCCCAAATAACGTGTTCTCGTACCCAAACATTTCGGGAAACATCCGGAATCCCTTCCGGTGAATTCTAGAACCCTTCCGGAGACCAAACAACATTATCCCATATATTAAACTTCATCTCCAGACCATTCCGGAGTTCCTCGTCATGTTCGTGATCTCATTCGGGACTCCGAACAATATTCGGTTACCAACATACATAACTCATATAATACTATATCGTCAACGAACGTTAAGCGTGCGGACCCTACGGGTTCGAGAACTATGTAGACATGACCGAGACATCTCTCTGGTCAATAACCAATAGCGGAACCTGGATGCCCATATTGGCTCCTACATATTCTACGAAGATCTTTATCGATCAAACCGCATAACAACATACATTGTTCCCTTTGTCATTGGTATGTTACTTGCCCGAGATTCGATCGTCGGTATCTCAATGCCTAGTTCAATCTCGTTACCGGCAAGTCTCTTTACTCATTACGTAATGCATCATTTCGTAACTACCTCATTAGCTACATTGCTTGCAAGGCTTATAGTGATGTGCATTACCAAGAGGGCCCAGAGATACCTCTCCGACAATCGGAGTGACAAAACCTAATCTCAAAATACGCCAACTCAACATGTACCTTTGGAGACACCTGTAGAGCTCCATTATAATCACCCAGTTACGTTGTGACGTTTGGTAGCACACAAAGTTTTCCTCCGGTATACGGGAGTTGCATAATCGCATAGTTGTAGGAACATGTATAAGTCATGAAGAAAGCAATAGCAACATACTAAACGATCAAGTGCTAAGCTAACGGAATGGGTCATGTCAATCACATCATTCTCCTAATGATGTGGTCCCGTTAATCAAATGACAACTCATGTCAATGGTTAGGAAACATAACCATCTTTGATTAATGAGCTAGTCAAGTAGAGGCATACTAGTGACATTAAGTTTGTCTATGTATTCACACATATATTATGTTTCCGGTTAATACAATTCTAGCATGAATAATAAACATTTATCATGATATAAGGAAATAAATAATAACTTTATTATTGCCTCTAGGGCATATTTCCTTCGGTCTCCCACTTGCACTAGCGTCAATAATCTAGTTCACATCGCCATGTGATTTAACACCAATATTCACATCCGTATGTTATTAATACCCATAGTTCACATCGTCATGTGATCAACACCAAAAGGGTTTACTAGAGTCATTAATCTAGTTCACATCGTTATGTGATTAACACCCAAAGAGTACTAAGGTATGATCATGTTTTGCTTGTGAGAGAAGTTTAGTCAACGGGTCTGTCATATTCAGAGCCGTATGTATTTTGTAAATATTCTATGTCTACAATGCTCTGCACGGAGCTACTCTAGCTAATTGCTCCCACTTTCAATATGTACCCAGATTAAGACTTAGAGTCATCTGGATCAGTGCCAAAACTTGTATCGATGTAACCCTTTGCGATGAACCTTTTGTCACCTCCATAATTGAGAAACATATCCTTATTCCACTAAGGATAATTTTGACCAATGTCCATTGATCTACTCTTAGATCACTATTGTACTCCCTTGCCAAACCAGGGCAGAGTATACAATAGGTCTGGTCCATAGCATGGCATACTTTATAGAACCTATGACTGAGGCATATGGAATGACTTTTCATTCTCTTTCTATTTTCTGCCATGGTCAGGTTTTGAGTCTTTTACTCAACTTCACACCTTGCAACACAGGCAAGAACTCTTTCTTTGACTGTTCCATTTTGAACTACTTCAAAATCTTATCAAGGTATGTGCTCATTGAAAAATCTTATCAAGCATCTTCATCTATCTCTATAGATCTTGATGCTCAATGTGTAAGCAGCTTTACCGAGGTCTTTCTTTGAAAAACTCTTATTCAAGTATCCTTTTATGCTATCCAGAATTTCTATATCATTTCCAGTCAATAATATGTCATCTAAATATAGTTTTAAAAATGCTATAGAGCTCCCACTCACTTTCTTGTAAATACAGGCTTCATCGCAAGTCTGTATAAAACTATATGCTTTGATCAACTTATCAAAGCATATATTCCAACTCTGAGATGCTTGCACAAGTCCATAGATGGATCGCTGGAGCTTGCACATTTTGTTAGCACCTTTAGGATTGACAAAACCTTCTAGTTGCATCATATACAACTCTTCTTTTAAGAAAACCATTAAGGAATGCAGTTTTGACATCCATTTGCCAGATTTCATAAAATGTGGCAATTGCTAACATGATTCGGACAGACTTAAGCATCACTACAGTTGAGAAAATCTCATTGTAGTCAACACCTTGAACTTGTCGAAAACCTTTTTGCGACAAGTCGAGCTTTGTAGATAGTAACACTACTATCAACGTCCATCTTCCTCTTGAAGATCCATTTATTTTTTATGGCTTGCCGATCATCGGGCAAGTCCACCAAAGTCCACACTTTGTTCTCATACATGGATTCTATCTCAGATTTCATGGCCTCCAGCCATTTCGCGGAATCTGGGCTCATCATCGCTTCCTCATAGTTCACAGGTTCATCATGGTCTAGTAACATGACTTCCAGAACAGGATTAACGTACCACTCTGGTGGGGGCTGTACTTTGGAAGACCTACGAGGTTTTGTAGTAACTTAATCTGAAGTTTCATGATCATCATCATTAGCTTCCTCACTAATTGGCGTAGGAATCACTGGAACTGATTACTGTGATGAACTACTTTCCAATTCGGGAGAAGGTACAAATTACCTTATCAAGCTCTACTTTCCTCCCCCTCACTTCTTTCGAGAGAAACTCCTTCTCTAAAAAGGATCCATTTTAGCAACAAATATCTTGCCTTCGGATCTGTGATAGAAGGTGTACCCAACAGTTTCCTTTGGGTATTTTATGAAGACGCACTTCTCCGATTTGGGTTCGAGCTTATCAGTTTGAAACTTTTTCACATAAGCATCGCAGCCCCAAACTTTAAGAAACGACAACTTTGGTTTCTTGCCAAACCACAGTTCATAAAGCGACGTCTCAACGGATTTTGATGGTGCCCTATTTAAAGTGAATGCAACTGTCTCTAATGCATATCCCCAAAATGATAGTGGTAAATCGGTAAGATACATCATAGATTGCACCATATCCAATAAAGTGCGGTTATGACGTTCGGACACACCGTTACGCTGTGGTGTTCCAGGTGGCATGAGTTTGTGAAACTATTCCACATTATTTTAACTGAAGGCCAAACTCGTAACTCAAATATTCATCTCCACAATCAGATCACAGAAACTTTATTTTCTTGTTATGATGATTTTCCACTTCACTCTGAAATTCTTTGAACCTTTCAAATATTTCAGACTTATGTTTCATCAAGTAGATATACTCATATCTGTTCAAATCATCCGTGAAGGTCAGAAAATAACGATACCCGTCATGAGCCTTAATACTCATTGGTCTGCATACATCAGTATGTATTATTTCCAATAAGTCAGTAGCTCGTTCCATTTTTCCGGAGAACAGAGTTTTAGTCATCTTGCCCATAAGGCACGGTTCGCAAGCGTCAAATGATTCATAACCAAGTGATTCCAGAAGTCCATCTTTATGGAGTTTCTTCATGTGCTTTACACCGATATGACCCAAACGGCAGTGCCACAAAAAAGTTGCACTATCATTATCAACTTTGCATCTTTTGGCATCAATATTATGTATATGTTTATCACTATGATCGAGATCCAACAAACTATTTTCATTGGGTGTATGACCATCGAAGGTTTTATTCATGTAAACAGAACAACAATTATTCTATGACTTTAAATGAATAACCGTATTGCAATAAACATGATTGAACCATATTCATGCTCAACGCAAACGCCAAATAACATTTATTTAGGTTTAACACTAATCTCGAAAATATAGAGAGTGTGCGATGATGATCATATCAATCTTGGAACCACTTCCAACACACATCGTCACTTCACCCTCAACTAGTCTCTGTTTATTCTGTAACTCCTGTTTCGAGTTACTAATCTTAGCAACCGAACAAGTATCAAATACCCAGGGGTTACTATAAACACTAGTAAGGTACACATCAATAACCTGTATATCAAATATACCCTTGTTCACTTTGCCATCCTTCTTATCTACCAAATATTCAGGGAATTTCCACTTCCAGTGACCATTTCCTTTGCAGTAGAAGCACTCAGTTTCAGGCTTTGGTCCAGCTTTGGGCTTCTTCGCGGAAGTGACAACTTGCTTGCCATTCTACTTGAAGTTCCCTTTCTTTCCCTTTGCCTTTTTCTTGAAACTAGTGGTCTTGTCAATCATCAACACTTGATGCTCTTTCTTGATTTATACCTTCATCGATTTCAACATCACGAAGAGCTCGGGAATCGTTTTCGTCATCCCTTGCATACTATAGTTCATCACGAAGTTCTAGTAATTTGGTGATGGTGACTAGAGAACTCTGTCAATCACTATCTTATCTGGAAGATTAACTCTCACTTGATTCAAGCGATTGTAGTACCCAGACAATCTGAGCACATGCTCACTAGTTGAGCGATTCTCCTCCATCTTTTAGCTATAGAACTTGTTGGAGACTTCATATCTCTCAACTCGGGTATTTACTTGAAATATTAACTTCAACTCCTGGAACATCTCATATGGTCCATGACGTTCAAAACGTCTTTTGAAGTCCCGGTTCTAAGCCGTTAAGCATGGTGCACCAAACTATCAAGTAGTCATCATATTGAGCTAGTCAAACGTTCATAACGTCTGCATCTGCTCCTGCAATAGGTCTGCCACCTAGCGGTGCATTAAGGACATAATTCTTCTGTGCAGCAATGAGGATAAACCTCAGATCACAGATCCAATCCGCATCATTGCTACTAACATCTTTCAACACAATTTTTCTCTAGGAACATATCAAAATAAACATATGAAAGCAACAATGCGAGCTATTGATCTACAACATAATTTGCAAAATACTACCAGGACTAAGTTCATGATAAATTTAAGTTCATTTAATCATATTACTTAAGAACTCCCACTTAGACAGACATCTCTCTAGTCATCTAAGTGATCACGTGATCCAAATCAACTAAACCATGTCCGATCATCACGTGAGATGGAGTAGTTTTCAATGGTGAACGTCACTATGTTGATCATATCTACTATATGATTCACGCTCGACCTTTCGGTCTCCGTGTTCCGAGGCCATATCTGTATATGCTAGGCTCGTCAAGTTTAACCTGAGTATTCTGCGTGTGCAACTGTTTTGCACCCGTTGTATTTGAACGTAGAGCCTATCACACCCGATCATCACGTGGTGTCTCAGCACGAAGAACTTTCGCAATGGTGCATACTCAGGGAGAACACTTCTTGATAATTAGTGAGAGATCATCTTATAATGCTACCGTCAATCAAAGCAAAATAAGATGCATAAAGGATAAACATCACATGCAATCAATATAAGTGATATGATATGGCCATCATCATCTTGTGCTTGTGATCTCCATCTCCGAAGCACCGTCGTGATCACCATCGACACCGGCGCGACACCTTGATCTCCATCGTAGCATCGTTGTCGTTTACGCCATCTATTGCTTCTACGACTATCGCTACCGCTTAGTGATAAAGTAAAGTAATTACAGGGCGTTTGCATTTCATACAATAATGCGACAACCATATGGCTCCTGCCAGTTGCCGATAACTTTGGTTACAAAACATGATCATCTCATACAATAAAATATAGTATCACGTCTTGACCATATCACATCACAACATGCCCTGCAAAAACAAGTTAGACGTCCTCTACTTTGTTGTTGCAAATTTTACGTGGCTGATATGGGCTGAGCAAGAACCGTTCTTACCTACGCATCAAAACCACAACGATAGTTCGTCAAGTTAGTGTTGTTTTAACCTTCGCAAGGACCAGGCGTAGCCACACTCGGTTCAACTAAAGTTGGAGAAACAGACACCCGCCAGCCACCTGTGTGCAAAGCACGTCGGTAGAACCAGTCTCGCGTAAGCGTACGCGTAATGTCGGTCCAGGCCGCTTCATCCAACAATACCGTCGAACCAAAGTATGACATGTTGGTAAGCAGTATGACTTGTATCGTCCACAACTCACTTGTGTTCTACTCGTGCATATAACATCTACACATAAAACCTGGCTCTGATACCACTGTTGGGGAACGTAGTAATTTAAAAAAATTCCTACGCACACACATGATCATGGTGATGCATAGCAACGAGAGGGGGAGTGTATCTTCATACCCTTGAAGATTGCTAAGCGGAAGCGTTTATCAACGCGGTTGATGTAGTCGTACGTCTTCACAATCCGACCGATCCAAGTATCGAACGCACGGCACCTCCGAGTTCTGCACACGTTCAGCTCGATGAAGTCCTCGCCTTCTCGATCCAGCAAGACGGGCGAAGTAGTAGATGAGTTCCGGCAGCACGACGGCGTGGTGATGGTGTTGGTGAAGAACAATCTCCGCAGGCTTCGCCTAAGTACTACGGAAACTATGATGGAGGATAAACTAGAGGGGACGGGGTTGCCGGCACACGGCTTGGTGTTTCTTGATGTGTCTTTGGTGCTAGCCCTGCCCCTCTATTTATATGTTGAGCCTTGGGGTCGAAACTTGGAGTAAAAGCCTCCACAAAGTCGGTTTCACCCGAAAGGCAAGAGTCCTTCTCGGACTCCAGGGCCAGACGCCAGGTTTCCCGGCGTCTGGACCCAGACGCCAGGGACCCTGGCATCTGGCCCCTGGACTCCACAAAACTTCCTTTTGCGCTTTCCAAAAACCTTGTGGGCTTTCCCCTTTGGCCCAAATAACGTGTTCTCGTACCCAAACATTTCGGGAAACATCCGGAATCCCTTCCGGTGAATTCTAGAACCCTTCCGGAGACCAAACAACATTATCCCATATATTAAACTTCATCTCCAGACCATTCCGGAGTTCCTCGTCATGTTCGTGATCTCATTCGGGACTCCGAACAACATTCGGTTACCAACATACATAACTCATATAATACTATATCGTCAACGAACGTTAAGCGTGCGGACCCTACGGGTTCGAGAACTGTGTAGACATGACCGGGACATCTCTCTGGTCAATAACCAATAGCAGAACCTGGATGCCCATATTGGCTCCTACATATTCTACGAAGATCTTCATGTCAATCACATCATTCTCCTAATGATGTGATCCCATTAATCAAATGACAACTCATGTCTATGGTTAGGAAACATAACCATCTTTGATTAATGAGCTAGTCAAGTAGAGGCATACTAGTGACATTAAGTTTTTCTATGTATTCACACATGTATTATGTTTCCGGTTAATACAATTCTAGCATGAATAATAAACATTTATCATGATATAAGGAAATAAATAATAACTTTATTATTGCCTCTAGGGCATATTTCCTTCATAGAGTCCTAGTAGGACTCCCCCCTTGGCGCGCCTCCCCCTTGGCCGGCCTCCTCCTCCCTCCTCCTTTATATACGGGGGCAGGGGGCACCCCAAAGGAGAACAGACAATCTCTTAGCCGTGTGCGGTGCCCCCCTCCACATTCTAACACCTCGGTCATATCGTCGTAGTGCTTAGGCGAAGCCCTGCGCCGGTAACATCATCAACACCGTCGCCATGTCGTCGTGCTGACGGAACTCACCCTCGTCCTCAATTGGATCAAGAGCTCGAGGGACGTCATCGTGATGAACGTGTGCTGAACACGGAGGTGCCGTATGTTCGGTACTTGGATCGGTTGGATCGTGAAGACGTTCGACTACATCAACCACGTTACTAAACGCTTCCGCTTTCGGTCTACGAGGATACGTGGACACACTCTCCCGTCTCGTTGCTATGCATCTCCTAGATAGATCTTGCATGATCGTAGGAATTTTTTTTTGAATTACTATGTTCCCCAATATACATCAATCGCGTTAATAAACGCTTCCGTTTATGATCTATGAGGGTACATAGACACACTCTCCCCTCTCGTTACTATGCATCTCCATGGATAGATCTTGCGTGTGCGTAGATTTTTTTTTATTTTCCATGCAACGTTCATTTATCTCTTGTAAGATCATGCATTACCCCTCCCCTCGGTGCACCTTGTGTTGGTTCTTGATGACTCTCACACAGTGAGATGCTATATATCCTCACTTTATTTACAACCAAGTCCATGTTCAAAGGGCATTTGCCACGTTCAGTTTAGTCTCCCCCACTGCATGCAGTATCCATGCTGGTGTCGTCTTGTATGCATTTGCACTTGGCGGTCTGGTCATGTGGTGCTTCCCTAGGAGCTGATGTAGCTCATTTAAATAACGCTCAATGAACAAGTGCAGTGTCAGGGGGCCTTGGATTTCATGCTTGTTAATGGCTTTCTGTCGCACCCACCAGATCACTTAAAGAGTTGGAAGGGCAGAGATGAACTTGTCTTTGCTTAGTGTGTTGCATAGGCCATGCAACGGAAGTTTCAGGTCCGGTGTCTCGTGACTGCATACTAGGAGCAACGAGTCATCATCATCATCTCGGAGTGACCACACGCTCTTAGACATGTTAAAGTCAAGAAGTGTGTGTCTCCAAGTGTCGGTTGCCTGGCAGATTAGGCAAACAACTTCCTTCGTCATTCAAGTGTGGGAGGTTTGGTCAACTTAACTTTCCTA
>NC_041393.1:232047140-232061885 GCF_002162155.2 Triticum dicoccoides
GATCTCAACTGGTTTATTATCGCCCGCCTGTACGCACAGGATGTGCCTTAGCCGGGTCCATGCCCCGTTTTGAGCTAGCTTTACATCTTTTTTATTTCACAGAGTCAAGAAAAGTTAATGATTTTAATAAAATATCAATGAATTTATTAAAAAAATAGAAAATCTCACAAATTACAAAGATAATCCGCATTTTCAAGTTTTCACTAAAATTTAATAAATGTATTATTGAAATTCGAATATGTTTCTGCAATATAAAAATCCATGATTTTTTTATAAAACATTTATGTTTTTAAAAAATAAAATAGAAAACACATAGAAAGGAAAAAAAGAGGGAGTAGGAAAAGATGTATGGAGAACAGGAAAAAAAAGGGAAAAAAATTGAGCGAAGGAGAAACAAAAGAAATGAGCAAAAACAGTAAAAAAAAAGAAAGAAAAAAAGGCATCCGCACTGGACCGGCCAATAATAGGGCAGCTTCGCCTTTCCGAGACCAAGTTGCAGAACATGATTCCCCTTAAATTTATATCTAAAAAAAGATAGCCCTCAATTCAATGTTTGCAGAATAGGATTCGCCATGTGTTACATACAGCTGGCAAAAAATATTCTTCTAAAAAAATGTGATTTTTTTTGTAGTGCTGCCCCTTGAAAAAGAGGACATGTAGTCCTACATTTTTAATCACTCTGGCATTGACTCAGACGAGCACGACAGAGCCAGCAGCCTAAACTTATTCGTCTGGTTACGCGTATACGCACTTTCCCGGCTTGATAAGTTAAAGCGACCCCTCTCCCCTCCTCTCGTCCATATAGTTTTCGTTTTTTCGCAGAGTATACGTACTTTTTAAACGGGGTCGGTCAGATCCGCGCCCAACTGGGCACCTCGTGACGCCGCACCTTCGCGTCATACTCATACTCCTCGTTTCTTTTTTGCCATGGTCCTATCCACAGTGTCGTGTCAGCAGTCCCCAAAAAAAGGCGAGTCGTTGTTTACTGGCTGGAACAGTAATGTTCCACGAACCACCACGATACTGTACTGCAACGCAACAAATGGGTAGAGACAAGTGCGTCGATCACACCGAGGGAGGCAAACGAAGGCAGAAGCAGCGTTTTACGGGTCGGTCAAACGTGCATCGAGCGGTGCAGCTTGCGAGCCTCCAATGAAAGCACACGCACAAACTTTTGTGGAGTAGAAATGGAAACCAGGGAAATAGTAGTAGTAAATGGAAGGAGAGCAAAATCGGAGCACCGAACAGGACCAGCAATCCGCTTTATTTTCCCCTGCTAAGCAACAGGAGAGGAGGACCAGCAGCTGCGAGGCGCAGAAAAAACAGAATCTACCCCACATATTCCCCGGCGCGTCACGGAGAAATATGATATGCCCCTCCTCTTCCGCCCGCCACAACCTCCGTGCACCGCTTCTTGGTGCGCCGTCCAGAGACCCGGCCCGCCTCCGCGTCCACGGAGTCCAGCCGCCTCACGGCGGGGTGCACGCGAAGCCGGCTCCACGCAGCGTCCTCCTTTCGCCACCACCACGTCCCCGTCCTCCCTCCCCCACCCAAAACCCGCCTCATCCCCGTGTCAAAACCTCCGAGCTCGCCACAGCGATCGCCAGCTCGCCTCGCCCACGCCCACGCCCGCGACCGCGGAGCTGACCCATGGAGGACGTCCTGGACTCGGCGGTGGGGGCCCACTTCAGCGGCCTCCGCCGCGACTCGCGCCGCCTCTCCTCCTCCCTCCCCTCCTCGCCCTCCTCCGCCACCTGCAACGGCGCGGCCGACGCCTCCGCGGCCGCGCCCAGCGGGCTCGCGTCCCCCACGCCCAGGCAGCCGTTCGTCATCGGTACCCCTCCGCGGCTCTCTCCTGCAGTTTCTCCGTCTTGGTTCTGTTTTCAGTTTTTTTCTTCTTCTTCCTTTTGGTTCGTTTTCAAAGGGGTGTGCGGCGGAACGGCGTCGGGGAAGACGACGGTGTGCGACATGATCATCCAGCAGCTCCACGACCACCGCGTCCTGCTCGTCAGCCAGGTCAGCTGCTGCTCGTTGCCCGTCGGATTGTGCTTATTTTCTGCTCTGCCTTTTTTATCTCCTCCGTTGGTGCTGCTCTGCGATGTCCATATGCTCGTGTAGTGCCTGTTACGTTTGTTCAGTTTTAGAGATCAGTGGGTGGAGTTGGAATCCTGTACTCTACTCTGATGATGGCGCACATTAATTACTACACTAAATGATTCCAACTGTTCTATTGGTGCTTTTGTTCGGGGAATTGGATCGATCCGTTATTACTCAAACTATCCGTTATTACATCGCTTCCAAGACGCATCCATTTTTCTGTTGAATTAAATCTGATCCAACTATTAAAACACATCATGGTACACACCACCAATTGCAGAAACCTTATTTCCAAGCATCCCAGGAGCAAGTATAACTAAGCTTTGGTTGCAACTTTGCAGGATTCGTTCTACCGCGGTTTAACTGAGGAGGAATCTGAACATGTGGAAGAGTACAACTTTGATCACCCTGGTACTTGATGTGACGAAAATCTATGCCTTCTTTTTACCACGGGGTTTGAATCCACTTTACTTTTTACATAAGGATAAGATTTTATTTTCTTGCTTGCAGATGCATTTGATACTGATCAGCTTCTGGAGTGCATGGGAAAGCTAAAGAGTGGACAGTCTGTTAATATTCCTATATATGATTTCAAGAATCATCGACGATGCTCTGAGAGCTTTAGAAAGGTGATAACTGACTGCATAATCAACCATTTATGTGAAAGTGATAATGCCTTTGTGAATGTAGTTATTGGTGAGTAAATTTGTATACAAATGTTTTCTGTAGAATATCTGGATGAGATGAAAACTGATAACCTGCAAAAAAAAAGATGAAAATTGATGACATGAAAGGCATGAATCTAAGAAATTATTGTTTTACTACCTCAATTTAAGTAAAATCTACAATTTACGAAGGTGCTAATGATCTGCTGTATGACCATGTCCCTAGCTCTTCTATTGTTAATCTGTAGAAGAACACGAGAGCTTGTGTTAAACAATGATGTCTAGTGTTGTTGGTGCTCTGTTTGATGCCTTTTCTTAATTCAAGCCAAATCAAATGGTTATGATTGTTAACTAGGTCCATAATTCCTCTTATGAATAGATCATTGGCTTTTTTGTTAGGTCAATGTATCAGATGTCATCATTCTGGAGGGCATTTTGGTTTTTCATGATCAAAGGGTGCGTGACTTGATGGACATGAAAATTTTCGTTGACACAGGTTTGTTGCTGTTCTATTTGGTTGCATATATGATTCATAACATCATGGCTACAATATTGGAGACATTGCATGCTCTGAGTGTCCTACCGTTTTGTTTGGTTAGTCATATTTATAGCTATTATTTGACCGCTCACCCTTTCTTCTGTTGACCATTATGGATCGGTTTAGATGCTGATATTAGGCTTGCCCGAAGAATAAGGCGTGATACAGTTGAAAGAGGTAGAGATGTTCTCTCAGTGCTTGAGCAGGTAATTCTACCACCAGTCTCGTCTGCTTCACTTTTGGATCTCTTAGCCTTATTCTATTCAAAGTATATTAACTCCCTAAGCTTCAACGCATAAGGCATACAGTATCCTGCTGTTTCAAAATATAAGGTCTGCATGCAATTTAAATTATTATTTCTCTATCATGCGGCCATCTCTCTTCGGTATCTATGAGTTAGCCTTTCAACAGACTATAATCTTCTTATACCCATGACACTACACAGGTATATCATTGTCGTCTCCAACTCTTCACCTATCATTCTGCCATTGTCCCCCCCCACACAAATATGCCGCATGAAAGAAATGAAGTATATTGAGATACACATGCATGTCATTATCCTTTTTAACACAATTTTTTAATGAAATAATTAGTACGGGAGGTTTGTGAAGCCCGCCTTTGATGATTTTATCCTGCCTTCCAAGAAGTATGCTGATGTGATCATACCACGAGGAGGAGATAACCATGTTGCCATTGATTTAATTGCGCAACATATTCGTACAAAACTTGGACAACATGACTTGTGCAAATTATATCCAAATGTTTATGTAGTTCAGACAACTTTCCAGGTATATTTATCGTAACTGTTGCTCTTTAAGATTTATAGTGGTACTTAGGTTTCCAAACTTGAGCTCTTAAAATTTTATCTGGACAGATACGGGGAATGCATACCCTCATTCGTGACCGGGAAATTACGACTCCTGATTTTGTCTTCTATTCAGATCGGCTGATTCGTCTGGTAATGGTCTTGTTTCTCATAACCCCTACCTCTTTGTCCTTTCTTGGATAAATTCCTTGAGTCCAGTGGCAAAGTTAAGCTGCATAGTTCATAAATGTAGTCGACTGTTTACTAAGTGTTGCTGGTACGGAAATATCTTGCTAGGTAGTTGAGCATGGTCTGGGGAATTTGCCATTTACAGAGAAGCAGGTCGTTACACCTACAGGTACATCACTGGTTCCATTGTGTCATGCACCCCTTTTGTTATCTGTTTTCTAAGAAATTAGTTGCCATGCTTCAGTCAAATAACTTAATTCCATACATCTGTTTGAATTATGGTTGGAGATGGAGAGCTGGAATAGCTACCTTTTTTTCAGGAACATGGCAGGTGCTCTGCCTTTCCATTTAGAAAAAGGTGCCTGGTTTGTTATACGGAAACCAGGTGAAAAAACACAGAATAGCCCCTTTATAATTTCAAAAAATACTGATCCATGTCGTCATTGGTTAACAGAGCTTGCGTGGAGATAAGGGCTTATCCCCTCAATTTGTGAAATTAAACTTGTACTTGTCCAATTTGTATTCATGAAATAATTTTCTGGAAGTCTGGGACTTCTAAAGATTGTTGGTTGTTTGGCTTATTTACTTCATATGACTGTCAACTGTGTATTTCTGTTAACGCAAGGCCCTGTGTACTCACTCATATTCTGTAATAGAACAAATAATGAAATTTCTGTACACTAACATCATGATTATTTATGCTTTGTCCAGGATCTATTTATTCAGGAGTTGACTTCTGCAAGAAGCTCTGTGGAGTGTCGATTGTTCGAAGGTATCCCCAACTTCTAAAATCTTATAGTTTAAAAGGCTGGAATTTTAATTTCCGTTATTCAGTTAAGGGGTTATGCCCGGTTCAAAAAAAAAAGGCTGGAATTTTAGGTACCACCATATTCTAGCTTATGCAGCTTCCATGTAGCTCATTTTGACTAGCCTCAATAATTCGCTATACCTGTACATAAACTATTATATGGATATTTCTGCACTCTATAGACACATATAAAAAATGCGCAATAATTCAGGGATGCAAATAATGTGTCAAATTTTGACTCGTTTGCGATTTGTCTTTACACAGTTCAGTTATCCTGTATTATATGTCTTAGAATTGACTTTTCAATCCTGGTACATAGCTCCCTACTTTTGTTCCATTCCATCAATTATTACAGTACTAAGTAACAGACGTTAATCACTATTAACTCATGCTATACTGCTGGCTAGTAGGAGCAACCAGAGCTGATTTAAACTTACATGCAATGTCCCAGCCTTCTTCCTTTTCCCTAGTTATACATTTTCAGTGAAATTACTCGTGCAATACATTTTTGGTACTCTCTCCGATCCAAATTAACTGACGCAGCTCTAGTACAACTTTGTACTAAAGTTGTACTAGAGTTGCGTCAATTAATTTGGATCGGAGGGAGTAGTTAGAAAACTTAGAATGATATATATGTTTCACTGCAGTGGTGAAAGCATGGAGAATGCTCTGCGTGCTTGTTGTAAGGGGATAAAAATAGGTAAAATCCTAATACATCGTGTTGGAGACAACGGACAACAAGTTGAGTGTTCTTTACATATACTTCAATTGAAAATGTTCTTGAAAATAGTTCACTACTGCGGTTTTGGTGAATAAACCTTACTTCTGTGTTCAGCTCATATACCACAAGCTGCCCGAGGATATTGCTCAACGTCATGTTCTACTTATGGATCCTGTGCTCGGTACAGGTTAGTGTTACATATCCGTCTAATCTTTTCTTGATCGTTCTGTTTGCATTTCAAATTTAGAACTAATAGAAGTTGGTTACTCCCATGACTAAAGTTTTAGTATACTTTGTTTCTGACAGGTAACTCAGCAAATCAAGCTATACAGCTTCTTAGAAGTACAGGAGTTCCAGAGGACCACATCATGTTTCTTAATCTTATCTCGGTAAAGTTGTCTAGCCCCCCATCTAGGAGTACTAGCTTAGTTACCATCCAGTACCTGTTTCCTTATTTTTGTTTAGCTTGTTTACGACATTCCACAAACAGGCTCCTGAAGGAATCCATTGTGTCTGCAAGCGATTCCCTGGTGTGAAGATCGTAACATCGGAGATCGACGCCGGGTTGAACGAGGAATACCGTGTCGTGCCAGGGCTGGGTGAATACGGCGATCGCTACTTCGGCACTGACTAATCGGCTCACGACGCCGCTTCCATTTGGCGGCGAAGCGATAGATGGGGTAGAGCTAACAGGAGATATACTGGTGTTTGGTTGTTGTATACCGGCAGAGTGGAGCGGAGGCATCACTCTGGCAACCATTGGAGGCACCAAGGTCACATGATGACGTGCATTATCATAATTCATATGGCTAAGATAGACACTTTGCGCCTTATGTTCATGTGACGAGCTTTGCCTTTTTGTGTGTGAGTTTTGAGGCCCTTGGCATGATTATAACTTGGTCCTCAGCAGTTATAATGGCTTGAGAAATGTATAGCTTGCCTTGGATTTGTGGGCTCGTGGCAGATACATGTCGTAATATTGCCTCAACATTTTTTCGACAAAAGTGGATTCTATTGGCTTAAAATGGAGCATCAAGAATACACAAACACAATGAGTACACACTCGGTCTCCGCATAGATAGGATGTACACAACACTTATACACAAGAAAACACGTCAACAAATAGCAAAGTCATATCTATACCCCTATATAGTGTGCGAATAACTTTGAAAGATGGTCGTTGGATGAAGCCAATTCGAATGGCAAATCCGAGCTCTATTAGCCGTTGGATATCATCTACATTCCACCAGATTCTGCACATGTACAATCTAGAAGACTCCATGGTTGAACTTAAGCATAGTGCACAAACCTCAAAAGAAGCACTTCTCCTTTGTTCTAGAATCTTCCGTATCATAATTGCCCAAACTTGTTTTTTATAAATGAATTGCCATTATTTCTTTTTACTTTATGCTTTACAATGCACAATTTCATGAATTTTAAAATAGATTAACTTTTCTATAAAACTAATTGATTTTGAATGAAATGAACTATAAGAATTAAATGAACATCTACATCATGCATATATGAATCAAAGCTTACATGCTATAGTGTGGTATTTGTTCATAATTTGGTTACCAAATCTCATGTGTGCAATGCACGCATACCTTACTAGTAATACCAAAGTTATGTGTAGGTGAGTAAAAAGAGAAAGAATGAAAAACCTAAAAGAGTGCAGACTTTTCATAATGCCAAGCCCACCAGTAGTTTTTTTTTTTTTGAGAATCTCACAAAGCTTTATTACTGAATCATAATGTTCATAGGTACTAAAAGAAGATCGCCGGGTTGTCCTAGCCAAGTGTGTCGGCCAAACCCTAAAGATAACGCATGCTTTGCGAGATTATGGGCCTTCGTATTGGAGGTCCTATACTCATGAGTAAACGAACATGAAATAAAGGTAGTTGCTCTAGCCTTGATTTCCTCGACAATGGCTCCAAATTCCACTGAGCTTCCCTGTCTGATTGCATCTACCACCACCTTGCCACCGGAGGCAACAAGTAAATGATTGATATAGAGATCTTCTGAAAGTGCTAATGCCTCCCGAACAGCTAGTGCTTCTAGCACCTGGGGATTGTGCAGTCCTCTGAAAACGAGAGCTGACGCTCCCATGAACAAACCTCTCTCATCCCTGCAAACCACACCAACTGCGCCAAACGTACCTGGGCGTGACACGGCTGCGTCCACATTGAGTTTGTAGTAATCTGTTGGTGGTGGAATCCACGTACGGGGTCGTGGTACTACTATCCCATGTGCTTCCTCCTTCTTCTTCAAAAACTCTATGTCTGATAAGTAAGCTTTGATGAAGTTGTCAGTGGCAAACGGAGTCTGGTATATATCCTCATGTATAGCTTTCCGTCTTGCACTCAAATCGCCCATAAAGTAACAATCATCAACTGAAATTGCTCCGGTGGAAGAGAGTCATTCATGGCAAAGAGCCACAGCCGTGCGTCAGGTTCTGAGGTTGCCCACATGTGCTCCACCATCTCGGCTTCTGAAAGTGCCCACACACACCTAGACACATTACACTCCAGCAAAGAATGCCGCCAGCTATCCTGCCCTCCGCATAGGGAGCAAGCACTCGTAGTGGCCATATGACGATGGTTTAGGACATCTCCCGTAGGGAGTGAGTGTTGCGCCAATCGCCAAGTGAAAAAGCGCAGTTTCGGTGGCACTGACATGTTCCATAGCGAGTTCCACCCCCTCATCTCATGTTCAGAGTTGGAAGGATCCTCCCTTTCCTCCAGCCATGCCTCGCGCCCAATCTTGATCTTGACAATCATCTTATAAGCTGACCGTACAGAAAAACGCCCCCTTGGATCATCATTCCACGCCCAGAAATCGTCCACAAGCCGTGTACAGAGCGGTATTTGCAAGATCGCCTCCACATCAATGGGTATGAACACCTGTCTAAGCAAGTCCTCTCGCCACACAGCTCTAGTGTGGTCGATCAGATCAGAAACCAGTTGCGGTGGGTCAGCAACTAAGGAGGCTACCGGCTTCATCATTCCGTCCCTTGGGATCCAACTATGTTGCCATATGTTCGTGGTAGTTCCATCACCAATACGCCGGATAGCTCCTTGGGTGATAATATCTCTCCCATCAAGTATAGATCGCCACACCTGAGAAGGATGTGGACCTAGTTGAGCTTCAAGGACTGTACATTGTGGAAAATATGATGCTTTAAGGATTTGTGCACTAAGAGAGGAGGGATCATTCAATAATCTCCAAATTTACCGAGACAAAAGTGCCAAGTTGAAGATTTCTATATCCCGAAAGCCAAGTCCTCCCAAACTTTTCGGTCGGGTCATCAAATCCCAAGCTACCCAACATGGTTTCCTCTTGCCTCTCTTGCTCCCCCACCAAAATTGACGAATGAGTGACGTAATGCTTCCGCAAAGGCCTCGAGGTAATCTGAAGCAAGACATCGAAAACACTGGTAAAGCTTGAGCCACAGATTTTATGAGAACCTCCTTTCCTGCCACTGATAAAAGTTTCTCCGTCCATCCCTTTATCCTTTTCCAAACTCTGTCTCGTAAATATTTGAAGGTGCCATTTTTTGACTGTCCAACATCGGTCGGCAGACCCAAATACTTTTCACTCAAAGACTCATTCTGCACATTAAGTATATTCTTTATCTCCACCCTAAGGGTCTCCGGGCATCCCTTACTGAAAAATATGGACGATTTATCATAGTTTACCCTTTGGCCCGAAGCCAAGCAATATGCATCAAGTAGGTTTGAAACCTCATTTGCCCCCTGGACACTAGACTTGAAAAGCAGCAGGCTGTCATCTGCAAACAAAAGGTGGTTCACTACCGGAGCCCATCAGTAGTTGGTCGATGATGTATGTACTCGGTGGAATATTTAGGATAAAGTCTGCATCAACCCGGTCCATATATGGACAAAAACGGCAGCATGATCCTCTCGTATGTAAAGCTATCTCTCCTACCATCCCCTAGTTGGGCCAAAAAAAAGGCCCAGTTTGTACCTAAAAGTGCCCAATTTATACAAATTTGCCATATCTAAAAAAAATCTTATATACACACAAAAAAGTGGCTGTGATTTTTGTACCTGCAAAATTTGATACAAAGAGAAAAATGCCGCTATATGCTAAAATGCCATGTTCTTTCAAACAAAAAATGTCATGCTCAACAAAAATGAAAGAGGCATGATCTATGTAAAAAAAATGCCACGCTCTTGAAAAAAATGACATGCTCTTCAAAAAAAATTATGAAAATACCATGCTTGTGGAAATAAATGCCATTTTATGGGCCTGAACCTAATATTAAAAATGCCATGTTATTGATAAAAACTGCCATCCTATTATTAAGAAAATGTCATGTCATTAATTATTAAAATGGCATGCTCTTAATAAATAAAACTGACATCTCTAATTAATAAAAATGTCATGTTATCAGTTATAAAACTGCATCCTATTACTAATAAAAAAGCCATGTTATTAACTATTAAAATGCCACGTTGTTAATTATAGAAATGCCATCCTCTTATTTAAAAATTTCCAGGTTATTAATAAAAATTCATGTTATTAACTATTAAAATGCCATGTTGTTAATTATACAAATGTCATCCTCTTATTGAAAAACTGCCATGTTATTATTTATTAAAACTGACATGTTACTAATAAAAATGCTATGTTATTAATAAAAATGTCATGTTATTAACTATTAAAATGCCATGTTGTTAAATATAAAAATGTCATGTTATTAATTATTAAAATTCCTTCCTCTTATTAATATAATTGACATCCTATTATTAATAATGAAAAGTGCCATCATCTTAACAATAAAAATGACAAGGTCTAACGAGTTAAAATGCCATGGTCTAAAAAGGTAAAAATGTCATGCTACCTATAATGAATTTTACACATGACAAGCATCAGAACAAAAGTTTGTTGAACACAAAGTAACAAATTTTCCATGTTTAAAAAAATATATGCCATGACAACTCCATGAATTTGCCATGTTAAAGAATTATTTTCACGCGTAGACGTTAAGGAAAAACTCTAGGAAATTGACATGTTAAAACATTATTTCCCATGACAAAACTCTAGGAATTAGCCATGTGGACATTGTTTGCACATGTGAACATTGTTTGCACATGTGAACTTGTCATATACCTAGTACAAAAACATTTGCAATCAAATTTTTTCATGAGTTGATACTATCTCGAAACAAAAAGAATCGAGAACAACTTATTGATGCATGATAGTTTTGCCTAGCCACCACACACACAAAATGCCATGTGACAAAAAAAATGCAATTTGCTCTAAAAAAAGCTATGTTTCACTATACAAAAACTGCCATGTTTTTGAATTTGCCATATGATTTTCTGCTATGTTTTGAATTTGCCATATGAATTTCTTTCAGAAATTGGCCATGCCCACTTCACACGTAAATGCCACGTGATCAAATATAATTTGGGAGTCCTTAAAAAATACTTTTGTTACATTTTCCAAGCCACTTCACATAAATGCCACGTGGCCATGTGGGGATTAGAGCAAGCATTAGGTTCTCATATAGTTAGCTGAAATTTTGCAAGAATGTAACAAAAATGCCATGGCAAAAATCCAACTCAAAATTGCCAATGCAAGGGGACAAGTATTGTTGTACACGGCAAAATGTATCAAAACAATTGCCTAAATGGTCAATGATGCACTAATATCTCGTGTGAAGTTTCTCACAATAGTAAGATGTCGGCAAATGTGCACTGCCATTTCAAAAAGAAAGAAACTATATGTGGTTTTGGGAGAGGTGGACCTGAAGCGCACGCAGACAGTGACGTGCACTCCGGGCTCGCGACGGTGTTCGAGACGCCGATCAAGGCGAGGAGGCGTGGGAGGTTACTGGAGACGACGACCACGATGGCAGGTAGCTGCGGCGGCGCCATAGGAGCGGTCTTCAAGCTCCTGCGAAGCAAACAGCAGCGGCGGCGGTTCCTGCACGGTTGTTCACTGCGAAATCTCTGCTGGCGGACGGTCGCCAGTTAATGTTTCCCTCTAAAAATCACAGTTTTCCTCAGTTTGGTTTAGAAAAAAAAAGTCGAGACTTCTTTCTCAAAACATCTTACATTTGAAAACAGAGATTGTATTAAAACAAACCACGTTGTTAGGGATACTAGTAGGATTAATAAAACTGTAGTATTTGTTGATACCAAGCGCATCAATGTTCTGAAAACCATGATTTCTGGAAAACACACGGTAATGTCCAAATATTCCAAAAATAGCGAGCTGCCAAGCACAGCCTGAATAACATATACGCCTGATCAACTAAAAGCTTTTACAACAAAACACATCAGTACTAGTGAACAAATCTGTTTCTTTCCTTGGAAAATAAAATAAAATAAAACCTGTTTCCTCTATACACGAAGAGACCAAGACATAAGAGCAATTCATCAACGCTAGAGTATAGAGAGGATCAAGTATCATCATGGCCATGCACCATATAAGAAACTCGAGAACCATTGAGCACGCTCTCCCTGTCATGCGGCATGCCATAAAACGAACAACAAGCAAGCTGATCAGAGCTTAGCGTGGTCGCGGCAGTCCTGTCCTCGGATCTCCATGTCCGGGAAGCCGACGACGATGTGGCAGTCAGAGTAGGCCACGACGTTGAGCTTGAGCACGCCCAAGACGGCCACCCTCCCCGGGATCCTGGCGCTGGCGTCCAGCGGCAGCGACCCGGCCTCGATGTCCCTTATCAGCTGCGCCATGTCCTTGGTGAAGCCGGCGGTGAGCACCGTCATCTCCAGCTGCACGACCCCGTCCCCCTTGCTAGGGATGCGCCCGGGGTCGACCTGGGCGTCCCCGACGTGGGCGCCCCGGTACCAGAGGCCGGTGGTGCCGGAGGCGTAGGAGAAGGAGGCCGGGTTGGGGTTGTGCACGGCCACGGTGAGCAGCAGCGTGAAGTTGGGCTGGGTGAGGCTGGGCGCGAGGCCGACGAAGCGGGTGGAGAGCAGGCGCGTGGTGGGGTCGCGCACACGGAACACGGTGAGGAAGAGGACGAGGAGGGTGACGCCCAGGAGCAGGAGCACGCCGAGGGTGACCAGGGCGCAGATGCAGATGCAGCGGCGGCGCCGGCGGCGTCTCAGGCGGCGGAGGCCGGCCTCGTCCGCAGGTTCGGCGTCGAGGGAAGGCGCGGTGCGCGTCGGCAGGCTGCACGCTGCGGCTGGGGAGGAGGCCATTGCGAACGTTGGAGCCCTACAAGGCTACAACAGATGATCGAATGGGCTAGCTAGTGATCGAGCTGTAATGGAAAGTGAGTGAGGGACGGAGAAACTATAACTAGGAGGGAATTAGAAATGAATTGGACTTGTTTGACGGCGGATGATGCCGTACGGACATGAAGCAATGCATCCAGCTATTAGTATTGTGATGAATTCTCGGCTGCTTATTGTTCATTTGATCAATCATTCATAAACTGGGCAACAACACGGCGTGTTGACTACGGGATACGCGCGGTTATTTTATCAGTTGATTTTCATGGCTTTAGCCGCTCGAATGTGATCGTCGTCTGAGTAAATGGAGTATAAAATATGTACTACTACTTGTGTATGACATATGCAAATAGCATGTCCGTAGGGAATAGGCTCCTTCATCCTCACGTTCTGCTCGATGTCCCCGTCGTCCGTCGAATACCAGGTGCTAGCCGATGTGTTATTGGCTCTCACATACCAGCTGGTTTGCCTTTCACTTGACAAAAATATCAGTTGCTTTCAACAACTTTCAGCACTATGTTGTGATGTGCCGTGTGTACCCCGTGTTGTCTCCGACATGTGAGACAAATATATATTCTTTCTTAGGGGAACTTAGGAAATGTTTGGTTGCCTCGCTTGATGCAATTTTGATCTATTTGGTTGTCCACGTAGCATCGAAATCTTGACCCGCACGAACCGCAAAGCCACCTCCTAATCAGGCCCTCTAGGAATGACGGACCACCGGACCATGTGACCTTGTGGTAATACCGCCCCCATGACCGGTAGTGCCGCTCCCGTATGGGAGCGAAACTACCGGACCAAGTGTTGGGTGAACTATCACAAATGGTTCATTCCCTCTGTTTTGCCTACAGTATTAGGGTGGTACTATCAAGGTCCTATGCAGTGGTATAGCTTAGCCCTTCGGAGTGCAGTTTGAATGGAACAACGGTAGTAGTGCTCTCCAGAGGGTAGTACCACTTAGTGCAAAAGCTGTGTAACGGTTGGATTTGTGTGAGGACTATCAATAGAAGGTCTTCTTCCCCAAGTTGACCTACCTCTTTGCTCTTTGTCCTCCATTGTTGCCATCAGTTTTATCTTGCCTGATCTCTCTTCCTAGCCACTCAAACTCGTTGACATTCTAGGATTTGAGAGAAAGAAGACCTAGATTTACACTTTCACCAAAGGAAATTTGATTCCTCCTACTTTCGCTTCTAGATCTTGTTACTCTTGTTTCGGTATTCTAGACAAAAGAGGTCACCTCTGAGGTCAAATTCATTGTGATGAGGCTTCATGGTGTTGTTGGAAGCCTCAAATTAAGTTGCGGAGATCGTCCCAACCTTGTTTGTGAAGGTTTCGATTGCCGCCTCCAAGGGCACCGCATAGGGGAATCGAAACACCTTTTATTGTGCGGGTGCGCGAGCAGAACGAGGTCAGTCATTGTAGCGTTTGTTGAGCATCGTGCCGCCACACCTCTCCAACTGAGACATACCTCCCCAAAAGGAGGAAACTCCGGGAGCTACATCATTGTCTCCACTTGCGGACTTCTTTCCTACACTTACTTGTTGCAAGCTAGCTTTATTGTGTATCTTTTCTAGCTTGTTATTATTTGTGTGCTTTGCATATAGGTTATTTATCTAGTTACATATCTAGATAATCTAATTTTTTGTTGTATCCCTTAAAATTGGAAAAGAGAATAAAAATCGTTAGTCACCTA
>NC_041393.1:232062319-232135703 GCF_002162155.2 Triticum dicoccoides
CCTTGTTAATCTTGTTATTATTGTGCTCTTTTCATTCCTTTCTAATATGTCTTTTCAAAAAGTGGCATCTATTCACCAAGGTGCGTGTCTTTTTCACCATATGGTACCTTAATATGGATGTTGCAAGAGGAGTCGCTTTTAGAATAAATCGGAGTTAATTGTGAAATTTGCTAGTGCACAACCCGTTACTCAAAGAAATGGCTAAAGAGAACCATATCTCCTAAAGTATATAGTCAAATAGAACATAAATACATGGCACATAATAGATGTTCATCCAATTAATGTATTGGATCCATACATGCTCAGTAGAGATAAGATTGCAAATACAGGAAGTGCATTCGGTTGACTCATAACTTGATAGACATCTTCTTTTACGACTGATAGCTCAATGCTACCCTATGAACTAAAATCCAGTAAACAAAACACATCATCTTTAAGTTCGCTTTCTAATTTTGAAGTCCTTACATTTAATTGAGGTATCCAATTTTTTGTTTTACAATTGTGGAGCCCTTTTGTCAGTGCGTGGGAGTTTTAGTCTTTCTTCTCTCTAAGCTCGGCAGGAATGAGCCGCTTAGAGAGCACACACCTCTCATGCTGCCCGTCCCCTTTTATCAAAGGTTGGCATCTGCTTTGTATTGTGGTCACATGTATACCTGCTCATCACTTTTTCGCACAATAACAATGTCTGCTTGTCAAACGAGTGCCACAACTCAAACAAAAGAAGAAGAAGAACTATCAGCCGCCATAAGAAGGACAAACAAGCGAACACTGCTCATCCCAGAAACAAATGTACACAAAGTGATCTCCAACCAGGTGCCAAAAAGGAGCCAGCGTGCTACTATGTAGCTCCTATAGCGAGCATTACCCTTAGATCGCCTATAGCCGATGCTAATGGGCTGGCTTGGTGCTGCCCATAAATTGATTTTTATATCTCCAAATGAATATTATATTTATTTATATAATTATTCAATATAAAATAAAAATGTTCGACTTTCTTTAAAGTGCCCACCTATTTCGAGTTTTCGACTAAGTTCGTGTGATTACCATTCTTAAAAATGTTCATTTGACTTTAGAAAATGTTCACCTATTAAAATATGTTCATGTAATTTTAGAGGAGGTTCATGTAACAATAAGTGTCACATATTCTTCCAAAAATCTTAGTGTAATTGAGAAAAATGTCATCTCATTTTACAAAAAAAATGGCACTTTTTAAAGAATTTCTTCCTATAATTTTAGGAAAGTGTTCATAACTTTTTTAAATAGTGTAATTTTAAAATGTGTTCACGTGTAAAAAAATGTCCATATCTTTGTTAAAAAATTATATTATAAAAATAGGAAAAACAAAAGAAAGAAAAGGAGATAAAAATTAATGATGAGAAAAAAGGAGAACCAAACAGAGAAAAAATAAAAAGCAAAATAAAAATAAAAAAAATAGGAAGAAAACCGTACCCCGATCGTGCAAAATGGGCCTCGGTTGTGTAGGGCAGTCGTGGACAATCAGCAAGCAAAAGATTCTGCCAGAGGTGCCGCACTGCGAAGCGCGGGAAATGCTTTTAGTATTTTCCATTAACAAAGCAAAAGATTCTGCTAGAAAAGATGACAAGTATTTATTTATTTTGATAAAAAACCAGGAGGAAAAGTATGTAGGCTTCATTTTAAACTTCACAACAAGTGAATTAATAAGTCAACACAGAATAGTTCTCGTAGATTTAGTCACAATAGATTGGTCAGTTCTTTAGTTTAGTTTGGCACTGGATGTAACATACCATTGTGAAAATCTGTGACGGCAAAGGTAACCTTCAATTATATTTACTTTGCCCTGAAAAAATAGTAGCCCTCAATCTATATCTATATCTATACATATACCTATACCTAATTTCTCGAAAAAAATAATATATACCTATACCTAATAATAATACCCAAATGATAACTACTTAATGTCAGGTCTCTGACGTCCCGACCCGAACGCGCTCGTCGCCATCATCGCACTGCACAACTTTTAAAGTTGAGAAGAGCGCCACGTTAGTAGAACCAATCGTTCAGTGTGTCTGGAGTCAACCCGAACGAGCGTGTTTTCTCTCCTCGCATCTTCCAGCGTGCACCCCACTGCCTCTCTTCTCCTAGCATTGACCACCCGTGCTCCGGCGAGCATCCGCAACACCGGCGCCCAGCACCAGGCCCCCACGCTGCTTCTCCTCCTCCCTCCTCTCGTTTTCTCCTTTCTCTTCCATCTCCCCCTCTCTCTAATCTCTCCCCCTCTCTCAGGAACTCTCCCCAGCCCGTCCATGACGCCCGCCGAGCTTCACCGGGCATTTTTTGTTCTTCTATGCATGCCCTCGATTGCAATTTTTATATAGCCTACAATGACAAACTCTTTTCTTCAATATAGTGCGACAACTCTTCAATTGTACATCATGGCATTTTTTCGAGGTCTTTGCCACATGACAATTTAAGTTCTAGGAGGGCATGGCTGATTTAGTTTATGGAGCATGGCAATTTAGTTCAAGGGATCATGGCATAGTTTATGGAGCATGGCAATTTTTAGTTATATGGACGTGTTGGGGAACGTAGCATGCAATTTCAAAAAAAATCCTACGCTCACGCAAGATCTATCTAGGAGATGCATAGCAACAAGAGGGGGAGAGTGTGTCTACGTACCCTCGTAGACCATAAGTGGAAGCGTTTGACAACGTGGTTGATGTAATCGAACTTCTTTTAGCTCCGACCGATCAAGTACCGAACGTACGACACCTCCAAATTCTGCACACGTTCAGCTCGATGAAGTCCCTCGTCCTCTTGATCCAGCAAAGGTGTTGAGGAAATAGATGAGTTCCGTCAGCATGATGGCATGGTGACGATGATGGTGATGTGATCCGCGCACGGCTTCGCCTAAGCACCGCGAGAATATGACTGAGGGTGTAAACTGTGGAGGGGGGCACCACACACGGCTAACAATTGATGTTTTTTGTGTTCTGGGCGCCCCCCTCCCCACATATATATAGGTTAGAGGGGAGGAGAGGCAGCTAGGGGCGCCCCAAGTAGGCCAATCCTACTTAGGGTCTTCCCCAATTCGGCCTCCCCCCTTCCATAATTGACGGATAAGAAAGGAAGGGGGAAGAGAGAAAGGAAGGGGGGCCGAAACCCCCTTGTTCCTTCTCCTATTCGGCCACATGCCAAAGGGGGGGGGCGCCAACCCTTGTGTGCTGGTGTGCTTCCCTCTTATGGCCCATATGGCCCATATCTTCTCCCCAGGGGTTCCGGTAACCCCTCTGGTACTCCGATATGTACCCGATACACTCTAGAACACTTCCGGTGTCCGAATACTATCATCCTATATATCAATCTTTACCTCTCGACCATTTCGAGACTCCTCGTCATGTCCTAATCTCATTTGGGACTCTGAACAACATTCGATCACCAAATCACATAATCATATAATACAATATCGTCATTGAACGTTAAGCGTGCGGACCCTATGGGTTCTAGAACTATGTAGGCATGACCGAGACACCTCTCCGATTAATAACCAATAGCGGGACCTGGATGCTCATATTAGCTCCCACATATTCTACGAAGATCTTTATCGGTCGAACCGTTATGACAACATACGTTATTCCCTTTGTCATCGGTATGTTACTTGCCTGAGATTCGATCGTCGGTATCTTCATACCTAGTTCAATCTCGTTACCGACAAGTCTCTTTACTTGTTCCATAATACATCATCCTGCAACTAACTCATTAGTCACTTTGCTTGCAAGGCTTCTTATGATGTGTATTATCGAGAGGACTCAGAGATACCTCTCCGATACTCAGAGTGACAAATCCTAATATCGATCTATGTCAACCCAACAAACACCTTCAGAGATACATGTAGAGCATTTTTGTAATCACCCAGTTACATTGTGACATTTGATAGCACACAAGGCATTCCTCCGGTATCCAGGAGCATAATCTCATAGTCGAAGGAATATGTATTTGACATGAAGAAAGCAATAGCAATAAAACTAAACAATCATAATGCTAAGCTAACAAATGGGTCTTGTCCATCACATCATTCTCCTAATGATGTGATCCTATTTATCAAATGATAACACATGTATCTTTGATCAACGAGCTAGTCTAGTAGAGGCTTTCTAGGGATACGGTATTTTGTCTATGTATCCACACATGTATCAAGTTTCTGATTAATACAATTCTAGCATGAATAATAAACATTTATCATGAAATAAGGAAATATAAAATAACAACTTTATGATTGCCTCTAGGGCATATTTCCTTTAGTCTCCCACTTGCACTAGAGTCAATAATCTAGTTCACATCGCCATGTGATTTAATACCAATAGTTCACATCCTCATGTGATTAACACCCATAGTTAACATCGCCATGTGACCAACACCCAAAGGGTTCACTAGAGTCAATAATCTAGTTCACATCGCCATGTGATTAACACACAAAGAGTACTAAGGTGTGATCATGTTTTGCTTGTGAGAGAGGTTTAGTCAATGGGTCTGTCACATTTAGATTTGTATGTATTTTGCAAATTTCTATGTCTACAAAGCTATGTATGGAGATACTCTAGCTAATTGCTCCCACTTTCAATATGTATCCAGATTGAGACTTAGAGTCATCTAGATCAGTGTCAAAGCTTGCATCGATGTAACTCTTTACGATGAACTCTTTATCACCTCCATAACCGAGAAACATTTCCTTGGTTATCTTTAAGGTAACTAAGGATAATTTTGACCGTTGTCCAGTGATCTACTCCTGGATCACTATTGTACCCCCTTGCCAAACTCATGGCAAGGTACACAATAGGCTTGGTACACAACATGGCATACTTTATAGAACCTATGGCTAAGGCATAGAATGACTTTCATTCTCTTTTTGTCTTCTGCCGTGGTCGGGTTTTGAGTCTTTACTCAACTTCACACCTTACAATACAGACAAGAACTCCTTCTTTGACTGGTCCATTTTTTAACTCCTTCAAAAATCTTGTCAAGGTATGCACTTATTGAAAGTCTTATCAAGCGTCTTGATCTATCTCTATAGATCTTGATGCCCAATATGTAAGCAGCTTTACCGAGGTCTTTCATTGAAAAATTCTTATTCAAGTATCCTTTTATGCTATCCAGAAACTTCTATATCATTTCCAATCAACAATATGTCATCCACATATAATATCAGAAATGATATAGAGCTCCCACCCACTTTCTTGTAAATACAGGCTTCAACGTAAGTCTGTATAAAACCATATGCCTTGATCACCTCATCAAAGCGCATATTCCAACTCTAAGATGCTTCCACCAGTCCATAGATGGATCGCTGGAGCTTGTACATTTTGTTAGCACCTTTAGGATTGACAAAACCTTCTGGTTGCATGATATACAACTCTTCTTTAAGAAATCCATTAAGGAATGCAGTTTTGACGTCCATTTGCCAGATTTCGTAATTATAAAATGTGGCAATTGCTAACATGATTTGGAAAGACTTGAGCATTGCTACGGGTGAGAAAGTCTCATCATAGTCAACTCCTTGAACTTGTCGAAAACCTTTTGCAACAAGTCGAGCTTTATAGACAGTAACATTA
Source organism: Triticum dicoccoides (assembly GCF_002162155.2). Lineage (NCBI taxonomy): Eukaryota > Viridiplantae > Streptophyta > Magnoliopsida > Poales > Poaceae > Triticum > Triticum dicoccoides. Next base: position 232,067,908 of record NC_041393.1, read on the forward strand.
CCATCAACGTCAGTCTTCATCGGGCAAATCCACCAAAGTTCACACTTTGTTCTCATACATGGATCCTATCTCAGATTTCATGGCCTAAAGCCATTTATCAGAATCTGGGATCATCATAGCTTCTCCATAGTTCGTAGGTTCGCCATGGTCTAGTAACATGACTTCCAAAACAGGATTATCGTACCACTCTGGTGTAGATCGTGTTCTGGTTGACCTACAAGGTTGGGTAGTAACTTTATCTGAAGTTACATTATCATCATCATTAGCTTCCTCTCTAGTTGGTGTAGGCATCACGGGAACAGATTTCTCTGATGAGCTACTTTCCAAATTGAGAGAAGGTACAATTACCTCATCAAGTTCTAGTTTCCTCCCACTCACTTTTTTTGAGAGAAACTCCTTCTCTAGAAAGGTTCCATTCTTGGCAACAAAGATCTTGCCTTTGGATCTGTGGTAGAAGGTGTACCCAATTGTTTCCTTAGGGTATCCTATGAAGACACACTTCTCCGATTTGGGTTCGAGCTTATCAGGCTGAAGCCTTTTGTTGCAACCCCAAACTTTAAGAAACGGTAGCTTATGTTTATTGCCAAACCATAGTTCATACGGTGTCGTCTCAACAGATTCAGACGGTGCCCTATTTAACGTGAATGCATCTGTCTCTAATGCATAACCCCAAAATGATAGTGGTAAATCGGTAAGAGATATCATAGATTGCACCATATCTAGTAAAGTACGGTTACGACGTTCGGACACACCATTACGCTGTGGTGTTCCAGGTGGCGTGAGTTGTGAAACTATTCCACATTGTTTTAAATGAAGGCCAAACTCGTAACTCAAATATTCGCCTCCGCGATTAGATCGTAGAAACTTTATTTTCTTGTTACGATGATTCTCCGCTTATCTCTGAAATTCTTTGAACTTTTCAAATGTTTCAGACTTGTGCTTCATTAAGTAGATATACCCATATCTTCTTAAATCATCTGTGGAGGTTAGAAAATAACGATATCCGCCACGTGCCTCAACACTCATCGAACCGCATACATCAGTATGTATTGTTTCCAATAAGTCATTGGCTTGCTCCATTGTTTCGGAGAACAGAGTTTTAGTCATCTTTCCCATGAGGCATGGTTCAGAAGTATCAAATGATTCATAATCAAGTGATTCCAAAAGTCCATCTGCATGGAGTTTCTTCATGCGCTTTACACCAATATGACCAAAAATGGCAGTGCCACAAATATGTTGCACTATCATTATCAACTTTATCAATATTATGAATATGTGTATCACTACGATCGAGATTCAATAAACCATTTACATTGGGTGTATGACCATAGAAGGTTTTATTCATGTAAACAGAACAACAATTATTCTTTGACTTAAATGAAAAACCGTATTGCAATAAACATGAACCGATCATATTTATGCTCACACCAAATAACATTTATCTAGGTCCAACTCTAATCCCGAAGGTAGGGGGAGTGTGCGATGGTGATCTTATCAACCTTGGAATCACTTCCAACACACATCGTCACCTCGCCCTTAACTAGTCTCTATTCATTTTGCAACTCCTATTTTGAGTTCTAATCTTAGCAACTGAACCGGTTTCAAATACCCAGGGGTTACTATGAACACTAGTAAAGTACACATCAATAACATGTATATCAAATATACTTTTGTTCACTTTGCCATCCTTCTCATCCGCCAAGTATTTGGAGTAGTTCCGTTTCCAGTGACCATTCCCTTTGCAGTAGAAGCACTCAGTTTCAGGCTTAGGTCTAGCTTTGGGTTTCTTCATAGGAGTGGCAACTTGCTTGTCATTCTTCTTGAAATTCCATTTCTTTTCCTTTACCCTTTATCTTGAAACTAGTGGTCTTGTTAACCATCAACACTTGATGTTCTTTCTTGATTTCTACCTTCACCGATTTTAGCATCGCGAAGAGCTCGGGAATCCTTTTTCGTTATTCCTTGCACACTATAGTTCATCATGAAGTTCTATTAGCTTAGTGATAGTGACTAGAGAACTCTGTCAATCACTATCTTATCTGGAAGATTAACCCCCACTTGATTCAAGCGATTGTAGTGCCCATACATTCTGAGCACATGCTCACTGGATGAGCTATTCTCCTCCATCTTGTAGGCAAAGTACTTGTTAGAGGTCTCATACCTCTCAACACGGGCATGAGTCTGAAATACCAATTTTAGCTCTTGGAACATCTCATATGTTCCGTGGCGTTCAAAACATCTTTGAAGCCCCGATTCTAAGCCATAAAGCATGGCGCACTAAACTATCAAGTAGTCATCATATCAAGCTTGCCAAACTTTCATAACATCTGCATCTACTCCTGTAATAGGTCTGTCACCTAGCGGTGCATCAAGGACATAATTCTTCTGTACAGCAATGAGGATAATCCTCAGATCACGGACCCAGTCCACATCATTTCTACTATCATCTTTCAACTTAGTTTTCTCTAGGAACATATCAAAAACATACGGGAGCTACAACACCAGCTATTGATCTACAACATAAATATGCAAATACTATCAGGACTAAGTTCATGATAAATTAAGTTCAATTAATCAAATTACTTACGAACTCCCACTTAGATAGACATCCCTCAAGTCATCTAAATGATACATGGTCTAAATCAACTAAACCATGTTCGACCATCACGTGAGATGGAGTAGTCATCAATGGTGAACATCTCTATGTTGATCATATCTACTATATGATTCACATTCGACCTTTCGGTCTCCAGTGTTCCGAGGCCATGTCTGTACATGCTAGGCTCGTCAAGTTTAACCCGAGTATTCCGCACGTGCAAAACTGTCTTGCACCCGTTGTACGTGAACGTAGAGCCTATCACATCTGATCATCACGTGGTGTCCAGCACGAAGAACTGTCGCAACGGTGCATACTCAGGGAGAACACTTAACCTTAAAGTTTTAGTTAAGAGGTCATCTTATAATGCTACCGTTGTACTAAGCAAAATAAGATGCATAAAAATAAACATCACATGCAATCAAAATAAGTGACATGGTATGGCCATCATCATCTTGTGCTTTTGATCTCCATCTCCAAAGCATCGTCATGATCTCCATTTTCATCGCTCGACACCTTGATCTCCATCGTTGCATCGTGGTTGTCTCGCCAACTATTGCTTCTACAACTATCGCTACCGCATCATGATAAAGTAAAGCAATTACATGGCGTTTGCATTTCATACAATAAAGAGACAACCATAAGGCTCCTGCCGGTTGCCGATATCTTTTACAAAACATGATCATCTCATACAATAACGTGTATCACATCAAGTCTTGATGATACGTCCATTTTGCGTCATGTTTCCTACTGTTATTTATGTTGTTCTATTGTATAATAATGCTTTTTGGAGTAATTCTAATGCATTTTCTCTCATAATATGCAAGGTATGCACAAAGGGGGAGAATTCTGGCAGCTGGAAATCTGGACCTGAAAAAGCTACGTCAACCCACCTATTCTGCGCAACTCCAAATGAGGTGAAACTTCCCGAGGATTTTTTATGGAATATTTAAGAATTATTGGAGCAAATAAGTACCAGAGGAGGGTCACCAGGCGGGCACAACCCACCTGGGCGCGCCAGGAGGCCCAGGCGTGCCCTGGTGGGTGCTGCCCTCCTCGGCCCACCTCCGGTGCCCATCTTCTGGTATATACGTCATTTTGACCTAGAAAAAATAAGGAGAGGACTTTTGGGACGAAGGGCCGACGCCTTGAGGTGGAACTTGGGCAGGAGCACTTTTGCCCTCCGGCGGAGCGATTCCGCCGGGGGAACTTCCCTCCTGGAGGGGGAAATCATCGTCATCATCATCACCAACAACTCTCCCATCTTGGGGAGGGATATCTTCGTCAACATCTTCAACAACACCAACTCCTCTCAAAACCTAGTTCATCTCTTGTGTTCAATCTTTATATAAAAACTGTAGATTGGTGCCTGTGGGTGACTAGTAGTGTTGATTACATCTTGTAGTTGATTACTATATGGTTTATTTGGTGGAAGATTATATGTTCAGATCCATTATGCTATTTAATACCCCTCTAATCTTGAGCATGATTATCATTTGTGAGTAGTTACTTTCGTTCTTGAGGTCACGGGAGAAATCATGTTGCAAGTAATCATGTAAACTTGATATGTGTTCGATATTTTGATGATATGTATGTTGTCATTCTCTTAGTGGTGTCATGTGAACATCGACTACATGACACTTCACCATATTTTGGCCTAAGGGAAAGCATTGTGGATTAGTTATTAGATGGTGGGTTGCGAGAGTGATAGAATCTTAAACCCTAGTTTATGCGCTATTCCATAAGGGACCGATTGGATCCAAAAGTTTAATGTTATGGTTAGAATTTATTCTTAATACTTTTATCGTAGTGGAGGATGCTTGTGAGATGGTTAATCATAAGTAGGAGGTTTGTTCAAGTAAGAACAGCACCTAAGCACAGGTCCACCCACATATCAAATTATCAAAGTACCGAACACGAATTAATTAAGCCAACATGATGAAAGTGACTAGATGAAATTCTCGTGTGCCCTCAAGAACACTTTGCTTATTATCAGAAACCGTTTTGGCCTGTCCTTTGCCTCAAAAGGATTGGGATACCTTGCTGCACTTTTGTTACTACTATCATTACTTGCTCGTTACAAATTATCTTGCTATCAAACTACTCAGCTACTTACAAGTTTAGCACTTGCAGACATTACCTTGCTAAAAACCACTTGTCATTTCCTTATGCTCCTCGTTGGGTTCGACACTCTTACTTATCGAAAAGGCTACAATTGACCCCATATACTTGTGGGTCATCAAGGCTATTTTCTGGCGCTATTGCCGGGGAGTGAAGCACTCTTGGTAAGTGGAAATTGGTAAGGAAACGTTATTACTATGTGCTGAAATTATTGTCACTTGCTACTATGGAAAACAATCCTTTGAGGGGTTTGTTCGGGGTATCTTCACCTCGACCAGAACCACAATTAGTTTCCCCTCAACCTACTGCACCTACTGAAAATATTGAATATGAAATTTCTTCGGGTATGTTAGAACAACTGATAGGTAATCCTTATGCAGGAGATGGAACCGAACATCCTGATATGCACTTGATATATGTGGATGAAATTTGTGGATTATTTAAGCTTGCAGGTTTGCCCGGAGATGAAGCTAAGAAGAAGGTTTTCCCTTTATCTTTGAAGGGAAAAGCATTGACATGGTATAGACTATGCGATGATATTGGATCTTGGAACTGGAATCGGTTGAAATTGGAATTTCATCAAAAAAAATATCCTATGCATCCAGTTCATCGTGATCGGAATTATATATATAATTTTTGGCCTCGTGAAGGAGAAAGTATCGCTCTAGCTTGGGGCAAGCTTAATTCAATGTTATATTCATGCCCCAATCATGAGCTCTCAAGAGAAATTATTATTTAGAATTTTTATGCTCGGCTTTCTCGTAATGATCAATCCATGCTCGATACTTCTTGTAATGGTTCTTTTATGAAGAAAACTATTGAACTCCGGTGGGATCTTTTAGAAAGAATTAAACGCAACTCTGAAGATTGGGAACTCGACGAAGGTAAAGAGTCAGGTATTGAACCTAAGTTTGATTGTGTTAAATCTTTTATGAATACCGATGCTTTTCAAAAGTTTAGCACTAAATATGGACTTGAGTCAGAGATAGTAGCTTCCTTTTGTGAATCTTTTGCTAGTCATGTTGATCTCCCTAAGGAGAAGTGGTTTAAATATCACCCACCAATTAAAAATAAATTAAAGAACCGGTAAAAGCTGAGGAAGAAACTATCATTTACAATGTTGATCCAGTTGTTCCCACTGCTTATATTGAAAACCCACATTTCCCTATTAGGATGAAGGAACATGATATAGCTTCAACTGTGGTTAACAAAAGTTATGTTAGAACACCCAAACCATATGAACAAATCAGAGTTGAACCTAGTGTTGCTATGGTTAAAGATCTATTAGTTGATAATATTGATGGGCATGCTATTTACCTCTGTGGTGAAGCTTCTAGAATTACCAAACCTGAAGCAAAAGATAAACATAGACATGTTGTTGGCATGCTTGTTGTCTCAGTTAAGATAGGAGATCACTGTTATCATGGGTTATGTGACCTTGGTGCTAGTGTGAGTGTTATTCCTTTTTCCTTATATCAAGAAATTAAAGATGAAATAGCACCTGCTGAAATAGAAGGCATAGATGTCACTATTAAACTTGCTAATAGAGATACTATATCAATTGGTATTCTTAGAGATGTTGAAGTCTTGTGTGGGAAAAAAATACCCTACTGATTTTCTTGGTCTTAGCTCCCCACAAGATGATTTCTCCAATTATTTTTGGTAGACCTTTCTTGAACACCGTCAATGCTAAAATAGATTGTGAGAAACAAGCTATCGGTGTTAGCTTTGGTGATGAATCTCATGAATTTAATTTTTCCAAGTTTAGTAGACAACCTCATAAGAAAGATTTGACTAGTAAGGATGAAATTATTGGTCTTGCTTCTATTGTTGTGCCTCCTACTAATCCTTTAGAACAATATTTGCTAGACCATGAAAATGATTTGCATATGCATGAAAGAAATGAAATAGATAGAATCTTTTTCGAACAACAACCTTTGCTTAAACACAGTTTGCCTATTAAAACTCTAGGAGGCCCTCCTCCACCTAAAGGTGATCCTGTGTTTGAATTAAAAACATTGCCAAACACTTTGAAATATGCTTATCTTGATGAGAAAAAGATGTATCCTGTTATTATTAGTGCTAACCTTTCAGAACATGAAGAATAAAGATTATTGAAAGTTCTAAGGAAGCACAGAGTTGCTATTGGATATACTCTTGATGATCTTAAGGGCATTAGTCCCATTCTATGTCAGCACAAGATTAATATGGAACCTGATGCTAAACCCCTTGTTGATCACCAACGTCGGTTAAAACCGAAGATGAAAGAAGTGGTAAGAATGGAAATATTGAAACTTCTGGAAGCAGGTATAATCTATCCTATAGCTGATAGTAGATGGGTAAGTCATGTTCATTGTGTCCCTAAGAAGGGAGATATTACTGTTGTTCCTAATGATAAGAATGAGCTCATTCCATAAAGAATTGTCACAGGCTATAGAATGGTAATTGATTATAGAAAATTAAACAAAGCAACTAGAAAAGGTCATTACCCTCTGCCTTTTATTGATCAAATGTTAGAAAGATTATCTAAGCACACACATTTTTGCTTCCTTGATTTATATTCTGTTTTTTCACAAATACCTGTTTTACAACCTGATCAAGAAAATACCACTTTTACTTGTCCTTTTGGAACATTTGCGTATAGATGTATGCCTTTTTGTTTATGTAATGCACCTGCTGCCTTTCAAAGATGTATGACTGCTATATTCTCTGATTTTTGTGAAAAAAAGATTGTTTAGCTTTTCATGGATGACTTTTCTGTTTATGGGAAGTCTTTTGATGATTGTTTAAGCAATCATGATCGAGTTTTGCAGAGATGTGAACATACAAATCTTGTCTTGAATTGGGAGAAGTGCCACTTTATGGTTAACGAAGGTATTGTTTTGGGCCAACAAAATTCTGAAAGAGGCATTGAGGTGGACAAAGCCAAGGTTGATGCAATTGAGAAAATGCCATGTCCTAAAGATATCAAAGGTATTCATAGTTTCCTTGGTCATGCTGGTTTCTATAGGAGGTTTATCAAAGACTTTTCTAAAATTTCTAGGCCTCTTACGAATCTTTTGCAAAAAGGATATTCCCTTTGTGTTGGATGATGATTGCTTGGAAGCCTTTGAAACACTAAAGAAAGCCTTAATTACTGCACCTGTTGTTCAACCACCTGACTGGAACCTGCCTTCTAAGATTATGTGTGATGCTAGTAAAACTCTAGACAGTGCTCAATGAAACTATGCTACTACTAAAAAAGAATTCTTAGCAGTGGTGTTTGCTTGTGATAAATTCAGATCTTGCATTGTTTATTATAAAGTAATTGTTCACACCGATCATGGTGCTATAAAATATCTTATGGAAAAGAAAGATGCTAAACCTAGACTCATTAGGTGGGTTCTTCTGCTACAAGAATTTGATTTGTGTATTACTGATAGGAAAGAAGCAGAGAACCCCGTAGCTGATAACTTGTCTAGGTTTGAAAATATTCTTGATGACCCACAACCTATTAATGATAGCTTTCCTGATGAACAATTAGCTGCAATAAATGTTTCTAATAGTACACCTTGGTATGATGACTATGCTAATTATATTGTTGCTAAATACATACCACCTAGCTTCACATACCAACAAAAGAAAAAATTCTTCTATGATTTAAGACATCACTTTTGGGATGACCCACATCTTTATAAAGAAGGAGTAGATGGTATTATTAGACGTTGTGTACCTGAACATGAACAGGAACAAATCCTACGGAAATGTCACTCTAAAGCTTATGGAGGACATCACGCGGGAGACAGAACCGCTCATAAGGTATTGCAATCTGGTTTTTATTGGCCTACTCTCTTCAAAGATGCTCGTAAGTTTCTCTCGTCTTGTGATGAATGCCAAAGAATAGGTAATATCAGTAAGCGTCAAGAAATGCCTATGAATTATTCACTTGCAGTTGAACCATTTGATGTTTTGGGATTTGATTTCATGGGACCTTTTCCTTCCTCTAATGGGTATACACATATTTTGGTTGCTGTTGATTATGTTACTAAGTGGGTAGAAGCTATTCCAACCAATAGTGTTGATCACAACACCTCTATTAAAATGCTTAAGGAAGTTATTTTCCCAAGGTTTGGAGTCCCTAGATATTTAATGACTGATGGTGGTTCACACTTCATTCATGGTGCTTTCCATAAAATGCTTGCTAAGTATGATGTTAACCATAGAATTGCATCACCTTATCATCCTTAGTCTAGTGGTCAAGTTGAACTTAGCAATAGAGAAATAAAGCTAATCTTACAAAAGACTGTCAATAGGTCCCGGAAGAATTGGCCTAAGAAATTAGATGATGCACTTTGGGCTTATAGAACAGCTTATAAAAATCCTATGGGTATGTCTCCATATAAAATGGTTTATGGAAAAGCTTGTCATTTACCTCTTGAGTTAGAACACAAAGCATTTTGGGCAATTAAAGAACTCAATTATGATTTCAAACTTGCTGGTGAAAAGAGGTTATTTGATATTAGCTCACTAGATAAATGGAGAACCCAGGCTTATGAAAATGCAAAGTTATGCAAAGAAAAAGTTAAAAGATGGCATGACAAAAGAATCCAAAAGAGTGAGTTCAAAGTTGGAGAATATGTTATTTTGTACAACTCTCGTTTCAGATTCTTTGCAGGAAAACTCCTCTCCAAATGGGAAGGACCCTATGTCATCGAGGAGGTCTATCGATCCGGAGCTATTGATGACCCACAAGTATAGGGGATCTATCGTAGTCCTTTCGATAAGTAAGAGTGCCGAACCCAACGAGGAGCAGAAGGAAATGATAAGCGGTTTTCAGTAAGGTTTTCTCTGCAAGCACTGAAATAGTAGGTGATAGATAGTTTTGTGATAAGATAAATAGTAACAAGCAAAAAGTAAATAAAGTAAATAAAGTGCAGCAAGGTGGCCCAATCCTTTATGTAGCAAAGGATAAGCCTGGACAAATTCTAATAATTAAGAAGGAGCTCCCGAGGACACATTGGGAATTATCGTCAAGCTAGTTTTCATCACGTTCATAAGATTCGCGTCCGGTACTTTGATAATTTGATATGTGGGTGGACCGGTACTTGGGTACTGCCCTAACTTGGACAAGCATCCCACTTATGATTAACCCCTATTGCAAGCGTCCGCAACTACAAAAGAAGGTATTAAGGTAAACCTAACCACAACATTAAGCATATGGATCCATATCAACCCCTAACGAAGCAACGCATAAACTAGGGTTTAAGCTTCTGTCACTCTAGCAACCCATCATCTACTTATTACTTCCCCATGCCTTCATCTAGGCCCAAGTAATGGTGAAGTTTCATGTAGTCGATGTTCACATAACACCACTAGAGGAAAAGACAACATACATCTCATCAAAATATCGAACGAATACCAAATTCACATGACTACTAATAGCAAGACTTTACCCATGTCCTCAGGAACAAACGTAACTACTCACAAAGCATATTCATGTTCATAATCAGAGGATTAATAATATGCATAAAGGATCTGAACATATGATCTTCCACCAAGTAAACCAACTAGCATCAACTACAAGGAGTAATCAACACTACTAGCAACCCACAGGTACCAATTTGTGGTTTTGATACAAGATCGGATACAAGAGATGAACTAGGGTTTTGAGAGGAGATGGTGCTGGTGAAGATGTTGATGGAGATTGACCCCCTCTCGATGAGAGGATCGTTGGTGATGATTTCCCCCTCTCGGAGGGAAGTGTCCCCGGCAGAACAGCTCCGCCAGAGCCCTAGATTGATTCCGCCAAGGTTCCGCCTCGTGGCGGCGGAGTTTCGTCCCGTAAGCTTGCCCATGATTTTTTCCAGGACAAAACCCTTCATATAGCATAAGATGGATGCCAGAGGCCCACCAGGGGGCCCAGGAGATAGGGGGCCACGCCCTACAGGGGGAGCCAGCCCTCCTGTCTCCTGGACAGGGTGTGGGCCCCCTGGCCTATTTCTTTTGCTCATAAATTCTTATTAAATCCAAAAAGTTGTTTCGTGGAGTTTCAGGACTTTTGGAGTTGTGCAGAATAGGTTTCCAACATTTGCTCCTTTTCCAGCCAGAATTCCAGCTGCCGGCATTCCCCCTCTTCATGGTAAACCTTGTAAAATAAGAGAGAATAGCCATAAGTATTGAGATATAATGTGTAATAACAGCCCATAATGCAATAAATATTGATATAAAAGCATGATGCAAAATGGACGTATCAACTCCCCCAAGCTTAGACCTCGCTTGTCCTCAAACGGAAGCCGAAATCGAAAAATATGTCCACATGTTTAGAGATAGAGGTGTCGATAAAAAATAAAATACGGACATGGGGCAACATGATCATTCTAATAACAGCGACATATATAGATTTTGTCATATGATTTCCTAAGCTCAAGTAATAAGCAATTCACAATGTCAAGTATGGTTCAAAAACTTCATTGGGAACTAACAAACTATAATATCAGTCATTGAAGCAATTGCAATTTATCATAACATCAGAAAGAGTCAATAATAGGGATTTTCAATAGACTCACATACTCAACTATCTCGTAGTCTCATATAATTGTTAACACTCACGCAATACTTGTGGTTATAGAGTTTCAGCCGGACACTGAGAAAGATAGGGGCTTATTGTGTTGCCTCCCAATGTATTCACCTTTAGGTGATGTCAACAATAATAGCCTATGCCAACTTACATCCAATTGGATATATATATATCATGATCTTTCAAACACGAGGAGCTTGCCAAAGGATAAAAATAAAAAGGGAAAGGTGAGCATCACCTTGACTCAAGCATAAAGTAAAAGCATAAAGTAAAAGATATGCCCTTTGCAGAGGGAAGCAGAGGTTGTCATGCGCATTTAGGGTTGATGCATAAAGTCTTAGTGCAAAAGAACGTCACTTTATATTGCCCCTTGTCTGTGGACCTTTATTATGCAGTCTGTCGCTTTTATTACTTCCACAACAAGTTCGTACAAAGCTTATTTTCTCCGCACTAATAAGTCATACATATTCAGAGAGCATTTTTTATTGCTCGCACCGATGACAACTTACTTGAAGGATCTTACTCAATCCATAGGTAGGTATGGTGGACTCTCGTGGCAAAACCGGGTTTAAGGATAATTGTAAGCACAAGTAGTATCTCTACTTGGTGCAAGGAATTTGGCTAGCATGAGGGGGAAAGCCAAGCTCAACATGTTTGGAAGGTTAATGACAATATACTTTAACTGAGATGTCGGAAAACATAAACCATTACGTTGTCTTCCTTGTCCAACGTCAACTCTTTTAGCATGTCATACTTAATGAGTGCTCCCAATTATAAAAGATGTCCAAGATAATATATTTATATGTGAACCCCTCTTTCCTTATCACTTCCTATTAATTGCAGCGATGACCAAGGCTACGTTCATCAACTCTCAACAATTTTTATGCCTCATACTTTCTATGTGTGCAGTTATCACTATCCATAAGATCAATATGAACTCTTTTGTTCTTTCTACTTTCACAAGATCATGGTAACATAGCAAAGCCCTTGACTCAACACTAATATTTATTATAGATAGCACACGGACTCGATTACATAAAGAGATCACAAAGCAAAACTCAAAACTACTTGATATTAAAAACTTCGAACTACTAGATCAAGATACTACTAAAAGGGTTGAACTAAATAAAGCGGTAAAAATAGGAGTGTGGTGGTGATACGATACTGGGGCACCTCCCCCAAGCTTGGCAGTTGCCAAGGGGAGTGCCCATACCCATGTGATTATTTCTTCAGAGGTGGTGAAGTAGGAGTTGTTGCATTTTTCTTCTCTAGCTTGCGTCTGAGGCTAAAATTTTCCTCCCTCAGATCCTCATTCTCGAGCTCAAGTTTCATTATCTTTTTGCGTAGTGCTGCCTTGCTGTCCTGCAAAAAACGTGGTGGGATAGATTGGACCTTAGGGAGGCTTGACTTCTTGAACTCCACATGCATATCACAAGGTTGAGTAGTGGATTGTCCTCTTCATCGGAGCTTGTCTCCTCCCTCCTCTTTGGATTATAGTCTTCTTCTTCCTCTGTGGTCCAGCCATAATGTTCCACATCACCATATACTTTTGGGTTTGCAATATAATCAGCCATGTAGCTCTCTCCCTCTGAATCTTGGGACGACATCTTGTTCCAAATCTGCAACAGGAACAGCTCGAAACGAAAACAAAGGATATTTGCGTGATACGTTGGTCAAAACCTTCGGGGGTATATATAATGAATTTTTACCGACCAAAATATGTAACATACAAGAAAACGGAGTCCGAGAGGCACACGAGGTGACCAAGAGACAGGGGGCGCGCCCTACAGGGGGGGGGCTCCTCTCTCGTGGGAGCCTCGTGCCCCTTTCGGACTACTTCTTTCTTCCCAAAATTCTTAAATAATCCAAAACTGATAAAAATTGCCATTAGAGTTGTTTTGGAGTCAGTTTACTTACCGTGCCACGTACCTATGCCCTTTCGGAGTCTGGAACGTTCTGGAAAGTGTCTCTTATGTATTCCTCAGGGGTTATGGTTTCAATAATATTAGTTTCAACATTGATAGGATTACCTAAAATATAATGTTTAATTCTTTGACCGTTTACCACCCTCGGATTTGTGCCTTTGAAGTTGTTGATTTTTATAGCACCAGAACGATAGACCTCCTCGATGACATAGGGACTTCCCATTTTGAAAGAAGTTTTCCTGCAAAAAGTCTTAAATGAGAGTTGAATAATAACACATAATCTCCTACGTTAAACTCACGCTTTTGTATCCTCTTATCATGCCAGCGTTTGACTTTTTCTTTGAAAAGCTTGGCATTCTCATATGCTTGGGTTCTCCATTCATCAAGTGAGCTAATATCAAACAACCTCTTCTCACCGGCAAGTTTGAAATCATAATTGAGCTCTTTAATAGCCCAATATGCTTTATGTTCAAGTTCAAGAGGTAAATGACATGCTTTTCCATAAACCATCTTATAAGGAGACATACCCATAGGATTTTTGTATGCAGTTCTATAGGCCCATAATGCATCATCAAGTTTTTTGGACCAATTCTTTCTAGATCTATTCACAGTCTTTTGCAAAATTAATTTGAGCTCTCTATTGCTCAACTCTACTTGACCACTAGACTGCGGGTGATAAGGAGATGCGATTCTATGATTGACATCATACTTAGCAAGCATCTTACGGAAAGCACCATGAATAAAGTGTGAACCACCATCAGTCATAAGATATCTAGGGACTCCAAACCTCGGTAAAATAACTTCTTTAAGCATTTTAATAGAAGTGTTATGATCAGCACTACTAGTTGGAATAGCTTCTACCCACTTAGTAACGTAATCAACAGCAACTAAAATATGTGTATAACCATTGGAGGCAGGAAAAGGTCCCATATAATCAAAGCCCCAAACATCAAACGGTTCAATAACAAGAGAATAATTCATAGGCATTTCTTGACGTCTACTAATGTTACCTATTCTTTGACATTCATCACAAGATAAGACAAACTTACGAGCATCTTTGAAGAGAGTAGGCCAATAGAAACAAGATTGTAGTACCTTGTGTGCAGTTCTATCTCCAGCGTGGTGTCCTCCATAGGATTCAGAGTGACACTTGCATAGGATTTGTTCCTGTTCATGCTCAGACACACAACATCTAATAATACCATCAACTCCTTCTTTATAAAGGTGTGGATTATCCCAGAAGTAATGTCTTAAATCATAAAAGAACTTTTTCTTTTGCTGGTATGTGAAACTAGGCGGTATATATTTAGCAACAATGTAATTAGCATAGTCATCATACCAAGGAGCAGTACGAGAAACATTGACGACCGCTAGTTGTTCATCAGGAAAGCTATCATTAATAGGCAGTGGGTCATCAAGAACATTCTCTAACCTAGACAAGTTGTCTGCAACGGGGTTCTCAGCTCCCTTTCTATCAATAATATGCAAGTCAAATTCTTGGAGCAAGAGAACCCATCTAATGAGCCTAGGCTTAGCATCTTTATTTTCCATAATATATTAAATAGCAACATGATCAGTGTGAATAGTAACTTCGAAATAAACAATATAAGGTCTAAACTTATCACATGCAAACACAACTGCTAAGAACTCTTTTTCAGTAGTAGCATAATTTCTCTGGGCAGTATCAAGGGTCTTACTAGCATACTGGATAACATTCAATTTCTTATCGACTCTTTGCCCTAAAACAGCACCTACAGCATAATCACTAGCATCACACATTATTTCAAAAGGTAAAATCCAATCAGGTGGCTGAAAATAGGTGCAGTGATCAAAGCTTTCTTAAGTGTTTCAAATGCTTCTACACAATCATCATCAAATACAAAAGGAATATCTTTTTGCAATAGATTAGTCAGAGGCCTAGAGATTTTAGAAAAGTCCTTATTGAACCTCCTATAAAAACCGGCATGACCAAGGAAACTTCTTATACCTTTTATGTCCTTGGGACATGGCATCTTTTCAATAGCATCAATTTTGGCTTTATCAACTTCAATACCTCTCTCGGAGATCTTGTGCCCCAAGACAATGCCTTCATTAACCATAAAGTGACACTTTTCTCAATTCAGGACGAGACTAGTGTCTTTGCATCTCTGCAAAACTCGATCAAGGTTGCTCAAACAATCATCAAAAGAGGATCCATAGACGGAGAAGTCATCCATGAATACCTCACAAATCTTTTCACAAAAATCAGAAAATATAGCCATCATGCATCTTTGAAAGGTAGCAGGTGCATTACATAAACCAAAAGGCATACGTCTATAAGCAAAAGTACCAAAAGGGCAAGTAAAAGTAGTTTTAGATTGATCTTGCGCGGACACAGGTATTTGAGAGAAGCCAGAATAACCATCTAGAAAGCAAAAATGTGTGTATTTGGATAGCCTTTCTAGCATTTGATCAATAAAAGGTAAAGGGTAATGATCTTTCTTAGTAGCTTTATTTAACTTACGAAAATCAATTACCATCCTATAGCCTGTAATAATTCTTTGCGGGATCAATTCATCTTTATCATTAGGGACAATGGTAATACCTCCCTTTTTAGGGACACAATGGACAAGGCTTACCCATTCACTATCAGCAACAGGATAAATAATACCTGCCTCAAGGAGCTTTAGTATCTCCTTTCTTACCACTTCTTTCATTTTGGGATTTAATCGTCTTTGAGGATCTCTAACTGGTTTGGCATCTTTCTCCAATGAAATTTTGTGTTGACATAATGTGGGACTAATGCCCTTAAGATCATCCAGAGTATATCCAATAGCAGCTCGGTGTTTCTTCAGAGTTTTCAATAATCTTTCTTCTTCTTTCTCTGAAAGGTTAGCACTAATAATAACAGGATATATTTCTTTTTCATCAAGATAAGCATACTTAAGATTATCAGGTAAAGGTTTGAGTTCAAATACGGGATCACCCTTGGGTGGAGGGGGATCCCAAGAATTTCAACAGGAAGGTTATGTTTCAGCATAGGTTCTTGTTTAAGGAACACTTCATCTATTTCTTCCCTTTCCTTCATAAACATATCGTTTTCATGGTCTAACAAATATTGTTCTAACGGATCAGCTGGAGGAACTGCAATGGAAGCAAGACCAATAATTTCATCCTTACTAGGTGGTTCCCTTTCACGAGGTTGTCTACTAAACTTAGCAAAATTGAACTCATGAGACATACCATCTATGCCAACAGTGACAATATCTTTTCACAATTAATCTTAGCACTAGCAGTATTCAAGAAGGGTCTACCAAAAATAATGGGACAAAAATCATCTTGTGGGGAACCAAGAACAAGAAAATCAGCAGGGTGTTTAATCTTCCCACACAAGACTTCAACATCTCTAACAATCCCAATAGGTTTAATGGTGTCCCTATTAGCAAGCTTAATAGTAACATCAATGTCTTCTAATTCAACAGGTGCAATATCGTGCATAATTTCTTTATAAAGATCATAAGGTATCGCACTAGCACTAGCACCCATATCACATAAGCCGTGATAACAATGATCTCCTATTTTAATAGAAATAACAGGCGTGCCTACAACAAGTCTACGTGTCTTAGTGTCGGGTCTAGCAATATTAGCAGTTTCACCCAAGAAAGAAATAACATGCCCATCTAAGTCCTCATCCAAGAGATCTTTAATCATAGCAATACTAGGTTCAACATTAATTTGCTCAGGAGGTGTATAGGTCCTAGTATTACTCTTACGAACAACAGTTGAAGCTTTAGCATGATCTTTTATCCCAATAGGAAAAGGAGGTTTTTCGACATAAGCAGTAGCAATAATAGGATCACTATATGTAATAGTCTTCTCTTCGACTGTAATAGGTGCAACTACTTTCACTTCAACAGGAGGATTATATTTAAACCACTTCTCTTTAGGGAGATCAACGTGAGTAGCAAAAGTTTCGCAAAAAGTAGCTACTATCTCAGAGTCAAGTCCATACTTAGTGCTAAATCCACGGAAAGCATCAGTATCCATAAAAGATTTAACACAATCAAACTTAGGTGTCATACCTGACTCCTTACCATCGTCGGAACCCCAATCTTTAGAGTTGCATTTAATTCTTTCCAATAAGTCACATTTGAAATCAATAGTCTTCAGCATATAGGAACCAGCACAGGAAGTATCGAGCAGGTTGCGATTATCAAGAGAAAGTCGAGCATAAAAATTTTGAATAATCATTTCCCGAGAGAGCTCATGGTTGGGGCATGAATATAACATTGACTTAAGCCTCCCCCAAGCTTGAGCGATGCTTTCTCTTTCACGAGGCCAGAAATTATATATGTAATTACGATCACGATGAACAAGATGCATAGGATAGAACTTTTGGTGAAATTCCAACTTCAATCGCTTATAATTCCAAGATCTCGTATCATCACATAGCCTATACCATGTCATTGCATCTCCCTTCAAAGATAAAGGGAATACCTTCCTTTTGACAACATCATCGGGGATACCTGCAAGCTTAAATAATCCATAGACTTCATCCACAAAGATAAGGTGTAAGTCGGGATGCAATATTCCGTCTCCTGCAAAAGGATTAGCTAGCAGTTTTTCTATCATACTCGAAGGAATCTCAAAGTGAATATTTTCATAAAGTTCAGTAGGTTGAGGAGCATCTGTTTGCTCTTCTGGTTGGGGTGAAGATACCCCAAACAAGCCCCTCAAAGGATTAGTTTCCATAGTGACAAGTAACAAAAAAATTCAGCACAATATATAAATGTTTCCTTACCAAGTTCCACTCACCAAAAGCGCTACACTCCCCGGCAACGGCGCCAGAAAAGAGTCTTGATGACCCACAAGTATAGGGGATCTATCGTAGTCCTTTCGATAAGTAAGAGTGTCGAACCCAACGGGGAGCAGAAGGAAATGATAAGCGGTTTTCAGTAAGGTTTTCTCTGCAAGCACTGAAATAGTAGGTGATAGATAGTTTTGTGATAAGATAAATAGTAACAAGCAAAAAGTAAATAAAGTAAATAAAGTGCAGAAAGGTGTCCCAATCCTTTATGTAGCAAAGGATAAGCCTGGACAAATTCTAATAATGAAGAAGGAGCTCCCGAGGACACATTGGGAATTATCATCAAGCTAGTTTTCATCACGTTCATAAGATTCGCGTTCGGTACTTTGATAATTTGATATGTGGGTGGACCGGTACTTGGGTACTGCCCTAACTTGGACAAGCATCCCACTTATGATTAACCCCTATTGCAAGCGTCCGCAACTACAAAAGAAGGTATTAAGGTAAACCTAACCACAGCATTAAGCATATGGATCCATATCAACCCCTAACGAAGCAACGCATAAACTAGGGTTTAAGCTTCTGTCACTCTAGCAACCCATCATCTACTTATTACTTCCCCATGCCTTCCTCTAGGCCCAAGTAATGGTGAAGTGTCATGTAGTCTACGTTCACATAACACCACTAGAGGAAAAGACAACATACATCTCATCAAAGTACCGAACGAATACCAAATTCACATGACTACTAATAGCAAGACTTTACCCATGTCCTCAGGAACAAACGTAACTACTCACAAAGCATATTCATGTTCATAATCAGAGGAGTAATAATATGCATAAAGGATCTGAACATATGATCTTCCACCAAGTAAACCAACCAGCATCAACTACAAGGAGTAATCAACACTACTAGCAACCCACAGGTACCAATTTGTGGTTTTGATACAAGATCGGATACAAGAGATGAACTAGGGTTTTGAGAGGAGATGGTGCTGGTGAAGATGTTGATGGAGATTTACCTCCTCTCGATGAGAGGATTGTTGGTGATGACGTTGGTGATGATTTCCCCCTCCCGGAGGGAAGTGTCCCCGACAGAACAGCTCCGCCAGAGCCCTAGATTGATTCCGTGAAGGTTCCGCCTCGTGGCGGCGGAGTATCATCCCGTAAGCTTGCCCACGATTTTTTCCAGGACAAAACCCTTCATATAGCAGAAGATGGACGCCAGAGGCCCACCAGGGGGCCCAGGAGATAGGGGCCGCGCCCTACAGGGGGGGCGCCCTCCTGTCTCCTGGACAGGGTGTGGGCCCCCTGGCCTATTTCTTTCGCTCATAAATTCTTATTAAATCCAAAAAGTTGTTTCGTGGAGTTTCAGGACTTTTGGAGTTGTGCAGAATAGGTTTCCAACGTTTTCTCCTTTTCTAGCTGCCGGCATTCCCCCTCTTCATGGTAAACCTTGTAAAATAAGAGAGAATAGCCATAAGTATTGAGATATAATGTGTAATAACAGCCCATAATGCAATAAATATTGATATAAAAGCATGATGCAAAATGGACGTATCATCTATCAAAATAAATAATGCCAAAGGTACTAACCCGAAGGTTATCAATGGGCAACGAATAAAACATTATATCTCAGGTACGCCCATTAATATTGAAAGCAATATTACCCAAACTTTGACACCGTAAGAATACATAAAGGAAACCTTCCGGAACACTCCAGAATCATGAAAAAAGGGAGGTACGTGATACGATAAGTAAATGGACTCTGAAAAATTCACAAAAATATTTTTTGTCAGTTTTGGAATATTTAGAAAATTAGGAAAATAAGAAACTTCTATGAAAGTGACCCTGGTGGGCACGATACACTAGGGCGCGCCCACGTGGGTTGTGCCCACCTCGGGTACTTTCCGCACTCCGTTTTTCTTCCGTCCTGCTTGTTCCCCAAGATAGAAAATCTATATATACCTCCAGAACCTGTTAACCTCCATATCGCAGAGAAATCTCATGTTTTCTTTTCTCTTTGTTTTCTTGACTGATCTGGAATTATGTCGTCCCAAGACTCGGAGGGAGAGAGCTATGTTGTAGATTATATTGTAAACTCCAAGGTCTATGGGTATGTGGAGCACTATGGCTGGACTTCGGAGGAAGAGGAAGACCATGATCCTGAGAAGAAGGAGGAGACGAGCTCGGAGGAGGATGAAGTTCCATTGCCCCAACTTGGGGACATGCACGTTGAATTTAAGAAGTCAAGTCTCCCCAACAAAGCAAAGAGGACTAAGATCCAGTTTATCCCTTTTTGTCTCTTGCACGAAAATAAGCAAGATTTATGCAAAAAGGTGTTGGAGCTTGAGTGGGAGATTCGTGAACTAAAAGATGAGAATTCCATCCTCAAGCGTAAGCTAAGGAAGGAGGGAAAACCCACTACTTCATCACCACCACCTTCTTCTTCACCACCAAAAGAAAATTGAGTATCGGGTATGGGCACTCCCCTTGGCTTTCGCCAAGCTTGGGGGAGGTTCCCCGGTATCGTATCATCTCCACTATCTTTTGCCTTTACTTTCTTAGTTCGATCCATGGTTATCTTTTGTTTTTGGATGAATAAAATTTTAGTTTGATCCTTTCTTTTTGTGAGTTTGCTTAGTGATCAATTTTTGTAATCGTGTGCGAGATATATAATAAAGTTTAGTTTGAGTTTTGCCTTCTCTACTTTCTTGTTGCAATAAAAAGAAAGGAAATAAAAGAAAAAGATTATATGTTAATCTTATGGTAAGTGATGCCATTAGAAAAGTATAAGTAGAAAATGTTATTGTACATTGACAAACATAGCATTGGTCAATGATGCAACTCATGGAAGAATTAATAAGGGAAGAGAAGATTCACATATAAATATACTATCCTGTAAATCTTTTATGATTGTGAGCACCCATCAAAATATTATATGCCAAAATTGTTGACGTTATGCAAGGAAGACAACTTAATGATTTATGTTTGTTCATATTCACATAGAAGTTATATTGTCATAGATCCTTTAACATGTGGTGCTTGCCCCTATCCTTGCTAGCCAAAAACTCCGCACTAAGTAGAAATACTACTTGTGCATCCAAAAACCTTCAACCCAAATCTTGTTTGAGAGTCCACCATACCTACCTATGGATTGAGTAAGATCCTTCAAGTAAGTTGTCATCGGCGCAAAAAGGGCAATAAAATTGCTTCTAAAAGTGTGAGATCATTTAGTGTAAGGGAAAATTGAGCATTGTACGAACTTGTGATGGTGAAGAATAAAAACGACAGACTACATAATAAAGGTTGCCATCACAAGGGGCAATATAACGTGACGTTCTCTTGCACTAAGGGGTTGAGCATACAAACAAAAAGCGCATGGCAACCTCTGCTTCCCTCTGTGAAGGGCCTATCTTTTACTTTCATGCAAGAGTCAAAGATTTTCTCTCTATTCCATTTATTTTTCTCCTTTGGCAAGCATCATGTGGTGAGGAAAGATCTAGGCACATATATCCAGTTTAATATGGGTAGCATGAGTTATTATTATTGACATCACCCTTGAGGCGAGTGCGTTGGGAGGCGAAACTATAAGCCCCTATCTTTCTATGTGGTCGGTTGAAATGTTTTGCTCATGTGTACGCGGTGAGTGTTAGCAATTATAGAAGACTAAATGATGGTTGAGTATATGGACTTGCCTAAAGGCTCCGATACATGACCCTTCCTGAAAAGATGATGAATTGTAGTTGCAAAGTTGACTAAGAATATAGTTTGTTGGTTTCCAATAGAGTTTATGCTTTATACTACGATGTTGTGATGAATTGTCACTTGTTCATGAGAAGTCTATGATAAAAGTTATATGATAAAAGTATTATGTTAAAGTTTGTTGTTGTTATAATAAGTCACATGATGCTGCTATGTCCGTATTTTTGTTTTTATCGGCACCTCTCTCTCTCTAAGCATGTGGACATGTTTTTCGATTTCTGTTTTCGCCTTGAGGACAAGGGGGTCTAAGCTTGGGGGAGTTGATATGTCCATTTTGCATCATGTTTTCCTACTATTATTTATGTTGTTTTATTGTATAATAATGCTTTTTGGAGTAATTATAATGCCTTTTCTCCCATAATATTCAAGGTATGCACAAAGGGGGAGAACTCTGGCAGCTGGAAATCTGGACCTGAAAAAGCTACGTCAAGCTACCTATTCTGCACAACTCCAAATGAGCTGAAACTTCCCGAGGATTTTTTATGGAATATTTATGAATTATTGGAGTTGCGCGCCAGGAGGCCAAGGCACGCCCTGGTGGGTGCTGCCCTCCTCGGCCCACCTCCGGTGCCCATCTTCTGGTATATAAGTCATTTCGACCTAGAAAAAAATAAGGATAGGACTTTCGGGACGAAGCGCCGCCACCTCGAGGTGGAACTTGGGCAGGAGCACTTTTGCCCTCCGAGGGAGCGATTCCGCCAGGGGAACTTCCCTCCTGGAGGGGGAAATCATCGGCATCATCATCACCAACAACTCTCCCATCTTGGGGAGGGATATCTTCACCAACATCTTCAACAACACCAACTCCTCTCAAACCCTAGTTCATCTCTTGTGTTCAATCTTTGTATCAAAACTGTAGATTGGTGCCTGTGGGTGACTAGTAGTGTTGATTACATCTTGTAGTTGATTACTATATGGTTTATTTGGTGGAAGATTATATGTTCAGATCCATTATGCTATTTAATACCCCTCTCATCTTGAGCATGATTATCATTTGTGAGTAGTTACTTTCGTTCTTGAGGTCACAGGAGAAATCATGTTGCAAGTAATCATGTAAACTTGATATGTGTTTGATATTTTGATGATATGTATGGTGTCATTCTCTTACTGGTGAACGTGGACTGCATGACACTTCACCATATTTGGTCCTAAGGGAATGCATTGTGGAGTAGTTATTAGATGGTGGGTTGCGAGAGTGACAGAAGCTTCAACCCCAGTTTATGCGCTATTCCGTAAGGGACCGATTGGATCCAAAAGTTTAATGCTATGGTTAGAATTTATTCTTAATACTTTTCTCGTAGTTGCGGATGCTTGCGAGAGGGTTAATCATAAGTAGGAGGATTGTTCAAGTAAGAACAGCACCTGACCTAAGCACCGGTCCACCCACATATCAAATTATCAAAGTACCGAACACGAATTAAGCCAACATGATGAAAGTGACTAGATGGAATTCCCGTGTGCCCTCAAGAACACTTTGCTTATTATAAGAAACCGTTTTGGCCTGTCCTTTGCCTCAAAAGGATTGGGCTAGCTTGCTACACTTTTGTTACTACTATCATTACTTGCTCGTTACAAATTATCTTGCTATCAAACTACTTTGCTACTTACAATTTTAGCACTTGCAGACATTACCTTGCTGAAAACCACTTGTCATTTCCTTCTGCTCCTCGTTGGGTTCGACACTCTTACTTATCGAAAAGGCTACAATTGACCCCATATACTTGTGGGTCATCACTTGACTATATCGCATCACAACATGCCCTGCAAAAACAAGTTAGATGTCCTCTACTTTGTTGTTGCAAGTTTTACGTGGCTGCTACGGGCTTCTAGCAAGAAGCATCCTTACCTACGGCACAAAAACCACAATGGTGATTTATCAAGTTTGTTGTTTTAACCTTCAACAAGGACCAGCCGTAGTCAAATTCAATTCAACTAAAGTAGGAGAAACAGACACCCGCCAGCCACCTTTATGCAAAACTAGTTGCATGCCTGTCGGTGGAACCGGTCTCGTGAACATGGTCATGTAAGGTTGGTCCGGGCCGTTTCATCCAACAATACCACCGAATCAAAATAAGATATTGGTGGTAAGCAGTATGACGATCACCGCCCACAACTCTTTGTGTTCTACCCGTGCATATCATCTACGCATACATGGCTCGGATGCCACTGTTGGGGAACGTAGCATGTTATTTCGAAAAAATTCCTACGCTCACGCAAGATTTATCTAGGAGATGCATACCAACGAGAGAGGGAGATGATACGTCCATTTTGCATCATGCTTTTATATCAATATTTATTGCATTAATGGTTGTTATTACACATTATGTCACAATACTTATGCCTTTTCTCTCTTATTTTATAAGGTTTACATGAAGAGGGAGAATGGCGGCAGCTGGAATTCTGGACTGGAAAAGGAGCAAATATTAGAGACCTATTCTGCACAACTCCAAAAGTCCTGAAAACTTCATAGAGATCAGTTTTGGAATATATTAAAAATATTGGGCGAAGAAAGCACCAGAGGAGGGCCACCAGTCATCCACGAGGGTGGAGGGTGCGCGCCCGTGCCTCATGGGCCCCCTGGCAGGCCCCCGACGTCCATCTTCTGCTATATGGTGTCTTTTGCCCTGGAAAAAATCATGCAGAAGCTTTTGGGACGAAGCACCGCCGTCTCGAGGCGGAACCTGGGCAGGACCAATCTAGGGCTCCGGAGGACTGTTCTGCCGGGTAATCATCCCTCCGGGAGGGGGAAATCACCGCCATTGTCATCACCATCGATCCTCTCATCGAGAGGGAGTCAATCTCCATCAACATCTTCACCAGCACCATCTCCTCTGAAACCCTAGTTCATCTCTTGTATCCGATCTTTATCTCAAAACCTCAGATTGGTACCTGTGGTTGCTAGTGGTGTTGATTACTCCTTGTAGTTGATGCTAGTTGTTTTATTTAGTGGAAGATCATTTGTTCAGATCTTTAATGCTATTCAATACCCCTCTGATTATGAACATGAATATGATTTTTGAGTAGTTACGTTTGTTCCTGAGGACATGGGAGAGGTGTTGTTATAAGTAATCATGTGAATTTGGTATTCGTTCGATATTTTGATGAGATGTATGTTGTCTCTCCTCTAGTGGTGTTATGTGAACGTAGACTACATGACACTTCACCATGATTTGGGCCTAGAGGAAGGCATTGGGAAGTAATAAGTAGATGATGGGTTGGTAGAGTGACAGAAGCTTAAACACTAGTTTATGCGTTGCTTCGTAAGGGGCTGATTTGGATCCATATGTTTCATGCTATGGTTAGGTTTACCTTAATTCTTCTTTCGTAGTTGCGGATGCTTGCGAGAGAGGTTAATCATAAGTGGGAGGCTTGTCCAAGTAAGGATAGCACCCAAGCACCGGTCCACCCACATATCAAATTATCAAAGTAACGAACCTGAGTCATATGAGAATGATGAAAATTAGCTTGACAGTAATTCTCATGTGTCCTCGGGAGCACTTTGCTTTATATAAGAGTTTGTCCAGGCTTGTCCTTTGCTTCAAAAAGGATTGGGCCACCTTGATGCAGCTTGTTACTTTTGTTAATTGTCACTCATTACAAATTACCTTATCACAAAACTATCTGTTACCGATAATTTCAGTGCTTGCAGAGAATACCTTACTGAAAACCGCTTGTCATTTCCTTCTGCTCCTCGTTGGGTTCGACACTCTTACCTATCGAAAGGACTACGATAGATCCCATATACTTGTGGGTCATCAGGAGAGTGTGTCTACGTACCCTCGTAGACCGTAAGTGGAAGCATTTGAAAACGCGGTTGATGTAATCGAATTTCTTCTAGCTCCGACCGATCAAGTACTGAACGTACGAAACCTCCGAGTTCTGCACACGTTCAACTCGATGACGTCCCTCGTCCTTTTGATCCAGCAAAGGTGTCGAGGAAGTAGATGAGTTCCGTCAGCATGACGACGTGGTGACGGTGATGGTGATGTGATCCGTGCAGGGCTTCGCCTAAGCATCGCGAGAAATATGACCGAGGGTGTAAACTATGAAGGGGGGCGCCGCACACGGCTCACAATTGATGTTTTTTGTGTTCAAGGCGCCTCCCCACATATATATAGGTTGGAGGGGAGGAGAGGCAGCCAGGGGGCGCCCCAAGTAGGCCGAATCCTACTTGGGGTCTTCCCCAATTCAGCCTCCCCCCTTCCATAATTGCCGGAGAAGAAAGGAAGGGGGGAGAGAGAAAGGAAGGGGGCGAAACCCCCTTGTTCCTTCTCCTATTCGGCCACGTGCCAAAGGGGGGCGCCACCCCTTGTGGGCTGGTGTGCTTCCCTCTTATGGCCCATATGGCCCATATCTTCTCCCCGGGGGTTCCGATAACCCCTCCGGTACTCCGGTATGTACCCGATACACTCCGGTACCCTTTTGGTGTCTGAATACTACCTTCCAATATATCAATCCTTACCTCTCGACCATTTCGAGACTCCTCATCACGTCCATTATCTCATCTGGGACTCCGAACAACCTTCGGTCACCAAAACACATAACTCATATAATACATATCGTCATCAAACTTTAAGCGTGTGGACCCTACGTGTTCGAGAACTATGTAGACATGACCGAGACACCTCTCCGGTCAATAACCAATAGCAGAACCTGGATGCTCATATTGGCTCCCACATATTCTATGAAGATCTTTATCGGTCGAATTGTTATGACAACATACGTTGTTCCCTTTGTTATCGGTACGTTACTTGCCTGAGATTCGATCGTCGGTATCTTCATACCTAGTTTAATCTCGTCACCAGCAAGTCTATTTACTCATTCTGTAATACATCATCCTGCAACTAACTCATTAGTCACTTTGCTTGCAAGGCTTCTTATGATGTGTATTACCGAGAGGGCCCAGAGATACCTCCCCGATACTCGAAGTGACAAATCCTAATCTTGATCTATGCCAACCCAACAAACACCTTCGGAGATACCTATAGAGCATATTTATAATCACTCAGTTATGGTGTGATGTTTGATATCACACAAGGCATTCCTCCGGTATCTGGGAGTTGCATAATCTCATAGTCGAAGGAATATGTATTTGACATGAAGAAAGCAATAGCAATAAAACTGAACGATCATAATGCTAAGCTAACAGATGGGTCTTGTCCATCACATTATTCTCCTAATGATGTGATCCCGTTTATCAAATGATAACACATGTCTATGGTTAGGAAACTTAACTATGTTTGATCAACGAGCTAGTCTAGTAGAGGCTTACTAGGGACACGATATTTTGTCTATGTATCCACACATATATCAAGTTTCCGATTAATACAATTCTAGCATTAATAATAAACATTTATCATGAAATAAGGAAATATAAAACAACAACTTTATTATTGCCTCTAGGGCATATTTCCTTCAGGACCATGGCAATTTTCTCCCCTTTTTTGCAACTTGGCAAATTTTTTTTTTGAACGGGACCGTGGAAAATTTAGTGTACATATCATGGGAAATATATTTGTATGGACCATGGCATTTTGTAGTCCGCATATCATGATATCTGAACATTTCCGACAAGTTGCCATGGCACATGGCAACATTAGTTTTTACTCCTCGTGTTTCTCGTTTAATATCATCACAATTTGTTATTGGACCATGGCAAATTGAGTTGTTCGAGCATGGCAAATGTAGTCTCAGGATCATGGTAATTTTCCTTTTTCTTTTGCATCACGTCAAAAATTACTTTTTATTTTGGACCATTAAAATTTACTTTCATGTAGCATGGCAAATGTATGGATTATGGCGTTTTTACTATATGCACCATGGCAATTTTCTTCCTTTTTTGCAACATGGCAAATTTCTTTTGCACGGGACCATGGCAAATATAGCCTATGTACCATGGAAATTATAGTGTATGGATCATGGCATTCTTTTAGTCTACATTTTTATTATATGGATCATGCCATCTAATTATAGTGTATAGATCATGGCATATTTTTCTAGTCTATGAATCATGATCTATAGAACATTTTAGTTCATGTCATTTTCTGAAACATATTTTTTCTGCCATGATAATTTTTAATTTTTGACATGGCAGCTTTGCCATGTTTTTCTTAGGAATCAAATATGTTTTGTAAACCCTGCCATTTTATTAAAAAATGATGGCAAATATAATGGAATTTTTTAGAAATTTTCATGGCAATTTTCAGCTTTTAAAGTTGATGGCATCGTAGCAGAGCAAAAACTGGGCCTTTTTTTGTCGCAGCCAAAAAGTATTTTGGCTTGTTTTTGTTGTTGTTGCCCAGTACGGACAGAACATGACTCGCGGCATGAAGGAGACAGAAAAGTTGATGTTTGAAATGAACACACAACCTCCAGTTTCGTACTCTGAGCTCACAGCCAACTGAACAAGCTCTGTGTTGGTAACTTAGGGTTAGTTTACATTTAAATAGTATCACATCGCCCCTTATGCCAAATCCCTCCAATTTGTGTACGTTTTCAAGTTACCAATAAGCCAGCTAAAAAACAAATAAGCAGATAAATAAATAGAGATAACGAAAGAGAATTAGGCTCCCACGCTACGTGTGGAGGGGGATCCTATACAGTACTCCTGCCCCTTTGCCAATCGAAATGGTCGCCACAGCAGCACCATCAACCATGCAGTATGAAATGTTTCTCCCATGGAGAAGCACGGGTCCGAACCATGCAATTTGAACCCAGTCAACCATATTTCTTTGTAGGCCATCGAAATGGGAGTCGGACCATGCCTTAGGCTGTGCAAGTATGAGTTGGACTAGAAAGGATCTTGAGTTATTAAGGATGTGTTTTCTTTTCACTCGTTACAACGCACAATTATGTTTGCTAGTTATATTTACTTTTTCAAAACGTTAGTTTGGAAGAAATAGATGGTGTAGTAGATAGAGAAACAAGACATTGCGAACACTTGCGTTGCTTTTAGTAAAGTGAACAAAATCAGTTAAAAAAAGTGAACAAAACAGAACTGGAATGAGGAAGATCGTAACGTAAGTGTTATCATTTTTTTACTAGGTTTTTTAGGGGATTTGTTTTTACTTTTTTTGAGTGGAAGGGGAATTTTTACTTTTTTTTTAGTGGGAGGGGAATTTTTTTTACTGGGTGCTGGTTCTGCGAAGACCTGAGACGGCGAAAGCCCGGATGTGGCGCAAGTCTTGGCCCAAATCCTTCGCGAACGGCCCGTATACCCAGCGATCCAGCCCATACGTGCACCCATGACGAGGTTTCAGGCGGCGACACCGGCACACGAGAGCTCAACTGCGCCAGAGGCGAAGAAGACGGCGCGACTGTCCTCCTCCTTACCAACCCGTGGTCGTGGCGCCGTCACGGTTCGAGTCCTCCGGCGACGCGCCGTTCACTGCCGGGTAGCGGCGCCGGCGCCACCTCGCTGTGGCAATCTGCCTGGGTAATTGCCGGTTTTCCCCTCTAGTTTACTTTACCTTCATTTAGGCGATTAAAGATTAATTACGGCGAGTCCCGTAGGGTTTAACGAAAACAGTAGACCGAGGTGGTTGATCAGCTCTTACTTTCTATGGCAAGCAAGAATGGTATTCCAATACCCTCCTTTGCATCTCCTACTAATATAACGGGAAAAAAATCAGTACCATCACGAAGATTTGTACTGACTCCTAATCTCCTACTCCCTCTGTCTCAAAATAAATGCCTCAACTTTATATTAGTTTTAATATAAAATTATATTAAACTTGAGACATTTATTTTAGGATAGAGGAAGTAACATTCATCAGCTGCCATCTTACAGTAGTACTGAAGTCGGACATCCTATCCCTAATAAAAAAAGTAAAAAGACAGTCAGACATCCTAAATTTCGGCCAACAATACTTGCAAAAATAGTTGGATCAGATACCTCGGCATGTATGTATGCATACATTTTTACTTCAAAAGTATTTTCTCGGCATATGCAATGTTTATGGGTCCTAATAACGCCCACACGTATGGTATACTAGACATCTACCCATATACCATGTGTGGCGTGAGCAGGAGACAACCTACACGGGTCGTGTGTGGCGAACACTAGAATTGCACACACGTGTGGGGCGCAGCTACTTCATGCAACACGTCCAACAAGTACTACTCATCCCCACCCCGCGCGTGTGGCACGAAGCAAATATGCCCACACGTCCTAGCGCAACTACGTTAGGTACCCGCGGGATGACGATTCAGTTGCCATCCGGGATGGCAGAAGTAGTATCCTAGATGGCAAATGTAGTTGTAAAAGCATGACAACTCTCTCTGTTTTGGTTAACTATAGTTGCCATGTCTAATTTATGATAGTTGTTGTGTGTAATCAAACCATAGTTACCGTGTGTGATTAACTACTTGCCACATATGGTCAAACAATAGTTGTCATGTGTGTTTACCTAGTTGCCACGTGCGGTCCAATCATAGTTTCAGTTGTCGTCTAGCAACGAATCATAATTACCATGTGTGTTTACCTAGTCGCCACGTACACGCAACTGCAGTTGTCATCCAACAACATACCGGTGTCGTGTGGGCGAAAAGCAGTTCGCCCACACGCGCATGGACTAGATAGTGGCTGTGTGGACAGAAACTAGTTCGCCACACAGCGCAGCCGGCACACCGCGTGCTGTGGGGCATGTGGACGAACTCTCCAACGCCCACCCGCACGATGATGCCCACATGGCATTCAAATTCTAACGGATTTCTTTAGGATTCGTGTAAAACAGAATTAACGCAGATTAAAGCATGTGGGCAATGTGCAAACATGCCGCACGTGTGGGCGTTATCATTTGGGATGTTTATTGGACTTTATAAATACAAATATATGTTACAAAATAGTGGCCAAATTGTATTGTGTTTCTCCACTAAACTTTTGGGTTATAAATATGTGTTGCAACGTGGAAATTATCTTCCACGCGGAATAGTAAACTTTGCAAAAGGTACATTTAAACTTTTTGGAACTTTGAGACGAGACACGGTGCTACATGGCATCCTCACACTGGATTGGTATCCTTACGCTTGAACCGAGTAAACTTGATAGAAGTGTACTTTGATGGGCGTGATATTTTGTAAAGTGAGTGAATCAAAGTTGCCATACTTTGATTGATCCTTTGGCATAGCACAGAACAATTTGCTTGTATGTTTGGGTTTGGCTAGCATATTCTTTTCCGTTCCTTCACTTCCAGTTTCAATTCCCTCAGGCTTCAGGTTCACAAATTCCCACAGCCCTTAATCTGCATCATTGGAAAAAGTAGGCATTAGAGCAAATCTTCGGCACTATTATTCCAACTCAGACGCCTTAATCTACAGCATAACGTTTCATAAACCTCCACAAACACAGAGCAGCAACAACAGAAGAAAGATTAAGTGTGCCACCAGGTGCACTATATATATATATATAGTAGTGCTACTCGTGTTAGAACCACACCTTGCCATACAAACATGGCGCTCTTCTCTGATGATGATGCGTCCCAATATCAAATTAGGAGCAGCAACAATATGACCTACAAGGTGAGAGGGGACATGAAGAAGCTCCTCCCAGTCACCACCTTCTTCCTCGGCGCGGCGTTGACAGCGGCGTTGGTCTTCCTCAATGCTACACTGGATGTGAACTGGCGGCCCTCCGCCCTGGCCTCATGGGGCACTGGTACTCAGCCAGCCTCCAACCCCAAGGTCAGTGATCCTCTCCTTCTTGTTCTTGTTGAATACTTTTGCTTCCATTTTTCCACCCTCATTGTTTACCTTCGATTTTCTAAAATACTGATAGTTTGATCTTGCAAGAAAAAAGAAGAGCAAACTTGCGAGCTAATTTTGACTGCAGGAAACATGTAGTGTAATCATGTTGTATTGTCCTTTTTACACGGCACAAGTTTTTTATTTCCAGTGATGCATCAGTAAGGTAGAAACAAAATTTGATCATCCGCATTACTGCAATTTTGTTGAGCAATGCTAATTGAATAACCATGTGGAATGAATGAAGACTGGAGAGTATCCTTTTTTTTGGAAACAAAAGTGTCAACAAAATTTGAACAGAAGAGAAAACCACAGTGATGATTTCTGCTTTATTAACCAGAGCTGAAAATGCAGCTCCTTTTTCGCCTGCTCGGTTACGAGATACTCCTGATACAGTTACATGATCAAATTTGGCTATGTCCATTGCTGTAGGAGTGTAGAAGTGCATCTATTGACTCCCTTGATTTTCTACTAGATTCTCAAAAATTCAATTTGGTGCCCAGACTCATCTGCACCCGGTCAGAACAAAAATAAAGATATACTAAAAAATTCAAAAAAATCTATTTCTTTTTGCGTGATAAAAAATTGTATGGGTGAGGTTCGCTCCAAATTTTAACTTATTTGGACATCTGAGCAGCTCTTAGCAAAAAAAAACAAATCGGGTCAGAACAGTGTGTGAACAGTAAACTTTTTTTACAGACTCTGAATTTGTTTTTTTGCTGAGAGTTGCTCAGATATCCAAATAAGGTGAAATTTGGAGCACACCTCACGCATAAACTTATCTATCACACAAAAAAATGGATTTTTTTGAATTTGTTTAATATTTATTTTGATTTTTTCGTTAGAGGGGTGAAGATAAGCTCGGGAGCAGAAACGCCTCACTCATTCCCTCCCAGCTATATCTGCACTCTGTGAATCTATGTTCAATGTAATACTATACCTCATATACCTATTTGGCGGTAATGGAGCTTAAAATGTTATTTCTAAAACAGTTTTGCTAAAACTAAACAACTGCATGATGATGCTAATTTTCAAGACTGCCTTCAGATAGGGCTTGTAATATTCGGATCCCAAAGCCTTAAAGCTGAACCTGACCTGCACAGGCAACGAATATGCGCCTAATGTCCAAGAAGGCTTGTGACAAAATGATTTCGATGACCAGATAACAGATTTTGCATGAACTTTTAAGCTAAAATTCCAATGATGACTAGACCATCTGTTTCTGGATTATTCAAGTCAAAATCATGAACTATCATCTCATTTGCAGCATCTAACTTATTTCCCTGTGCAGACGAAAGCATTGACAGAACTGGCAGAGGTGCTGAAGAACGCATCCATGGAGGACGGCACGGTGATCATGACGTCCATCAACAAGGCGTACGCTGCTCCGGGGTCCCTCCTGGACCTCTTTCTTGAGAGCTTCCGGGTGGGCGAGGGCACGGCGCACCTGCTGGACCATGTCCTCATTGTGGCCGTCGACCCCGGCGCGCTCCGGCGGTGCCGGTCGGTGCACCGGCACTGCTACCTCCTCCGTCGCTCCCCGGGCGCCGTGGACTACAGCGGTGAGAAGCACTTCATGACCAAGGACTACCTGGACATGATGTGGGGCAGGAACCGGTTCCAGCAGACCATCCTCGAGCTCGGCTTCAACTTCCTCTTCACGGTACGTGCGCGCACCACCGCCGGTGCATGTCTACGGGCCGCCGGTGCAATCCACTAACCATGTACTAGGTGTTTGGTGTTTCAGGACATCGACATCATGTGGTTCCGGAACCCGCTGCGGCACATCGCCATCACGTCGGACGTGGCCATCGCGAGCGACTTCTTCAACGGGGACCCGGAGAGCATGGGGAACCGGCCCAACGGCGGGTTCCTGTACGTGCGGTCGGCGAACCGGACGGTGGAGTTCTACCGGCGGTGGCGGCGCGCGCGGCGCAGGTTCCCGGCGGGGACCAACGAGCAGGAGATCCTGGGGCGGGCGCAGGGGGAGCTGAGCCGGCGCTCCGGCGTGCGGATGCAGTTCCTGGACACGGCGCACTGCGGGGGCTTCTGCCAGCTGAGCGGCGACATGGGCAGGGTGTGCACGCTACACGCCAACTGCTGCACCGGCCTCGCCAACAAGGTGCACGACCTCAGGAACGTGCTCAGGGACTGGAGGAACTACACGGCGGCGCCGCCCGAGGACCGGCGCGTGGGAGGCTTCCAGTGGACCAGGCCCGGCAGGTGCATCCGCTGACAGAGGTGTGGCGCCGCGTCAGCGGGCTGGAATGGTTCATCGACTTGCACGTCGTGTCCTTGTTCTTGTTTCTGCATGGCAGTGGGTGGTTTTTACCCGACTTGAGGTTGATGTTATAGTAGTTCGCTACATGTTTGGTGTATTTTGCAACGTCAGATTTACTACGTACAGTACGTGTTTACTGATAGGCGAATGTAAGAAAAATGTTATAACGACTGTACTGTGCTCGATTAAATTATACTAGTATAGTGGATTGCGGTGGATTTTTATGTTAAGGCATCTCCGACTCTAAATCGAACAACTGTATCTATTCGCCCACCTAGTGATGCGGGAGCCGACCATCCCACTGCATACCTAAAAGTCTAGGTCCGGCCAATTTAAATTCAAATTTATTGGGCCGTGTGCATCCTAGTTATGCAGAAGCCTGATGTTACTCATAATGCTTTGTATCCGTTCGATGCTATATTTTGAGATAATAAAATCGCCCTTTATTGGAAAAAAATGCTCCTGGCACGTAGCGCACACTCAATGATGTATCATCGATGGCTGAGAGACTTTACCCCACAGTTGCAGATGAGTTCATCGGCATAGAGCTCTAAATGTTTGTGCTCATGAAACCAAATATGAATGTTGGCCCAGAATGTTACACCCTTTTACTCCGTGCCATAGATCTGATCGATGCTAGTGACCAACTACGTATCACACAACAACTCATTCTTTTTCATGTTGAAGCTTTCTTCTCTACTTTTTTTTATTTGAACCAGCAGGAAATTCGTCCGGATCAAGGTCGTCGTCATCGTGCTCCTTTTGGCCAGTGTACAAATTCGGCTCTAGGGTGTAGGTGCCCGGCTGCGTGGCTACGTGTTTGACTGGGTGTACGTGCCTGGCTGCGTGGACTCTGAGTCATCCACATACCCGTCCTTGTAGCAGCCTGCACCTCTGTCATATAACATCTCAAATATCTGCACGCTCGCGTTGTTGTACGCTGAGTCGCCTGGTTGAGACATATCGGTGAACAGATGCAGGCACCGAGCTGCTCCACACCATATGTCCGCATTTGGACATGCTGCGGCGATGCAGACTCAGAGAAAATGAGCGGCACCGTGTTGACGTCGATGCAGTAAGGCACGTGCCCAGTGACGGCTGTCGGGGACTGCCTACCGAGCTACTGGGCAGCGTAAAAGTATGGAGGCTTGTATTGCAATGGCCAGGATGGCGTCTGCATGGACGGTGTTAGCGATGGCACCCAGCGCCCCAAGCATCGCCCTGCGCCATACCCGTCCCCGTACGTCCGCCGCCACGACCACCACTCTGGCTGACCTTCTGCTACTTGAGCGGCGCCGCCTTTGCATTCGCTTTGAGGGGCGTTTTTACCGTGTCGCCGAGTTCATCTTTCGGACGGTCACGATCGCTGGATCCTCCACCCCCGCCTCATGCGGCGGCGACGACAAAAATGAACGAGACTGGCTGAAGAGTGTCAGGATGGTTGAGTAGCAAAAAAAAAGGATGATTTTGCCGCGAAAACAATGCAACCATCCCCAAATGTGTGGGCTCTGCCTATTTTTGTGTGTGGCAGGGGTGTCTACGTGGATGGTGTTTTGACTCTCTCAGAGCTCCCCTAGTTTGCGGAAGACGAACGGCATTGGATGGCTCATGGGTCCGGACCGCTCGAACAAGAATGGGAGGTTTGAGGGTTCGTGTTGGGTACAGGAGGTTTGAGGGTTCGTGTTGGATACGGGAGGTTTGAGGGTTCGTGTTGGAGATGCCCTTAAGCGGATATGGTAAAAAAAATTGTCACCTTAACAAATTTTGACAATGCTTGCAAATGTTCATCGTGAAATAACATTTCTAGAAGCCATGGCAAAATAAACAAAATCATGCTCCAAAAAAGTTATTTTCAAAGGCATCTTGGAGTGATGACTTTTCGAAAAAAAGTTATTTTCAAAGGCATCTTGGAGTGATGACTTTTCAAAAAAATTGCCACCACTTCCAAGAATGTCACTTCATGTTGAAATTTTGCGAACATCAAAAACTGTTGTCGATGTTTGTAACAAAAAGAATTACTGTTCATCCCCAACTTGTCTGACATTTTGCTGACAGTTTGTTGGTACAACTTGGGACGCCCACTACAAACTTCGTTGTTTGTTCTATCACTTAGGTGATTTGATTACAGCCACGGAATATAGGCGCTTTAACGGTTTGATCGCGCCTGGAACACCGGTGAAGGTTGCAATCACTAATTAAAGAAAATATTCGGCACATAACAACTTTAATGAGCTTCTGGCCAATGGCAGGAACAGAAAACTCGGCAGCAAACCAAGGATGTGCAACCATGCAACCAAAAATTGCAAAGCAGTAAGCCAGCGAGGAATTTTATGACCAATAGAAAGTACTACCTCTGTTCCTAAATATAAGATGTTAAACAGTTGAAATCGAACTGCCACAACACCTTATATTTAAGAACAGACGGTGTGTATATCAAAACAACTAAAAAGTGGATCATTCAGAGCAACTAAAAAGTGGATATAATACTCGAACAGCCGGAAAGGTCCAACATCTCTGGGAAATAAGTTCTGGTGGGCAAATGCTCAAATATCTGAAACTGTTTTAGCATACGAGGACCACTCGCGATCACAAGGATAACATCAACCTTAACAAATCCTTACTCCATGTTGGTAACAAAAACATCAAGGAGGCAATAAACACTGCCAACAAAGGTACTTGAGAAGAACTACAACTAAGATTCTTGGACGAATGCAGCCACTCCGTTAGCTTAGATAGCTTTCCTTGGTGCGACGACGTTGTCAGCCTACCAAAGGAGACAATATATGCTTTAGGAGGCACAGCTAACCAAAACAGCACATAATAACAGACAGCATGGCAATGTTATTGATGTAAGACTGATTAGAAGGTGAATCTGAAGAATCTTGAAGCTAGAAATATTGGACAAATTTACAAGTTCCAGATAGGCAATAACTAAAACAAATGCAGAAAACGAGCATACCTCCTTCTTCACTGGCTCTTCCTTCTCTGACAAGATCAGCTCAATGTGGCAGGGGTTGGACATGTAAGCTGCCGTAAACAAATATTAGCACCATGTCCAATGAAAGCAAATAGACATTTTAATATAACACCCTTGAGAACTTACGATTGATGCGTCCATGAGCACGGTATGTACGGCGCCTCTGCTTTTGGGCTTGGTTCACCTGGATGTGTGAAATGTAGAGGTTGTCGACGTCCAAGCCTTTAACCTATGTACGCATCAACCAAAACAAATGCTCAGAATATGATGCGTACCAAAAAAAGAACGAGGATAAAATAGTAGCAGCAGCATACCTCAGCGTTACTCTCAGCATTCTTCAGCAAATCCAACACGAACTGGGCTGACTTTGCAGGCCAGCGACCCTGCCCATTTGGCTGGCGGTTCTTTGCTTGCGCAGTACGACCCACACCTCTGCAGTATCTCCGGAAGGGAATCGCTTGCTTGTGGGCGAGAACATCCTCAAGGTACCTCTTAGCCTTGCCCAAAGGCATCCTGCGAAGAGCAAACGCTGTCTCGCGTGTGTTCTGCATCCAGTATTAGCAAGTTAGCAAAACAAACAAGATATAACGATTTGACAATGATGCGACTACAACATTATCAATCTAGCACAAAAACAAGGAACAGCTGTGCTGGCACCAGAGTCCTATGATAAAACAACTGAACTTAGTTCTACAGATGCAAAAACTGGCAGAAAAATATTCCAGGCCAACAAACCATTTCCTCCCCTTACACATTATTAGCCCTAAGAAGCAATGGTACTATATTACATGGGATGTTTTTCACCAAGTTCAGAGATTGAGCAATGCTTGGTATACATACCTCAACAAAAAAGAAAAAATAGAGCAGGCTGACAAAATTTTGGCATCTTCAGAACTAAGGATGGTCAAATTATGCAATATAAAGATAAGAAACGAGCCGACGGAAAGCTATCACACACAGCATAGACGAAACTATAAGGATATATCAGACCAAGAATCTTCTAAACGATTAATCCCGACTTGGATACAACGGAGCCAGGATCTTCTAAACAATTAATCCTGACTTTTAGAGAGGGGGGCAAAGATCACTGAGACTTGGGAGTTTGAGCAGTGCAACTTGCAGCAACATCACAAAGTGATAACTATGACGCGAGCAATGAACACAGCAATATTTAAAGTTCCTATTAAACTGTAATGATATTAGCCAAAATTTAATGTGCAAAACACGGACTTCAAAATTGCAGAGAAATGAAAAGGATAAAGTAGCAGCAGCATACTTAAGCGTTACTCTCAGCGTTTAACAAATACAACACGAACTGTGCAGATTTTCGATTAAATGCGGACATTAGCTATGTACTTCCTCAAAACAAGACATGGCTAGAGATGATGTCACGTTCGCATTGCCTAAGAACCATGGGCGACTGTGACTACCGTCGGTAAAGAATGCATTGATATCCCTAAAGTAACATGGGACTGTGCATGCAAAGAGCAGATCAGAACCCTTACTCCTTAGGTTTATCACAATTCAATCATTCATGACGCCATTTGTAGACTCCCTAACCCTAAATCAACAAGATCGCATGAAAATTGGCAACAACGCTAGTCTGGGATCAATCAACCAGTAGCGCAACACCACAGACAAAAGATCTCTCGTAGAGCAGGCTCACGAAACGCACCTTGAAGTGGACCCTGAGATCCTTGCCACAGGCCTTGGCCGCTGCGCACGAAAGCACGAAACATCGGATCAAAACCCACCACAAGGTGAAGGCAAAGCGCAAAGCAAGAAAAAAATCATCTAGGGGACAGAGGGAAGAGAGATCTTACACTTGGTCGGGTTGGACGGATCCCTCGAGTACTTCACCTGCGACGAATGCAACAGCGAGGATGTCAGAGCGACGGCACATACAGCAGGCAGAGGATTGTAGTGCCTGAGAAGAGAGGGACGAGGCTTACCATGGCGGCGGCGGTGGGGTTGCGGCCGGAGAGGAGGGATGGGAGGGTGAGTGCTGGCCT
Source organism: Triticum dicoccoides (assembly GCF_002162155.2). Lineage (NCBI taxonomy): Eukaryota > Viridiplantae > Streptophyta > Magnoliopsida > Poales > Poaceae > Triticum > Triticum dicoccoides. Next base: position 232,106,667 of record NC_041393.1, read on the forward strand.
TGGCACGAACTCTTCCAACAGGGGAAAAACTGAGGCGGCGGCGGAGGTCTATGAGGAGGCGAGAAACCCTAGAGCTTCACAGCTCTTCATGGGCTTACGGCCCAATATCATTATGGAATCCCATGTATGGGACATGCCCGGCCTTTTTCTCTCTCGTTTTCCTCTTTGCGTTTCATATTTTGTTTTCTTTTACCCCTAGAAAAAAATCTTTTTGTTTTTTTGTCTTTTGAGGGAAAGCCATCATGATGACTTTATTTATTTATTATCTATCTATCTATTATTATCAAAGTTCACCAAAGTGCAAAGCACCTCAAGCATAATAAAAATTATAATCGAGATTCCGAGACCACCAAACGACCACTGCCGCAGCCAAAACGAGCCGCTGACGCGCCGCTATGGCCGCTCCCCTACTAGAACAGGCTTGAACTTGTCGATGACAACCGTAAAGACTTCGTGCATGTGCCCCTACGGACTAGAGCCCTGGAGCCGCGGTGGACGTCGTTGAACCCTTGAATGGATCTGAAGCACCGGATACCAAATCTCGCCACACAACAAGAAACCCTAACCTCATTGCCCCAATGAGATGGCATGAATCTACATGATAGCTCTTTCAGCTTCGTCAAGATGAATGAAGTCGGGGAAGATCAGAGTCGGGTAGACAAACTCAAAGAAGAAGTGCCGCCATCCGCCCCGAGTGTCGCCCCACGGTGACTAAAAAACACTAAACTAAATGACCAACCAAAGTGAAGGCCACGGGATTCCCCTCACCGCCACCGGTTGCCGGAACGACAAGCAGAGGGGGGGCGAATCCACGGACTCGCCGGTGAAGCCTGAAGGGGAAAGTTTGCCTAGCCACCAAGGGACAAGGAGGAAAAGTTAAAGATGGAAATCTTTTTAGAGAATATCACGATGACTTTATTGATTGGTGAAAGTATTACATCGTCCGTGAGTAAACCAACAATAAAATCAAAAGGGATCTAAATCCAGACAATAGTTTTTAGAACCCTTCGCATTACAAGCAAGCCACTATTGCTCTCATGAAACTAAACTAAGAGATAACATGATTAAAACCTCTAGTTAAGAAAGAGCATTCTTCAAAAATCGCAGCCACTGGCCAATAAAATTTCTGTGAAAATTAACAAAGCTGGCCCTTTTTTAAAACTTTAGCATATAATGAACCCGATTTAGAAAAATTTCACCAAAATGGCCCATTTGGTGGAGCGTGATGCTAGATAGCGGGACGCCTTCGGTAGGGGTGGCTGTGGTGCCATCTAACACGGCATCTCGGGCCAAGGCATCATGCAATGGGCCATTTTGCAAAAAAATGGAGTTTGGTTCGTTTCGTGGTAAAGTTTTAAAAAAGGGTCAGATTGTTCATTTTTCATATAATTTCCACCATCCTTTGTAACCTCAATAACATGCATGGAATCATTATTAACTATTAGGTTGTAGCACCCCCCCCCCACACACACACACACCTCTCTCACAAGAGTCAGACTATCGTATAGCAATGTTGCTTCGTTCGCCACCACACCTACAACATTATTCAGTCCACAACAATTGCATGCCCTCAAGGTACCACTTCCATTTCTGATAATTGCACCCGTAGCGCGTGTTCCCTGGTTAATTGAGAAAGCAACGTCTATATTAAGCTTGACATGCCCCTTTCTTGTTTTTCCCATTCATGCTTTTGGGCCTCATAATTCTTCTTGCAAGCTCTCAAAAAATTGGTGGCAAAAGTCAGGATTGAATAGCAAAAAACTATCACATTACGGGTTATCATTCCGAAAAACTATCACTTTTTTTAATTTTCCAAAAAACTACCACAAAAGTGGATGGCTATTCCAAAAAAAAACCAAGTGGCTGAACGGTTAAGTTTTAACTAGGGTTATGACATGTGGGGCCCGCCCGTCAGGGTTTTGTCGGCCACAATGCTCACAGCGCGCGGGTGACGGCCGTTAGGGCACACGAGCCGTCCCGACCATGTAAAAATGGATCCGACCCTCGCTCTGTCTCCCTCGCGCTCACTCACTCTCACTATTCCCCCTCGCTTTGTTTCCCCTGGCCGAGCTCGCCATCATCGCCGACCACCTCAGTTCCTCGTCGCCGGCCAGGATGCCTTCTTGGAATGATGGGGATGAGAGCTCTCACGATGACAACATGAGGGGCAACCTGATGGACATGGAGTACTTTGTAAGCCTCATCCTCCTCCTCTCTGTCATTATCTAGGGTTAGGGTTAGGGTTGAATCGATTTGGGAATGAAGGTTGATGAGCTGCATATTTGTATGGATGGATTCGTTTGGTTTGGTTATCTATTAGTTTTGATCTAGGGTATGGATGGCACTGTGATGTTTGATTTGATCTACCTTGTAAATCTTATCTGACCTTGAGCAAGGCAAAGCTTGACTCAAGTTGAACTAGTTGATGCATTGGTTCTGATCTACCTTGTACTGCATGTAGGGCACACCTGACACCATCCCTGAGTCACTCTGGTGTGGTGCTCCCATGGAGGAAGTTGCCAAGTGTACTCTGCACGATATGAAGCCTAGGAAGTGTGTTGCTTTTGAAGGTGCTAACACTGGGAGGAGGTTCTATGGATGCCCTGTTCAGGTGAGTAATTGAGTATGCTGGGTGGATTCAGTTAATGTGTAGATTCAGTTATGCCTAGTGGATTCAGTTATGCCTAGTGGATTCTGAATTTGTACATTAACTCTGTTTGAACTGAATTTAGTACTGAATTTATGGTTACATGTCCTCCTTGTGTACCAATCCTCTTTTTGAATTGAAGTTATAACTGTATTTATGCATTTTCTGAAGTATGTGTTCTCTGATCAAACTACATGGAGGTGTGAATTGTGGTGTAGTTCAGTGGGTTGATCCTGCCTGGCCTGATGTACTTAAGAACTGCCTCATCAAGCTGTGGGAAATGTTCCATGAGCAAAACCTTGGAAGGATTCAAGACAAGCATGCATATGAGGATGAGGTTGCCAAGTTGAAGAAGGACTATGATCATCTCTGCACTGAGTATCATAAAATGGTTGATGATGTTAGCAAGATGTTTGACTGGCAGGATAGTGTTGGCAAGATTGACTACCAGAAAGCAATGGATGCCGAGAAATATGAGAAGCAGAAGGAAGAGCTAGAGCTGGAGATGAAGATGGAGAAGCTAAGGCTGGCAAAAGAACAGAGTGTATCCTTCAGGCCCAGGCAGACATAATTCACAACACCAGGAAGGCAATGAAAGAGATAAAGGTGGACAGGGATCTTCTTGCACAAGCGAAGACAGAGCTTGAGAAAGTAGTTGCTGATCTGCTGAATGCTGGCCATGGGAGCAAGGAAAAGCTTGAGAAAATCAAGGCCATACTGGAGGCTTGAAGATTTGGACAATGGTGGTTAAGTAAGTAAGGTGGCCTACACATATAACAGGCCTTGCAAGATGATGGTAGGAGTATATTTTCTGCAATCCTATATGAACTGTTTAAGTTATGGTAACTGGAGTGGTGGAGAACCTTTGCTAAGTTTGGCTTATGTTATTGTACTGTTAAGAACCTATCTATCTTAAGTAATGCAGTGAAGAACTGTTTTATTTCTTTAGGTTGTTTTCCTGAAACTAGCAATGTTTTACTAGTTTATTTTTGGGCCTAAAACCATTATGTACATATTGTGGGCCTAGACTGGGTTGCTTTATTACTCTTGTGCCTACCTACCACCAACCATTAGTAGTCTATAAAGCCCACCCCTTGGGAGAAACCGCACTCAATCCCCCACCCCACCCTTCTCCACCCCCCAGCCGCCAAAGAAACCCTAGAATCCCAGGGAGAGATGGATCCTGGAGAGGTCATAGATGGAGAAGAAGAGGTGCCTAGGCAAGCCAGGCTGAGAGATGCAAGGAGGAGGGTGAGAAGGCAACTTGCTGAGATGATCCTTGCAGCATGCAACCACAAGGACATAGAGCAGTTCCTAGAGGCATTCCCCCTGGCTCCAACCCTAGTGATGATGATATCATCTACTGGGCAAGGAGGAGGGAAAATTTTCATCCTTTTCAGGTCACTAGGCAGAGGTGAACTAGGATTCTGTACCCATGATGATGTTGTTATGTTTCTGTGTTCCTAGATCTGTCTTTCTATCTGTGTGATGTTTGAAGTTGGTGTAAGAACAATGTTGAATGAGCTATGTATGTGATGAATCAAGTTTTCTATGATGCAATGAAATGTATGAAGCTGGTGAAAGAAAAATGTTGAATGATCTATCTATGTGATGAATCAATCTGTCTATGATGCAATTTATGAGTGAAACTTTGATGACCCACAAGTGTAGGGGATCTATCATAGTCCTTTCGATAAGTAAGAGTGTCGAACCCAACGAGGAGCAGAAGGAAATGACAAGCGGTTTTCAGTAAGGTATTCTCTGCAAGCACTAAAATTATCGGTGATAATTTGTAACAGGTAACAAGTAACAAAAGTAAATAAGGTGCAGCAAGATGGCCCAATCCTTTTTGTAGCAAAGGACAAGCCTGGACAAATTCTTATATGAAGGAAAACGCTCCCGAGGACACATGGGAATTATCATCAAGCTAGTTTTCATCACGCTCATATGATTCACGTTCGTTACTTTGATAATTTGATATGTGGGTGGACCAGTGCTTGGGTACTGCCCTTTCTTGGACAAGCATCCCACTTATGATTAACCCCTATTGCAAGCATTCACAACTACAAAAGAAGTATTAAGGTAAACCTAACCATGGCATGAAACATATGGATCCAAATCAGCCCCTTACGAAGCAACACATAAACTAGGGTTCAAGCTTCTGTCACTCTAGCAACCCATCATCTACTTATTACTTCACAATGCCATCCTCTAGGCCCAAACAATGGTGAAGTGTAATGTAGTCGATGTTCACATCACACCACTAGAGGAGAGACAACATACATCTCATCAAAATATCGAACGAATACCAAATTCACATGACTACTTATAGCAAGACTTCTCCCATGTCCTCAGGAACAAATGTAACTACTCACAAATCATATTCATGTTCATAATCAGAGGGGTATTAATATGCATAAAGGATCTAAACATATGATCTTCGACCGAATAAACCAACTAGCATCAACTACAAGGAGTAATCAACACTACTAGTGACCTACAGGTACCAATCTGAGGTTTTGAGACAAAAATTGGATACAAGAGATGAACCAGGATTTGAGAGGAGATGGTGCTGGTGAAGACGTTGATGGAGATTGACCCCCTCCCGATGAGAGGATCGATGGTGATGACGATGGTGATACCCCTCCCGGAGGGATGTTTCCCCGGCAGAACAGCTCCGCCGGAGCCCTATATTGGTTCTGCCTCGTGGCGGCGGTGTCTCGTCCCGAAAGCTTGCTTATGATTTTTTCCAGGGTAAAAGACTTCATATAGAAGAAGATGGCCACTGGAGGACTGCCAGGGGGCCCACGAGGCAGGGGGCGCGCCCAGGGGGGTAGGGCGTGCCCCCACCCTCGTGGCCAGGGTGTGGGCCCCCTCTGGTACTTTCTTCGCTGAGTATTTTTTATTAATTTCAAAAATAACTTCCATGGAGTTTCAGGACTTTTGGAGTTGTGCAGAATAGGCCTCTAATATTTGCTCCTTTTCCAACCCAGAATTCCTGCTGTCGGCATTCTCCCTCTTCATGTAAACCTTGTAAAATAAGAGAGAATATGCATAAGTATTGTGACATAACATGTAATAACAGCCCATAATGCAATAAATATCAATATAAAAGCATGATGCAAAATGGATGTATCAACTCCCCCAAGCTTAGACCTCTCTTGTCCTCAAGCGGAAGCCGATAACAAAAAATATGTCCACATGTTTAGACATAGAGGTGTCGATAAAATAAAATACGGACATGAGGGCATCATGATCATTCTTATAAGAGCAACATTTATATATTTTGTCATATGATTTCTTATGCTCAAGTAACAATCTATTCACAATGTCAAATATGAATTAGAAACTTCATTGAGAACCAACAAACTTTGATCTCAGTCATTGAAGCAATTGCAATTTATCATAACATCGGAAAGAGTCAATATAAGAGCTTTTCAGCAAGTCCACATACTCAACTATCATTTAGTCTTTCACAATTGCTAACACTCACGCAATACTTATGGGTATGGAGTTTTAATCGGACACGGAGAAAGATAGGGGCTTATAGTGTTGCCTCCCAACCTTTTACCTCAAGGGTAATGTCAACAATAATAGTTCATGCTAACTTACATCCAATTGGATATATATATCAGGATCTTTCCAATACAAGGTGCTTGCCAAAGGATAAAATATAAAAAGTAAAGGTGAAGATCACCATGACTCTTGCATAATGTATAAGACAAAAGTAAAAGATAGGCCCTTCGCAGAGGGAAGCAGAGGTTGTCTTGTGCTTTTAAGGTTGGATGCATGACATCTTAATGCAAAAGAACGTCACTTTATATTGCCACTTGTGATATGGACCTTTATTATGCAGTCCGTCGCTTTTATTGCTTCCATATCACAAGATCGTATAAAGCTTATTTTCTCCACACTAATAAGTCATACATATTTAGAGAGCAATTTTTATTCCATGTAACATGACAACTTACTTGAAGGATCTTACTCAATCCATAGGTAGGTATGGTGGACTCTCATGGCAAAACTGGGTTTATGGATGTTTGGAAGCACAAGTAGTATCTCTACTTGGTGCAAGGAATTTGGCTAGCATGAGAGGGAAAGGCAAGCTCAACATGTTGGATGATCCATGACAATATACTTTATTTCAGATATAAGAAAACATAACCCGTTACATTGTCTTCCTTGTCCAACATCAACTCTTTAGCATGTCATATTTTAATGAGTGCTCACAATCATAAAAGATGTCCAAGATAGTATATTTATATGTGAGAACCTCTCTTTCTTTATTACTTCCTATTAATTGCAACGATGACCAAAACTATGTTTGCCAACTCTCAACAACTTTTATTCATCATACTCTTTATATGTGAAGTCATTACTCTCCATAAGATCAATATGATCTCTTTTTATTTATATTTATTCTTTCTTTTATTTCCTCAAGATCAAAGTAGGATAATAAGGCCCTTAACTCAACACTAATCTTTATTATATAAAGCTCAAGGACTCAATTACATAGAGGGATCATAAAGCAAAACTTAAAACTAGATCATATCAAAACTTTATTCTACTAGATCAAGATATTACCAAAAGGAACGAACTAAGAAAAACGGTAAAGATAGGAGTGTGATGGTGATACGATACCGGGGCACCTCCCCCAAGCTTGGTAGTTGCCAAGCGGAGTGCCCATACCCATGTGATTATGTCTCCTTCTTCAGAGGTGGTGATGATGGAGTTGTTGATGATGTAGGCTTGTAGTCCATCTTCCAAGGCATAGGCTCACCATCATTGAAGGATGATCGAGTCTCCGGGATCCTCACATCTGCAGCCAAACTCATCCTCTTGAATCTATATTCATACTCACAGTTTTGGTTTTTCAGGTCATAGATCTAGACTTGGAGGTGCTCCATTTTCTCATGAAGCTTGAAGATGCTTTCTCCAATGTTCTTGGCATCCAGCTTGTGGTTGTTAGTGAAGTCCGCGATCATCATGTGGTTGGTGTTGAGTCCGCGTTCCACCATCCCTTGGCACTTGTAAACTTGTTGTTCCACTACTTCGAGTCTTGTCTCCACGCTTCCGGTCCTCCTTGGTCCCTCAACATCGCAGATGTGCAGCACCCCCTCACGCATCTCAATGGTTTGAGGGTGCTGCAGCACCTCCGCGAGGTAGGGGTTGATGACCTTCTCAAAAAACTTGTCCTTGGGGGCGCTTGAAGACGTCATGGTGATCTAGATCTGTCAGAAAAACAGCTCGAAACAAAAGCAGAGGATTTTGTCGTGGTACGATGGTCAAAACCCTCAAGAGTGCCCACGAGGCAGGGGGCACGGCCAGGGGGGTAGGGCGCGCCCTCCACCCTCGTGGACGCCTCATGTCCTTCCCGGACTACTTCTTATTTTCCTATTTGCTTAAATATTCCAAAACGGAGAAAATTGCTATTAGAACTGTTTTGGAGTCAGTTTACTTACCGTACCACATACCTATTCCTTTTTGGAGTCTGAAACGTTCTGGAAAGTGTCCCTTATGTATTCCTTCGGGGTCACGGTTTCAATAACATTAGTTTCAACATTTATTGGATTACCTGAGATATAATGTTTGATTCTTTGGCCGTTCACCACCTTTGGATTTGTGCCTTCGAAGTTGTTGATTTTTATGGCAGCAGAATGATAGACCTCCTCGATAACGTAAGGCCCTTCCCATTTAGACAGAAGTTTTCCTGCAAAAAATCTTAAACGAGAGTTGAATAGAAACACATAATCACCTACATTAAACTCACGCTTTTTTATCCTTTTGTCATGCCATCTTTTAACCTTTTCTTTAAAGAGTTTGGCATTCTCATAGGCTTGAGTTCTCCATTCATCAAGTGAGCTAATGTCAAATAACCTCTTCTCACCGGCAAGTTTGAAATCATAACTGAGCTCTTTAATGGCCCAATATGCCTTATGGTCTAGTTTGAGGGGTAAGTGACATGCTTTTCCATAAACCATTTTATATGGAGACATACCCATAGGATTTTTATATGCAGTTCTATAAGCCCATAATGCATCATCAAGTTTCTTGGACCAATTCTTTCTAGATCTATTAACAGTCTTTTGCAAAATCAATTTAAGCTCTCTGTTACTTAGTTCTACTTGGCCACTAGACTATGGGTGATATGGAGATGCAATTCTATGATTAACATCATACTTAGCAAGCATTTTACGAAAAGCACCATGAATAAAATGTGAACCACCATCAGTCATTAGGTATCTAGGGACTCCAAAACTCGGAAAAATAGCTTATTTAAGCATCTTAATAGAGGTGTTATGATCATCACTACTAGTTGGAATAGCTTCTACCCACTTAGTAATGTAATCAACAGCAACTAAAATATGTGTATACCCATTAGAGGAAGGAAACGGTCCCATATAATCAAAGCCCCAAACTTCAAACGGTTCAATAACAAGAGAATAATTCATAGGCATTTCTTGACGTCTACTAATATTACCAATTCTTTGACATTCATCACAAGACAAGACAAACTTACGGGCATCTTTGAAGAGAGTAGGCCAATAAAAACCGGATTGCAATACCTTATGAGCTTTATGATTGTTATTTTGGATACACAAGTGCTCTTCCTTGCAAGACTAACCCATGTAGGTAGATGAACTCAAATTCCAAGTGGAGCTCCCAACTCTTGATGAGCTACATCAACCTTGAGCAACCCACACAAGTTCAACTACATGATCACGGTCAACACCACCACCCAAGGTATGTTATTCAATCTTAGAGAAGCTTTACTCCAAGTCATGAGTCAAAGAAACTCAACAAGATGTGAATACATCAAGATGCTTAAACGTAAAATGGTAACCCCATTTTGAGCTTAAACGATGAGTATGACCTATGATCAAGTGATCTCACTTGACTACTAAGTCAATATACTCTAACATAGGTGACTTTGTCGCCGACCAATTCTAGATGAAGTTCTCTTGTGTTCTTTTTTTTGCGCTCTTGCATTTGTCTCATGCATATTTGTTTCCCACTTCATCTAGATTTCTTTTCTGTTTCTTTTTGTTCTGCATTCCCTGCATTCAATTCCTTGAAAATCTTTTAGTTAATTCATTGCAAATCCTTGTGAGATCTTACTTGTCTAGTGAGCTGAGGTGAAAAGTGTTTTCTCTGCGATGAACTCGGTCCCACCGGTCTATTGTTTTCGGCCCAACCAAATTCTTTCGGTGCAACCAAAGCACACAACTCGGTGCCACCGATTTCACTACAGGAAAAACAGCTTGCCACTTGTTCCTGCATTCCTTTTGATCCAGCTCCACTAAATGATTCTTGTCCTCTACCAGCATCACATTCGACTTGCTGCTTTGTTTTGTGGCTCAAGGACCAAACCCATTTGAGACAAAAATCCAGAAGAATCCTTCTTGGAAATTGATGTCAGAGGGGGAGAGAGAGATCACATCAAAGCTTAATCATTTCTATAGGGGGAGAAAATACTCAGGGGGAGAGAGTTCTTCAACAAGGAGACAGAAGTATCACTTCAGAAGACCCCAGATGTTTGGTGTTCAAGAGGAGAGAAGTCACATGTTTTTAAGAGGGGAAAGACATGTTCATATTTGATTATTTGCTTTAGCTCTGTTTTCTTTTCTTTGCTATGATTTTCTGTTCCCTATCTTCTCACAGTATCCCATGCTAGATTCAGGGGGAGCAAGACATCTAGGGGAAGGAAAATCTTGAATTCATTGCACATCTTTACCTTTGGGGACATGTCTATATCCCATGGGGTACTCAGTACTCACTCTCTACATGTCATCCCAGTCTTGGTACTCTTGTGGTTTCTTTTGTTTGCTCTGGCTAGTAGGTGTATCTGTGTTATCTAACCTTGGTTACGCAGGTTCATTCCTTCCTAAGCCAACTCAAGACCACAAGGTAAGTATATGCTTCACAGTCATGTGTATGAGGATTTCTTGCTGATGTACATACTGTTTGCAAGGACTCATGAGCATGAAGGTACATTTCCTATATTCACATCATTTGCTCTGATGCATATAGCCAAGATACATGTAACACTTTGCCTACTCTATCATGCTTATGCATTCACATGCTCCTATATTCCATATTTACATGATTGCGTACATGTAGGGGGAGTCTATGCATGTTACATGTCTTTCCAAAGCTTTACTTGTTATTCTCTATATCTTTATCTAAAGCTTTGATGTATGTTGTCATCAATTACCAAAAAAGGGGAGATTGAAAGCATAAGTGCTCCCTGGGTGATTTTGGTAATTAATATCAACATATCTCTTGTTGGACTAATACTTTTACCTAGTATGTTTCAGATAAGTTCAACAATGGAGTGGCATGGACTAGAGGATGTGGAACCCCTTAAAGATGCTAAGGACAAAGGATTGGCTCAAGCTCAAAGCACAAGACTCTACATTTTACTTTTAGTGATCCAAGATCACATTGAGTCCATAGGAAAGCTAATACTATTAAGAGGGGATGAGGTGTTGCTTAATGGCTTGCTTGCTCAAAGTGCTTAGTGATATGCTCCAAAGCCCTCAACTACTTTCTCACATCCACATATGTCCAAAACCAAAATTCAAACTCGGCCCCACCGAATCTTTCTATCCGGCGCCACTGAGTTCTCTTGACATAGCCACTACCAGAAACTCTAATCAAGTCGGTCTCACTGATGGGATCTCGGTCTCACCGAGATGGGCTTGCAAACTCTCTGTTGCCTATTGCAATGATTTCGGTCTTACCGAGTTATGCAATCGGTCCCACCGAGTTTGCCTGGCCAACTCTCTGTTTCACTTATTATCCAAATTGGTCCCACTGAGTTTGTGTAGTCGGTCAAACCTAGTTGAGGATTTACCCTAACCCTAGCACATCAGTCATACCGAGTTGATCATGTCGGTCCCACCAAAACTCCTAACGGTCACATTATGAACTAAATCGGTCTGACCGAGTTTCACGATTCGGTCCCACCGATGTCGGATATCAGGTTCCGGCAAAACCCTTAAGGTTCGAACTCTGGGGTGCGCACGAAGATCTTTCCCCTATCGATCCACGTCCTAGCGCCTCGCGGTGAATCTAAGCTACACAATGAACAACACGAGGGACACAAGGTTTATACTAGTTCGGGCCACCATTGTGGTGTAATACCCTACTCTAGTTTGTGGTGTGGTGGATTGCCTCTGGGGCTAATGATGAATAGTACAGAGGAAGAACAGCCTCGCGAGAGGTGTTCTTGAGCTGGTGCGATGTTCTACTTGGGTGGATCTGGTCGCCTCTTGATGAGATGAGCTCTCGATGATCCTCTCTTTCTACTGTGGTGGCTATCTCTATTTATAGAGGCCCTGGTCCTCTTCCCAAATATTGAGCAGGAAGGGAGCCAACAACAACCATTTTGAAGGGGAACAACTAGTACAAGTTATGTCGGGGGGATGAACCCCAGGCAGGCAACGGAACCCGAATCTATTTCAAAAACAGCGGGGCCCGCATCGCCCCGCAAACCGGCGTGCGCCAGGCCGGGTCGCTCGACCCGGCAAGGCGCACAACCCGGCCAAGACCCTCGACTCGGCAAGGTACGTCGACCCGGCCGCAGCGGCTGGCGCAAGGCAACTCAACCCGGCGCAACCATGGCTTCCTCAGCAAGCCAACCCACCCGTGGCGTCCACGGCAACCCAGCCACGGGTCAGCTCCCGTCCCATCCAGGCCGTATGATGGGACGAGACCTCAATCACTGATGACCAAGACTACAGTGCCCCCGCCCATACCCGTGGTCAGCCAGAGCGTGGCAACAGTGCCCCCGCCCATACCCGTGGTCAGCCAGAGCGTGGCAACAGTGCCCCTTACCTACCCACTGACCAGGGCTGGCACGACAACAGTGTTTCTGCCCTCACCGCTGACGACAGCAAGCGGTGGCCTGACGGAGAACACTGTGCACAGCTCGACTCGGCCACGCCATGACGATCGACAAGACGGCGCATAGTCCCCCTAGGCATGCGGGGCCCGCACCTAGGGGAACCCGGCGAACCACAAGCCCCAAGCGGGACCCAGCCCGGTACCCCGGACACCGACAATACGGACCCACCGACTCGGCATATTACCATTGTAACCCTGGGTGGGTTGATCTATAAACCCCCCAGGAGTCCACGACTACAGAGGCATTCGAGATATTCAACAGAGACATATGACACACACGGCATGAAAAGCCACACAAGATAGAGCAAGCAAGATAGGACTAGCCACTACATAGCAACACCAAGGAGAAGGAGCAGCCGGAGCCTTGGCCAGCCTCCTTCCTCCTCCAAACAGCTCCAGGAGCGACATTGTACTATCAACCATCCAACTAAACTCGGCAGGACTAGGGGTGTTATCTCTCCGGAGAGCCCCGAACCTGGATATGTTCGGCGTCCCGCGCCCGCACATATCAACCTCGCCTCCGAAGCCCACCAACGCCCTTGAGCCTCCTCTCTTTAGCCATCCCTTGGCATCTGCCGTGCGCCCACCACGACAGTTGGCACCCACCATGGGGCAGTTCGAGGAGTTGGCCGGAAGCATGCTTCGGACGGGGCCCCTCTCCTACTCCGACGAGTCTGTCGCTCTGGCGGACGACGTCATCGGCGCGCTCGCCGCCTCCTTCACCGTGCTGCACATCTCTGACGCACTCGCGGCCGACGAGTACCCTAGCGGAGTGCTTAGCTACTCCGACCCCCCGCTTTCTCTCAGCGGCGGATTCACTGCCAGGGCGATCGACGCCCATGTAGAGGTCTTCGTCACCGGCGATGGCGCCTCTTCCTCGTCGAGCAAGGCGAGAAGAGCCGCCGAAGCCGCGACCGCCACACGGACGGAGTCGTCCGACCCGCTGCGCGCCGCGATGCAGAGCCTCCGCATCCCCATCGGCACCGACATCGACGCCACCAACGTCGCTGAAGCCCGAGCCCAGCTCGAGGACAGGCGCCAGCAAATGCTGGACCTGTCTGAGATGCTGGCCGCCACCAGACGCCGCCTGGAAGCTGCTCAGATGGAGCATGACGCTGCCCACGGATTCACACCCGCCGCGGCCGAGCCGACCCGGGCCGCCGATACTCGCGCCCGGGGAGGAGCGATCGGCCGGGCCTTCGGCACCGGTCGGACTGAGGGAGTTCCGGACTAGGGGGTGTCCGGATAGCCGAACTATCATGATCGGCCGGACTCCAAGACTATGAAGATACAAGATTGAAGACTTCGTCCTGTGTCCGGATGGGACTTTCCTTGGCGTGGAAGGCAAGCTTGGCGATACGGATATGTAGATCTCCTACCATTGTAACCGACTCCGTGTAACCCTAGCCCTCTCCGGTGTCTATATAAACCGGATGGCTTTAGTCCATAGGACGAACAACAATCATACCATAGGCTAGCTTCTAGGGTTTAGCCTCCTTGATCTCGTGGTAGATCCACTCTTGTAACACACATCATCAATATTAATCAAGCAGGACGTAGGGTTTTACCTTCATCAAGAGGGCTCGAACCTGGGTAAAACATCGTGTCCCTTGTCTCCTGTTACCATCCGCCTAGACGCACAGTTCGGGACCCCCTACCTGAAATCCGCCGGTTTTGACACCGACATTGGTGCTTTCATTGAGAGTTCCTCTGTATCGTCACCGATAGGCTCGATGGCTTCTTCGATCACCATCAATGACGCAGTCCAGGGTGAGACCTTCCTCCCCGGACAGATCTTCGTATTCGGTGGCTTCGCACTGCGGGCCAATTCGCTTGGCCAACTGGAGCAGATCGAAAGCTACGCCCCTGGCCGTCAGGTCAGATTTGGAAGTTTAAACTTCACGGCCGACATCCGCGGGGACTTGATCCTCGATGGATTCGAGCCACAGCCGAGCATGCCGCACTGTCACGGCGAGCATGATTTAGCTCTGCAGTCGGACAGTACCCTGGAGGCCGCACTCGAACCCGCTCCGATCTTCAATTCGGAGCCGGCTGCGCAGGTCGAGGACGGATTGCTAGACACCGCCTCGGGGGCTGCAACCTCTACGGCGATAGAGCCGAACAATGACCTTGTCCCTCATGAAGCTCGTGACTCCGAGGTGCCGGACTCCTTGCCGGACTCCGAACCTCCCGCGCCCCCTCCGATCGAATCCGATTGGGCGCCGATCATGGAGTTCACCGCAGCGGACATCTTTCAACACTCACCTTTTGGCGACATCTTGAGTTCGCTAAAGTATCTCTCGTTATCAGGAGAGCCCTGGCCGGACTGCGGTTAGGACGGTTGGGATGCGGACGACGAAGAAATTCAAAGCCCACCCACCACCCACTTGGTAGCCGCTGTCGACAATCTAACCGACATGCTAGACTACAACTCCGAAGACATCAACGGTATGGACGACGATGCCGCAGACGACCAAGAACCAGCACCTACTGGGCACTGGAAAGCCACCTCATCATATGACATATACATGGTGGATATCCCAAAGGATGGGAATGGCGAAGGAACATCAGAGGATGACCCCTCCAAGAAGCAGCCCAAGCGCCGGCGTCAGCGGCGCCGCTCTAAATCCCGCCACAGCAAGAATGAAGACTCCGGCATCGGAGATAATAATACACCGGACAATGCCGAAGACAACCCACTCCAGCAAGATCCAGCGCAGGAGGACGGAGACGCCAGCCCTCATGAGAGAGCGGCAGAAGAAGAGGTAGAGGATTATATGCCTCCCTCCGGAGACGAGGCAAGCCTCAACGACGATGAATTCGTCGTGCCTGAGGATCCCGTCGAACAAGAGCGTTTTAAACGCAGGCTTATGGCCACGGCGAACAGCCTCAAGAAAAAGCAGCAACAGCTTAGAGCTGATCAAGATCTGCTAGCCGACAGATGGACTGAAGTCCTCGCGGCCGAAGAGCATGAGCTCGAACGCCCCTCCAAAAGCTACCCTAAACGCAAGCTGCTCCCCCGATTAGAGGAGGAGGCGTATGAACCCGCATCACCAGGAGAAAATACGGCTGACCGACCACCCCGTGGTCACGACAGAGAGGCCTCTAGGCCCTTCACTAGACCCATACCCCGGCATCGCTCGAAAAGCACAAGGCCACAGGGGAACGCTCCGGACTTGCGAGATATATTGGAGGATAGGGCAAGACAATCAAGAGTGATCTATGGATCGCGTGGGCGCCCCACGACACATGACGACAACCGTCGCGCCGGACACAGTAAGTCCGGCCGGGCCGAACAAAATAGACAAAGCTCCCTTGAGCTCCGTCGTGATATCGCCCAGTACAGAGGCGCCGCACACCCACTATGCTTCACAGATGAAGTAATGGACCATCAAATCCCCGAAGGGTTTAAACCCGTCAATATTGAATCCTATGATGGCACAACAGACCCCGCGGTTTGGATCGAAGACTACCTCCTTCACATCCACATGGCCCGTGGCGACGATCTTCACGCCATCAAATATCTCCCCCTCAAGCTTAAAGGACCAGCCCGGCATTGGCTTAACAGCTTGCCAGCAGAGTCAATTGGGAGTTGGGAAGACCTGGAAGCTGCATTCCTCGATAACTTCCAAGGCACGTATGTGCGACCACCAGACGCTGATGACCTAAGCCACATAATTCAGCAGCCAGACGAATCGGCCAGACAATTCTGGACACGATTCTTAACCAAGAAAAACCAAATCGTCGACTGTCCGGACACGGAGGCCCTCGCGGCCTTCAAGCATAATATCCGCGACGAGTGGCTTGCCCGGCACCTGGGACAGGAAAAGCCGAAATCCATGGCAGCCCTCACATCACTCATGACCCGCTTCTGCGCGGGTGAGGACAGCTGGCTAGCACGCAGCAACAACCTCAGTAAAAAATCTGGCAGTCCGGATATCAAGGACCGTAATGGCAGGTCGCGTCGTAACAAAAACAAACGCCACATTAACGACGACAATAGCGAGGATACGGCAGTCAATGCCGGATTCAGAGGCTCTAAACCCGGTCAGCGGAAAAAGCCATTCAAAAGAACTACTCCGGGCCCGTCCAATTTGGACCGAATACTCGACCGCTCATGCCAGATACACGACACCCCCGAAAAGCCAGCTAACCACACCAATAGGGACTGTTGGGTATTCAAGCAGGCAGGCAAGTTAATTGCCGAAAACAATGACAAGGGGCTGCATAGCGATGCCGAGGAAGAGACCCGACCGCCGAACAATAGAGGACAAAAGGGTTTCCCCCCACAGGTGCGTACGGTGAACATGATATACGCAACGCACATACCCAAAAGGGAGCGGAAGCGTGCACTCAGGGATGTATACGCGATGGAGCCAGTTGCCCCAAAGTTCAATCCATGGTCCTCCTGCCCGATCACTTTTGACCGAAGGGACCACCCCACCAGCATCTGCCACGGCGGATTCGCCGCATTGGTCTTAGACCCAATCGTCGATGGATTTCACCTCACCAGAGTCCTGATGGACGGCGGTAGCAGCCTGAACCTGCTTTATCAGGATACAGTGCGCAAAATGGGCATAGACCCCTCAAGGATTAAACCTACCAAGACGACCTTTAAAGGCGTCATACCAGGTGTAGAAGCCAATTGTACAGGCTCAATTACACTGGAAGTGGTCTTCGGATCCCCGGATAACTTCCGAAGCGAGGAGTTAATCTTCGACATAGTTCCGTTCCGCAGCGGCTATCATGCCCTGCTCGGACGTACCGCGTTTGCAAAGATCAACGCGGTGCCGCACTACGCATACCTCAAGCTCAAGATGCCAGGCCCTCGAGGAGTCATCACGGTTAATGGAAACACTGAACGTTCTCTCCGCACGGAGGAACATACAGCAGCTCTCGCGGCAGAAGTACAATGCAGCCTCTTAAGACAATTCTCAAGTCCGGCCATTAAGCGGCCGGACACAGCTAAGCGTGCCCGGAGTAACATACAACAAGACCACCTGGCACGTTCCGAGCACGCGTAGCAGTGCGGCCCCAACCCTAGCCCCTGTAAAACGTCAAGATAGGTCCTTCGCGTACACCATTATGCTCTGAAGATACAATGGGCATGGGGAGAGGGGCACAACCACGATAGGCCCATACTGCGGCTCAACCACACCAGGGGCTCTCAAGTGTGTCATTCTTTTTTCTTTTCTTTTTCCTTTTTTACCCACAGGACTCCGTTCATCAGAGGCCCTGTCCGGCAGCAGACCTGCCGAACTCACGATGCAACAGCCATGGAAGGATAAAGGCTACAACGAATATCCAGGTGGTCTCCATTACGAGCATTAAATTTGTTTTACGCACCATTCGGTAGCCTACCCCTGGAGGGGGACATGTTTAACAGCCCCATCCCTTGCTTATCGCACCATTTGTATCGTTCTGCACTTACATCAGTCTTTCTTGAATAAACAATGCAGCACCTTTTTGCTTATAATTGCATTTCTTTTTTATACATATGTTCATTTACGGCATGTTGCATCCGCACACTTTGGTACGGCTAAACTACACCAGGGGCTTATGTTTCCCGCATCATGGTGTGATAAGTCCGAACACTTTCATAAGTGCGGCACCTCGAACTTATAGCATTATATGCATCGGCTCCGAATCATGTCTTGGGTCAATAGTTGGGTTTGCCCGGCTCCCATGTTTTGGTACCTTACGTTCCGTTTTATCAGCTAAGGTAGCACTGGGAGAACCACTGCAATTGCGCCCCAGTTGAGCTGGGTTAACGCCTCAGTGGAGAAAGCTAAAACTGACCGTCATGATGAGGCGAGAGCCGGTCGCTGTTCGAGAGGTTTTTTGCGAGTCCTTTAAGACTTATGCCGCTTAGAGCGAGGAGCCGGATTTTGTCCGGCCCAGGCGTGGATAGCGCCCCAAATTCGGCCTTCCAAAGACTAGGGGCTTCGCCAAAATTTAAAATTATAGAATTCTATGGCTAAGTGAGAGTGTTCAAGCATTATAAGTCCGGTTGCCTTGTTCGCTGTGTTGAGCGCCTCCCTAGATGGACCCCAAAATGGGAACAAGAGTGCTCAAGTTTATCCCGAACACCCCAGCACTCGTGGCATGGGGGCTGAAGCCGACGACTTGCCATCTCTCAGATTTGATAAACAGCCGCACAGAAGGTAATATTTTAAATTAACAAGCGTTGCGTAGCGCATATGAACTAAGTTTTTAGCGCACAGGATAACAAAATGCGAGTCTACTAAAAAATTACATCTTTTGAGCACTCACCCGCAATAGTGCGGGCGCCCTTCAGCACACTCTTATAATACATCTCGGGCGTGCGATGCTCCTTGCCCTCTGGTGGCGAGTCCGTCACGAGCTTCTGGGCATCCATCTTGCCCCAGTGCACCTTTTCGCGGGCAAGGGCCCGACGGGCACCTTCAATACAGGCAGAGTGCTTGATGACTACAACCCACGGGCACGCATCCACCAGCCGCCGCACCAGGCCGAAGTAGCTCCCAGGCATGGCCTCCTTAGGCCACAACTGAACTATGAGGCCCTTCATGGCCTGTTTGACCGCCTTGTGGAGCTCGACCAGCTGCTTCAGCTGGTCGCTAAGGGGCACCGAATGTCCGGCCTCAGCATACTGAGACCAGAAGACCTTCTCCGTCGAGCTCCCCTCCTCGGCCCGGTAGAATGCGGCAGCATCGGACACGCTGCGAGGAAGATTTGCGAACGCTCCTAGAGAGCTCCGAATTCGGGTAAGCAACAGGTAATTTACACTCACATGCTTACTTTGCATGAAAATTGCCTTACCCCCTGCTATTTTCTTCACCGCCTCGATCTCCTGGAGGGCCTTGTAGGCTTCGGCCTTAGCGGCTTTGGCACTCTCAAGAGCCGTTGCAAGCTCAGACTCTCGAGTCTTCGAGTCACGCTCCAGGCTCTCATATTTTTTCACGAGATCCTGGAGCTCTTGCTGTACCTCCGCCACCCGTGCCTCCTGCTTCTCTCGTTCGGTGCGCTCCACGACCGCATTGCGTTCGGCCGCAACCACCGCCTCTTTCAGGGTTGCCACCTTGTTAGTGGCCCCTGCAATACCCACGTTATCCTTGTCATTCTTTTTGCAACCAAAATCCTTTTCTGTAAGGTACAATTTTAATAAGGTGTTACTCACCTTCCTTGTCCTCGAGCTGCTTCTTGGCACGACCGAGCTTGTTCCCGGACCGCTCGAGGCTTTCCTTCAAAGTATTGACCTCCGCAATCAGTGCGGCAGAGGTCAGCAGCGCAGCCTGCAATCCCATATTGACATATTTTTTATGACTCCTGCGAATATCTTCTTAAGATCCTCAGTCCGGCTTTTCTTTCCGAACACCGAACCGAGCATCAGGGGCTACTGTCTATGCGGTACTATTTTACATATATCACAATTCTTACCTTAAAGCCTATTAGAAGGCTGCGGCAGGCTTCGGTCAGCCCGCTCTTGGCGAGCTAAACCTTCTGAATCACCGCACTCATAACAGTGCGGTGTTCCTCTTCAATGGAGGCGCCATTGAGCGCCTCCAGCAAGTTATCCGGCGCCTCCGGTTGGACGGAGGCTGCCGGCGTCACGGTCTTGCCCTTCTTACGAAGGGGTCGCCCGCTGGACTCCGGAGCCACTGTGGGTTCCGGGGCCGAGTCCGGTGCAAAGTCCGGGAGGTTGTCCTATGACACTTTCGGGGCCTCCTCCTCCTGGTGGGTCCCTTCCTGGGATCCCACCTCGGCATCGTCCGCATACCTAAGGACCCGCTCGACGAAGCGGGAAGATCATCCTTGGGCGGACTGCAGGGTTGTATGCGGCATTAGAAATACATTATGTGGCGAAAAGGAAAAACCTTGAAGTTATTCGGGAGTCCGGATACTTACGATCTCGCTAGGGGCTTGGCCCTTGGAGGCCAGTCGTCGTCGTCGTCACGGGTGTTGGCAGAGCAGTCCGGGGGAAGAGTTTTTCCCTTCTTGGACCCTTCGGCCTCCCTTGTCGGGGAGGCCTTCCTTTTCTTCCCTCCCTCCACTGGGGGAGAGGCTTTCTTCTTCTCCTTCTCGCCTTGGTGGGAGGAGTCGGCCTCGGATTCATCATCTGATAGCACCTGAAAATGGGAACTCTTCCGAGTCCCCGTGGCCTTCTTCTCCGGCACCACGTGGGGTGCCGGAGCCAGCAGCCCCATTAGGCGGGCGTTAGTTGGGTCCTCTGGCAATGGGGCCGGACAGATAGTCCATTCGGCCTTCGCCAGCTAGTCCTTTCAAAGGTAAAGGGAGTTTAGATCCCGCATAGAGTTAAACTATGGAAAACAAGTGGCAAAATCACTTACCTCGTCAGCTGGACGCTGCGAGCGGAATCCGCGATCTTCGGTAGCGGATGCGGGAGCCTCGGCGCCCTTGAACAGCACCTTCCAGACATCTTTGTACGTAGTGTCGAAGAGCCCGCTCAGGGTCTGGTGCTGCGCTGGATCGAACTCCCACATGTTGAAACCCCGTCGTTGGCACGGGAGAATCTGGCGGATGAGCATGACCTGGACTACGTTGACAAGCTTGAGCTTCTTGTCCACCAGCTTTTGGATACAGGCTTGGAGTCCGGTCAGCTCCTCCGAATCGCCCCAGATCCGGCCACTCTCTTTCCAGGAGGTGAGCCGTGTAGGGATGCCGGATCTGAATTTGGGGGCCGCTGCCCAATCAGGGTCACGCGGCTCGGTGATGTAGAACCACCCCGATTGCCACCCCTTGATGGTTTCCACGAAAGTGCCCTCCAGCCACGTAACGTGGGACATCCTGCCCACCATGGCGCCTCCGCACTCCGCTTGGCTGCCCTTCACAACCTTCGGCTTGACACTGAAGGTCTTGAGCCACAAGCCAAAGTGGGGCTGGATGTAGAGGAAGGCCTCGCACACGACGATAAACGCCGAGATGTTGAGGATGAAATTCGGGGCCAGATCATGGAAATCCAGGCCGTAGTAGAACATGAGTCCCCGGACAAAGGGATGAAGTGGGAAGCCTAGTCCGCGGAGGAAATGGGGAAGAAATACTACCCTCTCATGGGGCCTGGAGGTGGGGATGAGCTCTCCCTCGTCAGGGAGCCGGTGCGCGATGTTGCTGGACAAATATCCGGCGTTGCGCAGCTTCTGGATCTGCTCCTCCATGACAGAGGAGGCCATCCACTTGCCTCCTGCTCCGGACATAGTTGGAGAAGGTTGAGGTGAGAAGTGCGGACTTGGGCGCTGGAGCTCGAGTTCGCGGAGATGGATAAGCCAGGGAGGAAGAAGGCGCAGGTAAAAGGGTTGGATCTTTATCCCCTTATATGGGCGGACAAAAACATGTGTCCCCACCGGCCTGGTAAAACTCGCTTATCTCCCAAGCGTCACAATCAAATGGCGCGGTTGGGTTACCCACATCCGTATTGATGGGAATCCCGGAATAAGGGGAACACGATCTCTGCTTCGACAAGACGTGCCAAGGAAACCGCTTCGCTAAACGCGCTGAGGTGGTACAATAAAAACGATTCCAGTAAAGGCTTGGTAGTGTGTGACATCACGCCACGAAATACGTCAGCAGATTGAACTTGTGTAATATTATTCTCTCTACGGTGGTACGTGAAATTTATTTTTGCAGAGCCGGACACTATCCTGGTGTTCACAATCTTCTATAAATTATTCGGAGGAAGAACCCGCCTTGCAATGCCAAAGACAACATGCGCGCCGGACTCGTCGTCATTGAAGCCTGGTTCAGGGGCTACTGAGGGAGTTCCGGACTAGGGGGTGTCCGGATAGCCGAACTATCATGATCGGCCGGACTCCAAGACTATGAAGATACAAGATTGAAGACTTCGTCCCGTGACCGGATGGGACTTTCCTTGGCGTGGAAGGCAAGCTTGGCGATACGGATATGTAGATCTCCTACCATTGTAACCGACTCTGTGTAACCCTAGCCCTCTCCGGTGTCTATATAAACCGGATGGCTTTAGTCCATAGGACGAACAACAATCATACCATAGGCTAGCTTCTAGGGTTTAGCCTCCTTGATCTCGTGGTAGATCCACTCTTGTAACACACATCATCAATATTAATCAAGCAGGACGTAGGGTTTTACCTCCATCAAGAGGGACCGAACCTGGGTAAAACATCGTGTCCCTTGTCTCCTGTTACCATCCGCCTAGACGCACAGTTCGGGACCCCCTACCTGAGATCCGCCGGTTTTGACACCGACACGGACCGTCTACGAGACCCCAGTCAAGAACATGCGCGCTGTGGAGGCAGCCGCGGTCGGCCTTGACCAACTCACGGGCGAGGAGCTCAAGGAGCGCATCAGGCAGATGCGCGAGCTCCTCCGCACCGCCAACACCCAGCATGATCGCCTCAACCAGCTCGCCAAGCCGGCGGGGTCCGGCTCCGCCCGCCTTGGCGGACCCGGCGAACTCCTGCACACGGCCTCTTTGCTGCTCGGCGAGGCGCACTCAGTCCTAGGCCGGACCCGGCGCAACCCGGCCGGCACCGCCGCCGACGCTCTGGGCAACGAGCCCGCCCCAGAGACCCAACGCGGACCCGGCCAGCCTGGCCGTCGTCCGGCTCCAGCCGACCCGGCCCCTCGGGGCCTGGCCGCCAGTCGACTCGGCCCGCGCACCATCGACGATGCCGACGCGCGCCACCGCCTCGATCAGCTCGCTCGCTCCATGGAGGTGGAGGAGAGCGGCGCTATCAGGCCGGCGTGTTTCGGCCCACGCATCCGGGAGGAGCCCTTCCCCAAGGGGTTCGTGCTTCCCCGCGACACCCCCAAGTACAATGGGACCGTGAAGCCAGAAGAACTGGCTCACCGACTACACCAAGGCCATTGGCATCACCGGTGCCAATCGTCGTCTCGCTGTGCGCTACGCACCGCGCATGCTCCAAGGATCGGCTCGCACATGGTTGAACAACTTGCCGATGGGCAGCATCAACGCATGGGTCGATTTCGAGGAAGCATTTGTCCGCAACTTCATGGGGACGTACCAGCGACCCGGTCACCCCAGTCAGCTCGCCATGTGCGTGCAGGGGCCGACGAAGACCGGCCGCGAGTACCTTGCACGCTGGACCGAGCTCCGGAAGAGTTGTGAGGGCGTCCATGAAGTCCAGGCGATCCAATACTTCGTCAGCGGGTGCCGAGACGGCACCCTCCTCAAGCACAAGCTTCTACACTCCGAGCCGGCCACCATGGCCGCGCTCATGGTGACGGCGGACAAGTACGCCAACGCCGACTCCGCCATGAAGATCCAGGTGGCGCTGGACGAGGCCGGCAAGGCGAAGCCGGTCCCTCCACAGAAGCCGGCCGGCGAAGGCAGCTGGCAGCAGCACCACCAGAACAACACGTGCAAGGCCGAGCAGCCGGCGCAATGTCACGACAACCGGCTCGTCGCGGCCGCCGAGCCCGCGGCGGACCCAGCACTGAAGCGCCGGCAGACCGGCAAGATGGCATGGCAACCCGCCATGAGCTTTGAAGAGATGCTCGACGCCCCATGCAAGCACCACAGCGGCGCAAGACCCTCCACGCACACGCTTTGACAGTGCGCCATCACCAAGCGCATCATGAGGGGCGATGTCCCGCCTCCTCCAGCTCTGGGCGCGGGACAGCCGCCTCCGCCTCCACCGTCGCCTCCCGCCGGCGGCGCGATGCGGAACGACGCCTACCCAGACCAGAACGCGGCCTATGTTGTCTTCACCAGCCTCGGCAATGACAAGCGCAGCGAGCGCCTCCTTCGGCAGGAGATGAACACCGTCGTCCCGGCCAAGACGGATTTCATGCATTGGTCGGAGCGCCCGATCACCTGAACCGGGAGGATCACCCGGCAGTCATGCCAAGTCCGGGTGGATACGCCCTTGTCCCCAACCCTACCATCGTCGCGCGGCGCACATGCAAGTTCTCCCGAGTCCTCATCGACGGTGGCAGCAGCATCAACATCCTCTACCGTGACACGATGACCAAGCTCGGCCTCAAGGCCGAGGACCTGGAGCCAACCCGGACCGTCTTCCACGGCATCGTACCCAGCCTCTCCTGTTCACCCATTGGTCGGGTCTGGCTCGACGTCCTATTCGGCGACAGCAGCCACTTCCGATGTGAACCGATCTGGTTTGAGGTGGTGGACCTATCCAGTGCGTATCATGCGCTGCTGGGCCGGCCCGCGCTCGCCAAATTCATGGAGGTTCCCCACTACGCGTACCTGAAGATGAAGATGTCAGGTCCCAAGGGCCTCATTACCATCATCGGCGACTACCGCAAGTCTCTGGAGTGTGCCCGAGACGGTGCCAAGCTGGCCGAGTCGCTGGTCATTGCTAAGGAGCGGCGCCAGCTCGACCGGATCATCGTCCTGGCCGGCGAGGCCTTCGACGCGTCGATCCCGACCCTGGACCCGGCCGATGAGGCCGCCTTCAAGCCCTCCAAGGAAACCAATAAAGTGAAGTTAAACTCGGAAGACCCCAGCTGCAGCAAGTATGTTGTCGTAGGCGCCCGCCTCGACAACAAATAGGAAGGCGAGCTCGTCGACTTCCTCCGTGAGAATCGGGATATCTTCGCATGGACCCTCATAGACATGCCGGGTATCCCGAGGAAGTATGCCGAGCACAAACTCCACGTCCGCAAGGACGCCAAGCCTGTCCGTCAACCCCTCCGTCGATTTTCCGAAGAGAAGAGAAGAACCATTGGTGAAGAGGTCGCCAAGCTCTTGGCGGCCGGCTTCATAATGGAAGTGTTTCACCCTGAGTGGCTGGCCAACCCAGTCCTCGTCCTAAAGAAGAACAAGACCTGGCGCATGTGTATCGACTACACCAGCCTCAACAAGGCCTGTCCCAAGGATCCGTTCGCCCTCCCGCGGATTGACCAAGTCATCGACTCGACCGCCGGGTGTGAGCTGCTATCCTTCCTAGACGCCTACTCCGGTTATCACCAGATCAAGCTGGACCCGGCCGATACCCTGAAGACATCCTTCATCACGCCCTTCGGAGCGTACTGCTACATCACCATGTCGTTTGGGTTGAAGAACGCCGGCGCCACCTTCCAATGCTGCATGCAGAAGTGCCTGCTACCGCAACTCGACAAGAACATCCACGTGTATATGGACGATATCGTGGTGAAGACCAAGCAGCACCTCACGCTCCTCGATGATCTGAAGGAAACATTCGCCAACCTCCACGAATACAAGGTCAAGCTCAACCCGGAAAAGTGCGTCTTCGGCGTCCCAGCCGGAAAGCTGCTCGGTTTCCTTGTCTCGGAACGCGGCATCGAGGCAAACCCGGAGAAGATCAAGGCCATCGAGCGCATGCGCAAGCCAACCCGGTTGCGCGATGTCCAGAAGTTCAGAGGCTGCCTGGCCTCGGTCAGCCGGTTTCTAAGCCGGCTGGGCGAGAAGGCACTGCCCCTGTACCAGCTAATGAAGAAAACAAGCCCGTTCGAGTGGAAGGGCAAGGCAGACGAAGCCTTCCAAGACCTCAAGCGCATGCTCTCCACCGCACCCGTCCTGGCCGCGCCGACCGACAAGGAGCCGCTGTTGCTCTACATAGCCGCGACCTCACGGGCGGTCAGCACGGTGCTGGTGGTCGAGCGGCCAGAGAAGGGCAAGATCCAGGCCGTCCAGCGCCCGGTCTACTACCTGAGCGAGGTGCTCTCCACCTCCAAGCAGAACTACCCGCACTATCAGAAGATGTGTTACGGCGTGTACCTCACCGCCAAGAAGCTGAAGTGGTACTTTCAAGAACATGCCGTCACCGTCGTCAGCACGGCGCCTATCGGAGAAATCATTGGGTGCCGGGACGCCTCCGGCCGGGTCGCCAAGTGGGCGATCCAGCTAGCCGGCCACACCATCCTCTACGAGCCCTGCACCACGATCAAGTCTCAGGCCCTGGCCGATTTCCTCGTCGACTGGACCGAGACCCAGTACCTGCCGCCGCCTCCCGACTCAACGCATTGGCGCATGCACTTCGACGGGTCCAAGATGCGACTCGGCTTAGGGGCCGGCATCGTACTGTCATCTCCGAAGGGTGACCGACTCCGCTACGCGCTCCAGATCCACTTCGCCGCCTCCAACAACGTCGCCGAATATGAAGCCCTTGTGCACGGCCTCCGGCTCGCCAAGGAACTCGGCATCCGGCGCATCCTGTGCTACGACGACTCGGACTTAGTGGTGCAGCAGTGCTTCGGCGAGTGGGACGCCCGCGACTCTAACATGGCAAGCTATCGCTTTCTCATCCAGAAGCTATCCGGATCCTTCGATGGCTGCGAGTTCCTCCACGTCCCGCGCGCGGAGAATGAGGCAGCCGACACACTCGCCAAGATCGCCTTGTCACGTCAAGCCACCCTGTCCGGCATCTCCCTCGAGCACCTGCGCAAGCCATCTGTCAAGCCGTCGCCGGACTCCGAGTCCATCCATGTCCCAGAAGACCTGGCCACCCTGCAAGCCGGCCCGAGGACTGCTCAAGCCGGCCCGGGGACTGCTCAACCCAACCCGGGGGCTGCTCAGCTCAACCCGGCCACCATCACCCCGGACCCGGCCGTCGCCGTCACCAGCCCGGGGGCTGCTCAGCTCAACCTGGCCACCATCACCGCGGACCCGGCCGTCGCCGTCACCAACCCGGGGGCTGCTCAACCCGGCCCAGGAGCCGCCGACTCGGAACCCACCCAGGTGGCCATCTTCACCGCCATCACGGCCCCATCTTGGGCCCTGCTGATATCAGAATGGCTGGAGAACGGGGTTCTCCCCATGGACGAGACCGAGGCTCGGCAAGTTCAGCTCTGGGCGTCCGCCTACAGCATCATCAACAACGAGCTCGTCAAGCGCAGCTCTACCGGCGTGTTCCAGCGCTGCATCGAGCAGGACCGCGGCATCCACATCCTCCTCGACATTCACCAGGGCGAGTGCGGGCACCATGCCGCATCTCGATCCCTTGTGGCCAAGGCATTCCGCCACAGTTTCTACTGGCCAACGGCCCTAGAAGACGCCGAGTCGCTCGTCCTCAAGTGCGAAGGATGCCAGCGCTTCAGCAAACGCAGCCACCAGCCGACGTCAGCACTCCGCACCATCCCGATCGCCTGGCCCTTCTGTCTGGGGACTCGACATGGTGGGACCCTTCAAAACCGCTTGAGGCGGCATGACGCACTTACTAGTAGAAGTGGACAAGTTCACCAAATGGATCGAGGCAAGACCAATCAAGAAACTGGACGAACCAACAACCGTCCGGTTCATCAAGGACATGGCGGTGCGCTACGGCATGCCGAACATCATCATCACCGACAACGACACCAACTTCGCCAAGGGCGCGCTCGAGCAATACTGCTCCGTCTCCGGCATCCGCCTCGACCTGGCCTCCGTGGCACATCCGCAGTCTAATGGGCAGGTCGATCGGGCCAACAGACTCATCCTGTCCGGCATCAAGCCGCGACTCGTCGAGCCACTCGTCCGCTCACCCGGCAGTTGGCTCGACGAGTTGCCCGCGGTTCTCTAGAGTCTGCGCACGACACCAAACTGGTCGACCGGGTTCACCCCTTCCTCGTCTACGGATCCGAACCCATCATCCTGACCGAAGTCGAGTTCGACTCGCCGCGCGTCATGATGTACACCGAAGCAGAAGCAAGAGAAGCACGCGAAGACGGTGTCGACCTGCTTGAAGAGGCGCGCCTTCTGGCACTTAGCCGCTCGGCTATCTACCAGCAAGGCCTGAGGCACTACCACAGCAAAACGATAAAGCCTCTCGCATTCCGTGAAGGTGACCTCGTCCTCCGACTCGTCCAAGAGCAGGCAGGCCAGCACAAGCTGTCCTGTCCATGGGAAGGCCCGTTCATCGTGAGCAGGGCTTTGCGTGACCGCAACGCCTACTACCTCATCGACGCGCGCAAATTGAATAAGCACAAGAGGGACACCGCCGGCGAAGAAACAACCCGGCCGTAGAACGCGGAACTCCTCCGTCCATTTTACAATTAGCCGAACGAATGTATGTATCAACGCCTTTTGTAACCATATGAAACTATGGGGTCCCCAAAGGAGACTCGGGGGCTGCCTTTTGCCGAGCAATTTATTGCGTCCATATTTCACACCACTTTACTACCGAACCCGGCCGTCGGCTCAACAAGCTCGACCCGGGGGCTCGGGGGCTGGCCGGCTTGATCATCACCCCGCCGCTTCACTTAGTGATTCCTGATAAGTTAGGATGCCGCGGCCCCCCCACTTTGCCCTAAAACTGCAGATCCAGCTCTGGCTGACGGCAGGCAAGCACAACGGGCTAAAGCTCCCCTACGATTCATACACTAAGTCAAAGCCGCCGGGTCGACCAACCCGGCCCGACGCTCATAAACTAAGTTAGCCGCACGACCGGCTGCTCACCAACCGGCCTAGCTGGATTGTCGCCAGCCGACCTAGTGGGTGTTTCGCTCGCGCTCAACGTTTTTAAGGACCCAACTCCTGCAGCCGCCTCTCGAAGAGCCGAACTCCTTGTCACGAACCGGAGCCTCGA
>NC_041393.1:232136094-232139762 GCF_002162155.2 Triticum dicoccoides
GGAAGCTTCAGAGAGGAGCAACGCATGAAATAAGTTTGAAAAAAGCGGAAGCAAAAAGCAAATAAACACTCACAACATTTACACATAAATGTTTTTAGGCAAAGGCCCACGGCCCGAGTTCATTACACCTTGAAAAACCCCAGTGGGTGGGTGGACCTGCTACTTAACAGAATTTTCTACAAAAGATTCTCAGGCATTCCCAGCGCTGCGTCGCGATGTCGACGGCTCCCCCCGGCCGGCCTCCAGGTCCAGGGAAGCACCGGTGTCCTTTTCGACCTCCGCATCGCCGTAGACACCCGTCTCCTCCGAGCTGCCCTTCGGGTCGCGAAGAAGCAAGTCGTAGTCATCGCCATTCACGACCGCACCGTCTTCCGTCCGTTCCGGATGGAACTCGTTGTGGAAGGCGAACTCGGTGATATAGCTGGCCCGGGAGGCGATCCGGCCGGCCTGCTCCTGCAGCAACTACTCCGAGCGAGCGCGCTGACCCATCAGCGCGTCCAGCTAAAGATCCGGATGCCAAGACAGCGCGATCCGAAGCGCCATCTCAGCACCGGCCCGGGCGGCGGAAACGCGCCAGTCGCTAAGGCTATCCGGGCCCATCTCCAACCAGCGCTGATAGCGGACGGCTACCTCCGCCAGCCGCTGTGTCTTCGAAAAGGCCCCTGTAGCCAAAGACGAAGCAAGTCAGAAGAGCAACAAAGAAGAAAGGGCCTGGTCCCGACCCGGCAAACAACGAAGAAGCATCACTTACTGGAGAAAGACTCTTCCAGGTGTTGCGCCTCGAGCATCGTACCACGTCGCTCCCGCTCCAAGACACGGTCCCGCTCCCCGAGCGCCTTCTCCAGATCGGCCGCCTTAGCAAGGGCCGCCTTCAGCTCGGCGTCCTTGTCTTCGGCCGCCTCACGGCGGTGAGCCTCGGCCTGACGGGCCTCCTCAGCCGTGGTGGCCTGCTTCCGCAGACGCTCCACCTCGGCCTGGAGCCGGCCCTTGTCGTTGGCCAGCTGGTCGCGCTGCTGGTCTGCCTCGACTAGGGCCTGCTGCGCCTCCACCGCCTTGGCGGCCTCCGCCTTAAGAAGCTCCACCTCGGCCTTGAGGCGGCTCTTGTGACCCGCTAGCTGCTCATGCAACCGGTTGGCCTCGTCAAGAGACCGTCGGGCCGCGGCTGCCTCCGTCCTCGCCTGCGCCACCTCGACGCCGAGACGGCCGGAATCAGCAACAAGTCGGTCATAGTGATGACCAGCCCGGAGCAGTCGGGTCCACCAAGACAGCACTTCGGCTGCATATAAGAAGAACTCAGCAGAAAGAAAGAGTAAGAAAAGGCCTAAGATTTGGCCCAACTGTTACATAGTTGGCTCGAATCTCGAGGGCTACACCCAGTGGGTGCGCTAGCGCGCCCCCACTAGAAGAAAAGAACACAACAAAGTACCTGCGGCGACGCGAAGCTCCTCCTCCTTGGCAGCAAGCTGCTCCTTGAGTTTCCGATGCTTGCCCAGGAGCCAGTTGAAGGCGGCAACCCGGAAGGCGTCAAGGTGCTGAAGAGAAGACCAAAGTCAACACAAGGCCAACGCTCCTAAGGTTTGGCCCAACTGTTACACAGTTGGCCCGAACCTCGGGGGCTACACCCAGTGGGTGCGCTGGCGTGCCCCCATAGAGATAAAATCACAAGAAAACAACAAGAAGAAGGACTTACCAGGACGGCGCGCTCCAACTCACGCGTCCGCTTCGTCTCGGCCTGGGCGAAGGCCTCGAGGCGCTCCGTCCGGCCTCGCAGACGACGGCTGACGGCATCCAGCGCCGCCTCCTCCTGGGTCTGGGGCCCGAAGACGGCCGCGCCCCCGCTCCGTGAGGGCTGCGGCACGGCAGCTCGGCGCCCGCCCTACCGGGGCACTGATACGTCTCCAACGTATCTATAATTTTTTATTGCTCCATGCTACTTTATCTACTATTTTGGACTATATTGGGCTTTATTTTCCACTTTTATATTATTTTTGGGACTAACCTATTAACCGGAGGCCCAGCCCAGAATTGCTATTTTTTGCCTATTTCAGTGTTTAGAAGAAACGGAATATCAAACGGAGTCCAAACAGAATAAAACTTTCGGGAACGTGATTTTCTCACCGAACGTGATCCAGGAGACTTGGACCCTGCTCCAAGGAACAAGAGGCGGTCACGAGGGTTGAGGGCGTCCCCCTGGGCGTGCCCCCCTACCACGTGGGCCCCCTGCTGCTCCACCGACGTACTCCTTCCTCCTATATATACCTACGTATCCCCAAACGATCAGAACAGGAGCCAAAAACCTAATTCCACCGCTGTAACCTTCTGTATCCACGAGATCCCATCTTGGGGCCTGTTCCGGAGCTCCACCAGAGGGGGCATCCACCATGGAGGGCTTCTACATCAACACCATAGCCCCTCCGATGAAGTGTGAGTAGTTTACTTCAGACCTTCGGGTCCATAGCTAGTAGCTAGATGGCTTCTTCTCTCTTTTTGGATCTCAATACAATGTCCCCCCCTCTCTCGTGGAGATCTATTCGATGTAATCTTCTTTTTGCGGTGTGTTTGTTGAGGCCGATGAATTGTGGGTTTATGATCCAACTTATCTATGGAAAATATTTGAATTTTCTCTGAATTCTTTTATGTATGATTGAGTTATCTTTGCAAGTCTCTTCGAATTATCCTTTTTGGTTTGGCCAACTAGATTGGTAGTTCTTGCAATGGGAGAAGTGCTTAGCTTTGGGTTCAATCTTGCGGTGTCCTTTCCCAGTGACAGCAGGGGCAGCAAGGCACGTATTGTATTGTTGCCATCGAGGATAACGAGATGGGGTTTTTATCATATTGCATGAATTTATCCCTCTACATCATGTCATCTTGCTTAAGGCGTTTCTCTATTTTTAACTTAATACTCTGGATGCATGCTGGATAGCGGTCGATGAGTGGAGTAATAGTAGTAGATGCAGAATCGTTTCGATCTACTTGTCTTGGACGTGATGCCTATGTACATGATCATTACCTAGATATGCTCATAACTATGCTCAGTTCTATCAATTGCTCAACAGTAATTTGTTCACCCACCGTAGAATAATTATGCTCTTGAGAGAAGCCACTAGTAAAACCTATGGCCCCCGGGTCTATTCTCATCATATCAATCTCTATCGCTCTATTTACTTGCTTTGCCTTTTACTTTTCACTTTGCATCTATCTATCAAAAATACCAAAAATATTATTTATCATCTCTATCAGATCTCACTCTCGTAAGTGACCGTGAAGGGATTGACAACCCCTAATCGCGTTGGTTGCGAGTAGCTATCGTTTTGTGTAGGTACGAGGGACTTGTGTGTGGTCTCCTACTGGATTGATACCTTGGTTCTCAAAAACTGAGGGAAATACTTACGCTACTTTGCTGCATCATCCTCTCCTCTTCGGGGAAATCCAACGCAGTGCTCAAGAGGTAGCAGGCACCAAGGCGTGCCCCTCGCTGGCCGCTTGCGACGCGGCCAGCACCTCCTCTGACGCCGGGGCGCCCTGCGTTGCCACCTCAGACACTGCCGCCTGCGGTGCCTCCTCCATAGCCGACGCCGCCTCCGGCGCCGCTGCCTGCGGCGCCCCCTCCAGGACGACGCCTCCACCACCATCATCCCCCGCGCGCTCGACAACATCGGCTCGCGGCG
>NC_041393.1:232139958-232160333 GCF_002162155.2 Triticum dicoccoides
GGTCCCCACAGTCGCGCTCCCTCACTGACGATGGTTCAATAACCGTCGCCTCCACCACCATGCCCTCCGGCATCTCGCGCTAGGCCGGCTCCGCGCCGCCTCGTGCCCATGCCGTCGCCGCGCCGGTCCAAGGCCGGACCGACGCCGCCTCCAGCTCCGCCTCGGCCTAGTTCCTGTCCCGCCAGGCTAAGGCCTCGGCGTCGTCTGGGTCCAGGCCGAGGTCTGAGTCGCCTCGTCCCTCCTCCCCGACCAGGCCAGCGAGGTCGGACCGGCTCCTGCGAAACGCGGTCCCTTCGGTGGCCGCGGCCTCCGCCGCCGCCCTCTCCAGCGCGATCGGCAACCTGAAGAAGAAGGCAAAATAAGCAAAAGAGACAAGCAATCCAGGCGCAAGCGGGGAATAAAACTTACCCCGACAGGACTGGGACCAGAGTCGGCTTCGCGCGCTTCTTCTTGGCCGGCCTCCCGGGCTCGGTCGGGTCTGCTGCGCATTTCGATCCGCGGGGTCGCGGTGCGATGCTGTCCTTGCCATGAGGGCGGCTCGGCGCCACCCCATGCGAGGACCCGGCTCCGCCCGCGTTGCCGCCTCCCCCGCCCAACGCCGCTACACCAAGCAACCGGCGTCAGCGTCGCCTTCACCGCGACACGAGCAACAATTCAAGACAAAATGAAGAAGAGAAATACTCGAAGCTTACCGGCTCAACACGCAGCGCCGACGTCGGACTCGGCCACCTCCTCACCACCTTGGGCCTCGGGCTCCTCTGGTGCCACCGGCGCCACCTGCAGCAGAGCCCGGGCGTAAGGATGCCGGCTCGCATTCAGAAGAACCTCCCGTGACGCGTCGGGACGAACAAGAAGATGCGCGGCGGCAAAGTAAGGAGACCAAATGCTCACCTGCGGCGCCGGGTTCGCCTGGCTATACAGCGCCTTGCCGAATCGCCAATCCTCTCCAAGATTGGCCCTGGAGATGTCGTTGACGGTGCACGCGGCCTGCTCCGCAGACAGCCACGTCGACCCCATTCGGTTGGGGTCTTGCAGGCCGATCATCTCGCCAATGAGGCAGGAGCACCTCTGATGCGGGAGCACCCGGCGGGTGATGAACGCGGCGAGAAGGTCCGTGCCGGTGAGCCCCTCCTGCGTCCTCATCACCGTCACCCGCTCGCAGAGGTTGACAATCTCCTATGATGGGCGCCGGGGCGAGTAGCCCCAGTTCACCTTCGCCCGCGGCGGCGCGATGGTGAAAGGGGGAAGATTGATGTGGTCCGCACCATGGTTGCGGATGTAGAAGAAGGAATTCTGCCACTTCTTGGCAGAATCCTCGAGCGGAATCTTGGGGAAATCTGCCACCGACCGCTTGGAGATGACAGCGGCGCCGCAGTCGGCGAACTCCCCGGCCGACGGGCCCTGCTACTTCAAGGAGAAGAAGCGCGCCCAGAGGTCGATCGTCGGCTCGACCCCCAGGTACCCCTCGCACAGGGTCACGAAGCCGGAGAGTTGGACAATGGCGCCGATGCCAAGGTGGTGCGGCTGGAGCCCGAAGAACTCCAAGAACCCGCGGAAGAAAGTGCTCGCCGGCAACCCGAAGCCACGCTCGAAATGCGTGAGGAAGACGACGTGCTTCTGCCCATCGGGCCGGGGCCTTTGCTCGCCGCGCGACAGGCGGACACCGACGTCCGTCTCCCGCGGCAAGCGCCATGATGCTCGAAGCTGCGTGATGTCGTCGGGGGTGACGTTGGAGCCCATCCAAGAGCCCGACGACAGCGCCATGGATAGAAACGGAAGGAAGAAGGACGACGGAGAAGGTCCCTGCTCAAGGCCGCGGGCGCAGCTGTGCGTCGATAGCAAGAAGCAGAGCGAGAGCAAGGGGACAGGAGGGCGCGAGCGAGAATAATGCCCGCCGCCCCCTTGCCCCCCTCAATTTATAAGCCCCTGTTCAAACGTGGGGAAGTGGGATCGTCTGCACGCGCACGTTCCACTACCCCGCAATAAGTGCACACGTACACACACACTAACTGCGCGGGGAAGTGCAACCGCCCCCCAGACGCTGTAATAAATCCGCATGCGTGGCCAAGGGCACGCGGCAGCGGGCCCCTGGCCCATCGCCCAGTCCCGTCACGCGAGTGGCCTGTCAGGCCCCTCCGGCTTCCGAGAACCACGTGGCGCCAGCGCGAAGCCCGAGGGATCGCCTCAAGATTCGACGGACTCCTCGGTTCCCGCCACGGCCGGGATGCCGCGATCCAGTTTCGGAGAAACCGGCACACAGTGGGTGTTGCCAGACCCGGCGTTCGCAGATTCCCCCTTGCTCAAGGGGGAAGCTGTGAAGGCCCACTCATCTGAAGACGGCGGACCTTCACAGCTTCGGGGACTACTGTCGGGGGGATGAACCCCAGGCAGGCAACGGAACGCGGATCTATTTCAAAAATAGCGGGGCCCGCATCGCCCCGCAAAGCGGCGTGCGCCAGGCCGGGCCGCTCGACCCGGCAAGGCGCGCAACCCGGCCAAGACCCTCGACTCGGCAAGGTACGTCGACCCGGCCACAGCGGCTGGCGCAAGGCAACTCAACCCGGCGCAACCTTGGCTTCCCCAGCAAGCCAACCCACCCATGGCGTCCACGGCAACCCAGCCACGGGTCAGCTCCCGTCCCATCCAGGCCGTACGATGGGACGAGACCTCAATCACTGATGACCAAGACTACAGTGACCTCGCCCATACCCGTGGTCAGCCAAAGCGTGGCAACAGTGCCCCCGCCCATACCCGTGGTTAGCCAGAGCGTGGCAACAGTGCCCCTTACCTACCCGCTGACCAGGGCTGGCACGACAATAGTGTTTTCGCCCTCACCACTGACGACAGCAAGCGGCGGCCTGACAGAGAACACTGTGCGCGGCTCGACTCAGCCACGCCATGACGATCGACAAGACGTCGCACAGTCGCCCTAGGCACGCGAGGCCCGCACCTAGGGGAACCCGGCAAACCACAAGCCCCAAGCTGGACCCAGCCCGGTACCCCGGACACCGACAACCCACTGACTCGGCATATTACCATTGTAACCCTGGGTGGGTTGATCTATAAAACCCCCCAGGAGTCCACGACTATAGAGGCATTAGAGATATTCAACAGAGACATATGACACACACGGCATGAAAAGCCACACAAGATAGAGCAAGCAAGATAGGACTAGCCACTACATAGCAACACCAAGGAGAAGGAGCAGCCGGAGCCTTGGCCAGCCTCCTTCCTCCTCCAAACAGCTCCAGGAGCGACATTGTACAATCAAACATCCAACTAAACTCGGCAGGACTGGGGGTGTTATCTCTCCGGAGAGCCCCGAACCTGGATATGTCCGGCGTCCCGTGCCCGCGCATATCAACCTCGCCTCTGAAGCCCACCAGCGCCCTCAAGCCTCCTCCTCTCTTTAGCCATCCCTTGGCATGTATCATGCGCCCACCACGACAAGTTATCCTGACTAAAGTTGGTCTTCGACTGCCAAAGGCACTGGCAATGACGCCGTCTTGGGCTCCACCGTGACCTCCATCCCGCCGCTCTGCTGGTCTTGGTCTCGTTGCACCGATATGGTAACCTTTGCTTGATGCCTCGGTACTCCGCGCCTGCGCTTGCCCCCTTTGCACCAAAGAGGAAACAAGGACACTGCGCAGGCTGGCGCCCGCCTGGCACCCGCCTAGCCGTGATCGCCATGGCTTGCGTCACGAGCAACTCGCGAGGTACTCCCTGCCTTGATCTCTCCGCCTCCTCACCAGCCTGCCTGGTGAGGCCACCCCTGATGAAGCCTTGTGTCGTCCGCCTTGCGAGGCTTGGCCCCTCGCGAGGGTCTTGAGCTTGGGTTGATGAAGACGGGCTGTACTGGGCCACTGCTTGAGCCACGCTGCAGGCCACGTGTAGGCAAGTCTGGGAACCCCCGTTCCCAGAATGCCGACAGTAGTCCTCGGGCCCAAGGCGCGCTCGGACTTGGCTTAGCAGCGAAGCCAAAGGGCAAGTGCGGAGCATGGCGGGCCCCAACAGCCTGCGACCTTGGTTGCCGCATGTCGGTTGATTGGACATGGGCGTATCCACTTCCCCATGCAGCCCTGGCAACTGCCCGATTTGACGAGTCCCTGCTACATGCATAAAGAGTCATGATTACCTGTGATCATGGGGGCCGGCGGTTGGCCTCCTCTGGGATATAAATGTGGAGGGGCGCAAGCCCCCGTTGCACATCTCCCCTCTCCCCGCCTGCTTCTTCTTCCTCCTTCCTCCAGCTGCTCGCCATGTCCCATGGCGCCCACGAAGAGGTTTTTGGCCGCGGAAAAGGGGAAGGCTCACCAGGAAGGGCCTGGTTCCCCTCCTCCCAAGCGCGGCCGAGGTCGCCATCGCAAGCACCCCGCGACTCCTATAGCGGCTCCCCGTGGTCGCGGCGGTGGTCCTTAGCACGGTGAAGGCCGCTTGATTAGCGGGGAAAGACACGCCGTGGCTGCGCGGCCTCCTTGGCCATGCTTTCACTCGGCAGAGGTGCTGCCGGAGTTTGTCGTGTGGTCGGCGTATGCGGCCGGCAACTGGCTCCAGCTTCCCCGCTTCTTCGCCGGTGAACTGCCGGCTGGTTCCCCTGGCAGGCTCTGGCTCCAGGCGGACGGCTACTGCAGTAGGGCCTCCTGGGTCGTGGTGGAGATCTTCATCGTCGGGAACATGGCCCTGGCCCGCGGCTGGTAGACGTTTGCCGCGCGCGTGGCCTGGGCCGGCGTTGCACCCTCCACTTCAAGTTTGATGGCGACACGACCCTCTATAGGAGGGTGTTCGGAGAAGATGGCCGACGTGTCGGGTGCTGCCCTGAAGACAATGACGACGACGAGGTGTTGGGCCTGGGCGACGGCCGTGACGAAGGCGAAGGCGAGCCCGCTCCTGGCGGCGTCCTCAGCTCGCCGAGCTTCAGCGGCTCTTCCTCTGGTGACAGCTCCTCCAGCGGTGGCCGCGATTAGCCACCACGTCGTCGTGCCCGGTTCAAGGGCGGTAGCGGGTTGTCCCACCGTTGCACCTCGGTAAAGTGCGAGGAGGAATCTGATTGAGCTCGGGAGGTTGGTGTGGATCCCTCCTCACGAGCCGTTGCGGGGCGCGCCGCGTTTATTGTGCTTTTTCCTTTTTCCTGCATCGCGAGGGAGAGAAGTATGGAGCCCCATGGGGGCGTGCAAGAGTATTACCCTTAATTGTCATGCTATTTCTATCATTCCTGTGCTATGTTATGGTGTTGCAGCTGTGTGCTTGCGCGTAGGAACAACTTAGCTTGGGAGGTTCGTTGCAGTTTCGCCTTGCGAGGTACTTGGCTGAGGCCTCGCCGGGCGTCTTAAGGCCTGCAAAAATCAGTCAGGAGGATAGCTTTCAAACCTTTGTAGCGAGGGTGACCAGCTTAGGTCATGCGTTTGCATCGCGATGCCCGCGGGGCATGGACCGGGAGGGGTGCTCCCGCTGTGAACTTGGGTGAGGGAGCCTCACGAAATTAGGCAAGAAGGTGCTCATGAGGGCGCCCGCGCAACCCCCTCGTGAGGCTTGCGAAAGAGAGAATGGGCTAGGCGAAAAACAAAGACAGATAATCATGGGCAGGGG
Source organism: Triticum dicoccoides (assembly GCF_002162155.2). NCBI lineage: Eukaryota > Viridiplantae > Streptophyta > Magnoliopsida > Poales > Poaceae > Triticum > Triticum dicoccoides. Next base: position 232,145,545 of record NC_041393.1, read on the forward strand.
ACGGCAAACAACACTAGAAGTAACTCCAATAAAGTTTCAAACAAGGGTGAACAAGCCAACTGCGGAAAGCAAATGAAAAGCTGCGTCTGGCACCTAGTCTAGTCTTTGACATCTTCTCACCAGTGCGGAGCTAAGTGCTGCCACTGGGCGTGGGCGGGAGCCCCCAAGGCCCAAGGGCGGCACTCCAGAGACTCCGGGGCATGTACAACCCCAACTCATTATTACGTGAGAGTGTCACATGTGGTGAGCTTCACATGCACTGGGCCTTCTTCACAGGCACCGGGCCTTTTCTTGGGGCGGCGAGCTTCACAGGCACTGGGCCTTCTTCACAGGCATCAGGCCTTTCTTCACAGGTCCCGGCCCTTCTTTACAGGCACTGGGCCCTTCTTCACGGGCACCATGTCTTCTTTACAGGCACTGGGCCGTTCTTCACAGGCACCAGGCCTTCTTTACAGGCACTGGGCCTTACTTCAAGGGTAGAACCTCCGGAGGTGCTGAATGTTCCATGTGTTCGGAATGGGCACCCCTTCCTGGGTCTCCAAGCACGCGGCGCCAGGTCTGGAAACATGAACAACCTTGAACGGGCCCTCCCACATGGGCGAGAGCTTGTGCAGCCCTTCCCTGGAGAACACCCGCCTGAGCACAAGGTCACCTACCTCGAGAGTCCTGGGGCGGATGTTGCGGCAGTGATACCGCCATAGCGCCTGCTGGTATCTTGCTGCTCGTAGCGCTGCCTCCCGACGGTGTTCCTCCCCCAGCACGAGGTCCATCCCCCGCATGGCGTCCTGCTGCGCTTCATCAAATGCCAGGACCCGCGGGGAGCGACACCTGACCTCGTGAGGGAGGACCGCCTCTACTCCATAGACGAGGAAGAACAAGGTCTCGCTGGTCGACTTGGTGGTGGTAGTGCAGATGGACCATAGCACGGACTAGAGCTCGTCGTACCAGCCCCTACCGCAGGCCTCCAGCTTCTTCTTGAAGGTGCTGGTTTTGAGGCCTTTCAGGACCTCTGCGTTGGCGTGTTCAGCCTGGCCGTTGCTCCAAGGGTGTGCCACCGAAGCGTAGCATATCTGCGTTCCAAGGTTAGCACAATATGTTTTGAAGAGATTGCTGGTGAACTGCGAACCGTTGTCGATGATGATGCGATTAGGAACCCCGAATCGGCTCACGAGGCCCTTGATGAACTTGACTGCAGAGCCAGCTGGGATGGTGCGGACAGCTTCCACCTCTGCCCACTTGGTGAACTTGTTAATGGCGATGTAGAGGTAGCGATAGCCCCCTGGCGCCCGAGGAAATGGGCCCAAGATATCCAGCCCCCAGACTGCGAACGGCCACGAGAGTGGGATGGTTTGCAGGCCTTGAGCTGGCTGCTGAATCTGCTTGGTGTGGAATTGGCAGGCTTCGCAAGCCTTCATCAGTTCGATTGCGTCATTGAGTGCTGTAGGCCAATATAACCCGCTGCGAAACGCCTTGTCGATGAGGGTCCATGATGACGAGTGGTGCCCACAGTCTCCATCGTGAATGTCTGCCAGCAACTCCTTCCCCTGTTCCCTGGAGATGCAACACAGGGAAACACCGTTTGGCCGCTTCTGGTAGAGCTCTCCAACTTGGATGTAGTAGGCCGTGACCTGCCAGGCCACGCATTCCGCGTCCTCTTCTTTCTCTGGTAAAGTCCCTTGCATCAGGTAATCCTTGAGCTCCGCAGTCTAGCATCCCTCCTGAGGCTCCAGCGCCAGGAGCAAGCATGCTCCTGAGGTCAGGCCACAGGCTGGAGCTTCTGAGGCAGGCGGTTGAGGGAGTTCCTCTCGAGGTTGCGCTGTGCTTGATAGTGACGGTGCTGCTGAGGGCTTGAAGAGTCGTTCCTCAAAAACGCCAGGCTCCTGAGGCGGCCGCCTTGATGCCCTCTTGGCGATGTCATCAGCCTCTTGGTTGGTGCCGCGGGGCACATGCTGCAGCTCCAGCCCCAAAAACTGCTTTTCCATCTTGCGCACCTCTGCAAGATACGCCTCCATGTGCTCGTCCTTGGGCTCATACACTTTGTTGGAGAAGTTGACGAGGAGCTGTGAGTCACCCTTGATGATGAGGTGCTTCACCCCTAGTGCGGCCACGGCCTTTAAGCCTGCTATGAGGCCCTCATATTCTGCTATATTGTTGGAAACCTTCTCGCCTTGCTGGAAACAGAGCTGCACGGCGTAATAGAGCTTGTCCTGAGTGGGGGATATAAGCATTGCGCCAGCCCCCACGCCATGTCACGAGAATGCTCCATTGAAGTGCATAACCCAGCCGTCTGGTGCCTCGCTTCCTGGGGAAAGCGACCGATCTTCGCCTGCCTCGAGTCCTGGCGCCTCTGTCCACTTTGCCACAAAATCTGCAAGTGCGGCTCCTTTGACGACTCTGGTCGTGCTGAATTCCAACTAAAATGCTTGCAGCTCGATGTTCCATTCAGCGACCCATCCAGCAGAGTTGGGACTCCTGAGCACCCTCTCCAATGGATAGGCTAAGACGACCTTGATGGGGTGACCTTGGAAGTAGTGTCGCAGCTTCCGCGAGGCCACCAACAGCGCGAGCAAGAGCTTTTGAGGCATGGGGTACCATGCCTTGCGCCCCGCAGCACCGTGCTAACGAAATACACATGATGCTCAACGAGGGTGGGTGCGCCGACGGAGCCCGCACCCTCCAGAGAGTCGAGCGCCTCCTGGGGCGTTGGAGCCCCCGGCTCCTGACTGCTTGGTGAGGTCCCCTCAGCCCTGGGGGCGTCTTCCCGTTGAGGCTGGTCCCCATCTGCTGAGGCCCTGGCCCTTGCGAGGCCTTCCTGGCCTTGAGCTGCCGTTGTCGGGGTTGCGGCCGATGCGGCCTTGACCCGGCGCTCCTTCCGAACCGCCACCAGAGCTGCGCTGGCGGAGTAGGGTGTGGCGACAAGGTAGAGCACCAGGGGCTCCGGAGGGCGTGGAGCCACCATCACCGGAGGGCTGGTCAGGTACTTCTTGAGATCTTGGAACGCTTCATCAGCCTCTTGTGTCCATTCGAACAGGCCCTTCTTCTTCATCAGCTTGAAGAAGGACAGGGCACGCTCCCCCAGCTTGGATATGAAGCGCCCTAACGCAGTTATGCGTCCGGCGAGCTTCTGCATCTCCCTAAGGGTTTGCGGCGGACTCATGTCTTCGATTGCCTTGACCTTCTCTAGGTTGGCCTTGATCCCTCTGTGGGACACGAGGAAGCCCAGAAGCTTGCCAGAGGGAACACCAAACACGCACTTCTCCGGGTTGAGCCGCAGGTCCACTTCACGAAGGCTCGCGAAGGTTTCTTCCAGGTCCTGTATCAGGGTCTCTGCCTCCTGAGACTTCACCACAATGTCGTCGACGTAGGCCTCGGAGTTTCTCCCGAGCTGCCGGCCCAAGGCGATATGCATCAACCGCTGAAAGGTTGTGCCCACGTTGTGCAACCCGAATGGCATGCAGGTGTGGCAATACACCCCGCACGGGGTCAGGAAGGCCGTCTTCTCCACGTCTTCTATCACCATCTTGATTTGGTGATAGCCCGAGAAGGCATCCGGGAAGCACAACAGATCGCACTCAACGGTGGAGTCGATGATTTGGTTGATGCGGGGGAGCAGGAACGGATCTTGAGGGCAGGCCTTGTTGAGGTTGGTGAAGTCGACGCACATGCGCTCCTTTCCTCCCTTCTTCGGCACAACAACGGGGTTTGCCAACCATTCAGGGTAGCGAACCTCGCGAATGACACCTGCAGCTTCCAGCTTGCGGGTTTCTTGGACAATGAAGGCCTGCTTCTCGGTGGACTGCCGCCTTGCTTTCTGCTTCACGGGGCGCACATTGGGGCACATGTTCAGGTGATGCTCAATCACCTGCCTTGGGACCCCTGCTAGCTGCTTGGGTTCCCACGCGAACACCTCCTTGTTCGCACAGAGGAATTTCACCAGAGCCTCCTCTTGTTTGGGGTCGAGATTGGCGCCTATGGTGAAGGTGGCGCCGGAGGATCCATCCTCATCGATTGGTACCTGCTTGGTCTCCGCCTTGTCTTGGGTGAACAACTGCTTCTTCTTGGTTGGCGCAACCCCCTTGGCCTTGGGGGTGTCTGCGCTGCTAGGCTGCACCAATGCGCGTGGCTGTCTTGAAGGCGAGCTTGAGCGCCTACAGAGCATCTTTTGTATATCCAGCTACGGTGAGGACGCCGCTGCTCCCGGGCATCTTCATGAGGTTGTAGGCCGGGTGAGTCGCTGCCATGAACTGGGCCAAGGCAGGGTAGCCGAGGATGACGTTGTACGGGAGACCGATGTGGGCGATGTCAAAGTCGACCAGCTCCGTGCGGAAGTTGTCGTGGGTGCGAAAGGTTACCGGAAGGCGGATCTGCCCCAGGGAGCCGGTGGAACTGCCTCTGACGCCCGAGAAGGGCTTGCTGGGTCGGAGTCGTTCCAGCGGCACGTGGAGGAGGCTGAAGGCCTCCACCGAGAGCACGTTGAAGCCGACACCGCCGTCGATGAGGGTCCTGGTGACGGCCACCTGGCAGATGGTGGGCGTGCAAAGCATCGGGAGCGCACCCGAGCAGGTGGTGTTGGCGGGGTGATCGTCCAGGCTGAAGGTCAAGTCGGCCTTGGGTGCCACCCAACCCGGAGGAGCTCCATGGCGTGTGAGGGCGGCGCCGATCTGGCGGACGAATGGCTTGACATGGCGGCTCGAGGGTGGCGCCCGCGAGACGCCCAGGAGAGCTGCGATGACCGGGGCGCCGGCACAGCGTAATGGGCGAGGAAGAGGTCGCGCAGCCCCTCCCAGGAGGCCACAGAAGCCGTTGGCAGGTGGAGCAGCCACATGCGCGGAACGCCGGTGAGGGCCATGGGAAACCAGTTAGCCATGACCCTATCGTCGCCCCCGGCCTTGAGGACGGCCTCCTCATATGCCAGCAGGAAAGCTAGCGGATCCATCGCGCCGTCATAGTGCGGCGGCATCTCTGGCTTGAACTTGTTCGGCCAGTGCACCTGTCGCAAGGTGGGGGCCAAGGCTCGGAGCCCCCTGGCCCCAGTGCCGGCGTCGACGGCCAGAGCGGGCGGTGCGTTGTCCACCATGAGGGCAAAGTGCGTTGTTGATGGAGAGCAGTTCGACTGAAGGGAGAGCTCCGGCGCACCCCTACCTGGCGTGCCAAATGTCGAATATCGGGTTCCGGCAAAACCCTTAAGGTTTGAACTCTCGGGTGCGCATGAAGATCTTCCCCCTACCAATCCACGTCCCAGCGCCTCGCGGTGAATCTAAGCTACACGATGAACAACATGAGGGACACAAGGTTTATACTAGTTCGGGCCACCGTTGTGGTGTAATACCCTACTCTAGTTTGTGGTGTGGTGGATTGCCTCTGGGGCTGATGATGAATAGTACAGAGGAAGAACAGCCTCGCGAGAGGTGTTCTTGAGCTGGTGCGATGTTCTACTTGGGTGGATCTAGTCGCCTCTTGATGAGATGAGCTCTCAATGATCCTCTCTTTCTATCGTGGTGGCTATCTCTATTTATAGAGGCCCTGGTCCTCTTCCCAAATATTGAGCGGGAAGGGAGCCAGCAACGACCATTTTGAAGGGGAACAGCTAGTACATGTTATCCTGACTAAAGTTGGTCTTCGACTGCCAAAGGCACTGGCGATGATGCCGTCTTGGGCTCCACCGTGACCTCCGTCCCGCCGCTTTGCTGGTCTTGGTCTCGTTGCACCGATATTGCAACCTTTGCTTGATGCCTTGGTACTCCGCGCCTGCGCTTGCCCCCTTTGCACCAAAGAGGAAACGAGGACACTGCGCAGGCTGGCGCCCGCCTGGCTGCGATCGTCATGGCTTGCGTCACGAGCACCTCGCGAGGTACTCCCTGCCTTGATCTCTCCGCCTCCTCGCAAGCCTGCCTGGTGAGGCTGCCCCCGAGGAAGCCTTGCGTCGTCCGCCTCGCAAGGCTTGGCCCCTCGTGAGGGTCTTGAGCTTGGGTTGATGAAGACGGGCCGTACTAGGCCACTGCTTGAGCCAGGCCGCAGGCCGCAGGCAGGCAAGTATGGGGACCCCCGTTCCCAGAACGCCGACAACCGAGTTTGGTAAATTGTGCGTAGCGGTTAGATTTTGTGTGGAGGCTATATATACCCCTCCACCCACTCTTCATTCGTGGAGAGAGCCATCAGAACATGCCTACACTTCCAACATACATTTTCTGAGAGAGAACCACCACCACTTGTGTTGAGGTCAAGATATTCCATTCCTACCACATAAATCTTGATCTCTAGCCTTCCCCAAGTTGCTTTCCACTCAAATCTTCTTTCCACCAAAACCAAATCCTGTGAGAGAGATTTGAGTGTTGGGGAGAATATCATTTGAAGCACAAGAGCAAGGAGTGCATCATCAACACACCATTTGTTACTTCTTGGAGAGTGGTGTCTCCTAGATTGGCTAGGTGTCACTTGGGAGCCTCCGTCAAGATTGTGGAGTTGAACCAAGGAGTTTGTAAGGGCAAGGAGATCGCCTACTTCGTGAAGATCTACCCTAGTGAGGCAAGTCCTTCGTGGGCGACGACCATGGTGGGATAGATAAGGTTGCTTCTTCGTGGACCCATCGTGGGTGGAGCCCTCCGTGGACTCGCGCAACCATTACCCTTCATGGGTTGAAGTCTCCATCAACGTGGATGTACGATAGCACCACCTATCGGAACCACGGATAAAAAATCTCCGTGTCTCCAAATTGCGTTTGCACACTCCAGTCACATCCCTTTACATTCTTGGAATTTGCATGCTTTACTTTCAGCTGCTCATATCCTCTTGTCATGCTTGCTTGATATGTATTGTGAATGTCAAAACTTGTGCAAAACTCCACTTCAACTTAAAGAAATTAAAAACTTCAACTTTTCTGGCTTAGAGTCTATTCACCCCCTCTAGAAACCTCTTCTCGATCCTTTCAATTGGTACCAGAGCTTTGGTCTCCATTGCTTTGGTTTAATCACCATTGGAGGAAGATGGATGAGTCTACTTTGGGGAGTCTTAGACATAGAGTACTTATACTTGATGGAGAGTACTTTCATGAGTGGAAAAATGAGATGCTTGTAATTTTCAATGAATATCATTTGAACAAGTACATTACTCGCCCTTGTGCACCTCATATTGATCCTATGCATCCTACTCTTGATGACTCAATTGACATGATTCGCAATCTTAGAACTGTTAATCTTATCACTAGAGGGTTGCCTAGAAACTTGATTGGATGTTTGCCTACTCTTAAGTGTGCCTACACCATATGGAAATTTCTTGAGGAACGTTTTCCAAATTATTCCTTGCAAAATCTAGATGAAATTCTCCATAAGTCTATTTCCTTGAGTAAGATGAATTCCAATGATCCTAACTTTGGTGATTGTCTATTTGAGCTTACAAATCTTATGTGTGCCAAAGGAGATGTTTGAATTATTAGCGATATTATTTCCGAAGCTATTAGAATTCAAAAACTTTGCTAGGAAGGCCCAAAATCAATTTGAAGTGAAGATCAAGAAGGTTTGCAGCGACAACGAGACGGAGTTCAAGAATGCAAATGTGGACACCTTTGTTGATGAAGAAGGGATTTCACATGAGTTCTCAGCTACGTACACACCTCAACAAAATGGAGGTGTTGAGAGGAAGAACCGGACACTCATCAAAATGGCAAGAATGATGCTTGATGAGTACAAGACGCCGAAGCACTTTTGGGCGGAAGCGGTTGAGACAACTTTGTTGGGCTCTACGGTAGGGTGCGTCGACTGCAAATTAAAATTTCCTACATGCAGAACAACCAAGAACATGCTACGGGAGATGGATCACAAATCATTACCACTAGACGCACAGTGTCGTGCAACGGAAGTAGAGTTGAGGTAGCGCGTCCGCGTGGATCGTCTCCTCCTCGTCCGATCTCCCTCGAACAGTCGGTCGTCCGATCCCACATACAAGTTCGCCGGAGCGGCGCAAGTGCACCGCCTCTAACGGTATCTGTGCGTGCAGGAGGAACACCGTGCGGTGGACTGCTAGGTCCAATCACACAGTCGACGGCGAGTGGAGGTGGCTATTCGCAACACATGCAAACCCTAGTCGCAGCACCGAAGCGATCAACTTCATGAGTGCGCCGCACCTCCACTTTATATAGGCATCCGTCGCAGGCTCAACACTTGGGCCTCACACGAACCCTAAGGCCCAAAGTCTACTCGGTCACGTTCCTAGTCCAGTTCGGATCACATCTGACCAGTGTCCTACGAACCGACCTCGTAGGTTCCTTCCCTTAAGCGCGCGACCCCTTAGGTTCAAGTCGGCTTGGTCACAGTTCGGATCACCTCCGACCTGCACGGTTGGTAGCAGCCTCTAGCAAGGCGTGCCGACCACCAAGCAGACTATGAAGCTGGTTAGGCGAACCTGTACAACTTGTCACACTTCTGTTCCCTTTGCCGCATGATATATGTTGTCGGGTTCAAGGCGAGACTGTCATCCTTGTGCTAGCCCGACCTCTTTCTCGTTCCAGTGATGCCGACCACAATCTGGATTATCTCATAATCCTTGTCGCATGGCCATGCTTCTCTTGGTCGGATCACATGAGGGGCCCAGAGTATATCTTTCCTCATCGGAGGGGCAAATCCCATCTTGCTCGACCACGTCTTGCAGCATGGGTCTGGACAAGCCCGAAACCTACCTTTGTAACTATCCAGTCATGGAGTAGCGCTTGGTCGGCCCAAAGCAAGTCTGTCACCATCCCGAGTACATGCGTCAGCTCAGGTCTTAGGACATAGAACGTATGTTGTACTAGAGACTCACAAATGACATATCGCTGCGTCTCATAGTTGGGTCTGTCTGACTCGGACCTTATCTCGACTCGGATACAACTACATCGAATCCGACCAAACCTTTCCAAGTCCATATTATCCGGTTAGCATCCAATGCTCCATGGCTAGTGAGACCGAGCCATCGATCGTGGCATATGCTAGTCTAGTCGGCTGCGCGTCCACAGAGCCCTTTCGACTAGGGACCTTTTAGGACAGTCATCATACAATGCATAGTCCCACAAACAAGTCATGTACTTGCTGATACACATCAATGATAATGTCCAAGGACTATCTTTATTCATAAACACATAGGAAATATCATCATACATGATTGCCTCTAGGGCATATCTCCAACAAGCTTGTCATGCAACAAATCACTTGTATCTTCACAAGCTACTCGGCAAGACGGCATACGAGCTCCTCACCGGTAACAAACCCCAAGTTGGATACTTTCGAGTATTTGGCTCAAAGTGCTACATTCTTGATAAGCATCGTCGTTCTAATTTTGCTCCTAAATCTCATGAAGGTTTCCTACTTGGTTATGGCTCAAACTCTCACACTTACCATGTCTACAATAATTTCACCCGAAAGGTTGAAGAGACGATAGATGTGAAGTTTGATGAATCTAACATCTCACAAGTAGAGCAATTGCCAATTGATGTAGGAGACAAAGACCCTTCGGAAGCAATCCAAGACTTGTCTATTGGCAAGATTCGTCCAACAGAGGTGAAGGAGAGTACCTCGTCCGTCCAAGTGGAGGCTTCTGTCGGTGTCAAAACCGGCGGATCTCGGGTAGGGGGTCCCGAGCTGTGCGTCTAAGGCTAATGGTAACAGGAGGCAGGGGACACGATGTTTTACCCAGGTTCGGGCCCTCTCGATGGAGGTAATACCCTACTTCCTGCTTGATTGATCTTGATGATATGAGTATTACAAGAGTTGATCTACCACAAGATCGTAGAGGCTAAACCCTAGAAGCTAGCCTATGATTATGATTGTTCTCTATGGACTAAACCCTCTGGTTTATATAGACACCGGAGGGGGCAAGGGTTACATAGAGTCGGTTACAGAGAAGGAAATCTACATACCCGAATTGCCAAGCTTGCCTTCCACGCAAAGGAGAGTCCCATCCGGACACGGGACGAAGTCTTCAATCTTGTATCTTCATAGTCCAACAGTCCGGCCAAAGTATATAGTCCGGTTGTCCGAGGACCCCTTAATCCAGGACTCCCTCAGTAGCCCCTGAACCAGGCTTCAATGACGATGAGTCCGGCATGCAGATTGTCTTCGACATTGCAAGGCGGGTTCCTTCTCCGAATACTCCATAGAAGATTTTGAACACGAGAATCGTGTCCGGCTCTGCAAAACAAATTCCACATACCACCGTAGAGAGCACAATATTCCAAGATCTGGTCTGCTGACGGCTTTTTATGACATCACACCATGGTCCGGTCTTTATTCGAACTGTTTTTCACAACCTGCCACCACACATATCGCGAGGCAGCTTTATCGGCATATCTCGTCGAAGCAGAGATCGTGTCCCCTTATCACGGGATTCTCATCAATACGGGTGTGGGTAACCCAACCGTGCCATCAATCATGGCACTTGGGGAATAAGCATTTTTAGCGGGTAAGTGGGGAGGCGCAAGACCTCTGCTGCCTTTATAAGGGGATAAGAACTCCCTTTTTCACCCACGCCCTCCTCTACTCATCCATTCCTTTCCGCTCGAGCCCTAGTGCCGAAGCGCTCCTCTTCTCCGCCCAAAAAGGCTTCCCAAAAATGTTTGGATCTGGAGCAGGAGGCAAGTGGATGGCCTCTACCGTCCGGGAGAAGGATATCAAAAAGCTTCGGGGGGGCGGGTATCTGGCCAAGAGAATTGGCCACCGTCTTCCGACAGTGGGACAGATCATCCCCACTCCGGAGCCCCACGAGAGGGTGGTATTCCTCCCTCATTTTATCTGCGGGCTAGGGTTTCCCCTTCATCCATTCGTTCGCGGCATCATGTATTATTACGGGATTGATTTTCATGATCTATCCCCAAATTCCTTCCTCAACATCTCGACATTCATCGTCGTGTGCGAGGCCTTTCTCCGCGTCCCACCGCACTTTGGCTTGTGGCTAAAGTTTTTTAATGTGAAGCCCAAGGTAGTGAGCGGCGAGCATGCCGAATGCGGAGGCGCCATGGTGAGCAAGATGCCCAATGTTACATGGCCGATAGGGACTTTTAATGATTCCGTCAAGGAGTGGCAGCAACAGTGGTTTTACATCACCGAGCCGCATGGCAAGGAATGGGCCGCCGTTCCAGAGTTCAGATCCGGTGCCCCCCTGTGACTTACGTCCTGGCACAAGAAGGGCCTGAACTAGGCTTCGTCTGACAAGCTATCGGAGCTCCAGACGCGCATCCAAGACATGGAAGACAAGAGCATCAAGCTCGTCAATGTAGTCCAGGTGATGTTGGTTTGTCGGATTCTACCATGTCAACACCGGGCTTGCAATCTATGGAGTTCGACCCGGCCAAGCACCAGACCCTGCTAGAGCTCTTTGGCTCTACGCATAAGGACATCTGGAAGGTGCTTTTTAAGTCAGGCAAACCGTGGCCGGACTCCACCGAGGACTGCGGGTACCAACTGTCTCGCCCCACAAGTTCGGTAAGTAACTGTATGTTTGACAATTCATGTGTTTTATCTTCACATCCTCAGGAAAATACTTAACGTATTTCCCATCAATTTCCTAGGGCTGGGTGAAGAAGGCAGGGCGGATCTACTGTCCCCGCTGCCAGAAGAACCAGTCGGCCCACTTCTGATGAAGATGTTGGTCCCGGCGCCTTATAAGGCGCCGAAGAAGAAGGCCGAAAAGGAGGCCAAGAAGACCAGGGGCGGCCTCCGTCGTCGTGGAGCCTCAGACACAAAATCCGAAGACTCCGATGCCCATTCTTACTCTGAAGAGGACGGGGAGGAGGAGGAAGACAAATCCCCCGCGGGGGGAAAGAAAAAAAGGAAGGCCTCCACATCCTTGGAGGCCGATTCGCCTAAGAGGGGAAAAACTCCTCTTCAAGAGAAGTTCACCGCCGCTGCCCATAGCATCCCGGAGTGGGATCCCAGGGCTGAGCCCCTGGTGAACTCGTGAGTATAAAATCTGAACACGCTCATGTGTCCAGAATTGTCACGGCGTGATATTTTAATCTGAGCCATACTTTTTTCAGTCCGGCAAGGTCCCGCGCCGAACAATCCTCGTCAGAGGATCTGCTGGGTTCGGATGCAATGGAGAGCGGGACACCCCCGAAGGCCCCCTCCCCCAAACATATGACTGAAACTGAGTTTTCGTCCCAGAAGGACCCAGGCCATGGAGGGGGGGGGAGATTGCAAAGGCGATGCAAGGAGGCCAAACTTCAGTGTCCGGACATATGGGAGAGAAGGCTCCCGTAAACATCGACAGCGGGGGTTATCTTGAATCCGGCCCCTAGCCGGACACAATTCTAGAGACTCATAAGGCCGTAGGGTCAGGCAGGCGACCTCCTTCAGCTGGAGGAGGTGTGTCTGTTCCACCGGCAACCTCTGTCCAACCAAAGGTGTCGGATGCTTTATTGGCGGCGCTGAAGGGTGCCTCCATTGTTGATGAACACCGTGCCCTTATGGGTGCAGTGATTGAGAAGATTCAGTCTACTGAGAGTGGACTAAATGAATCCCGCATCAGCCTTATAAGAGGCTTTGAGGTATGTTTTATGAAGTTTGGAAGAGTGTCATGGTATAGATAGCAGCCGCTGATACACTGTTCGTTGAAAAAAGGGAACCAGACAGAGGATGGAATTTATGTTCATAGGAGACTCAGTTAATGACATCTATCACTCTTTTTAATAAGCAGGCGTCTGTAGCGGCTGCCGCCTCTCATGCTGCGGAAGTATCCGGACTGAGGCATAGTCTGGAGCGGGCCAAAGGAGAACTTGGCCAAGTGAAGAAACAACTGGAGGGTAACCAAGGTATGCAGAAACCTTGTTTATTTAGCACGAATTAATGAGTTTGCATGATGAAAATATTTTGATAATGTGCTCTAGGGCGACAGCCGAAATTAAGGCTCTGAAGAAGGTTGTGGCCGAAGCCGAGAAGAAGGTAGCCACAGAGCAGTCTCTCCGTGAGAAGCATGGGGCCAGAGTTATTGAAGCTGAGCGGGAGCTTCAGGAGACCATGAAGAAATGCGAGTCCTTGGAGCAGAGCTTATCAGGGAAAGAATCCAAACTCTCCCAAGCTCGCCAAGCTGCCAGTGATGCCTAGGGGGAAGCCCAGGGTGCCCTGAAGGAAATTCAGGAGGCGAGGAAGATTGCGGCTGGTAAGGCTTTTTCTATACAAAGCGGGTATTTGAGAGGAGAAAATCAAGTTTGATAGCTTGAGTTTTGATGTATACAGGGGTATTCGCGGAGCTGCCACGCAGCATATCTGATGCCGCCCAATTCTACCAAGCCGAGAGAAGAATATTGTGGATAAGCTCTTCTGGATGCAGTATCTGGCGCCAAATTATCCGGTGCCTTTCTCCGATCAACTGAAGCAGCTGGTCGAACTGCATAAGGCAGCCGAGCTAGCCATGAGGGATTTAATTATCCGGCTGTGGCCTGCTGAGCCGATTCCGAGCAGTTACTTTGGGCTCGTGAAGCGGCTTGTGAGTGACTGCCCTCAATTCGAAGTCATCAAGCGGTCGGTCTGCATAGAAGGTGCGCGAATGGCCTTCGCCCGCGCAAAGGTGCATTGGGGGAAGATGGATGCATAAAAGCTGATGACCGAGGGACCGCCGAAGGGGAAGGGGCACCGCAAGCCCGAACTGTATTATGAAGGTGTCTTGAAAGGAGCCAACCTTGCGGCGGAGCAATGCACCAATTACATTTCCATGAATACGGTCATGTTTGTCCTTTGTAATATTTGAACAAGGTCATTTTCTATTATTTATTGCTTGTAGTATGAAAGTTTTTCCTCCTGTGCGACCGTTTTATATATTAATCCTGAGAGTTGGCTAGTCGTCGGCTTCCGCCCCCACATAGTAAGTACGGGGGTGTTCGGGGATAAACCTGAGCACCCTTTATCCCAGTTTTGGGTCCCTAAAGAAGGTGCTCAGCACAGCGAACCGGGCAATCGGACTATAGGGCTTTATCGCTCTCACTTAGCCATAGGAGTTTTTTACAAGGAAGGTAGGCGCAGCCCCTGGTGTTCGGAAGACCGCACGAGGGGCTCTATAAGCGCCTGATCGGAAAAGGCCGATCCGTCGCACACTGCATTGGTTATGGCATTATGCGGAAGAAATCCTTAAAGATTTTAGAACCTCTTGAACAGCTGACCAGCTCTCGCTACATCATGACAGTCAGTTTTCGGCTTTCTCTACTCATAGAACCGGGACACAATCGCAGTAGTTCTCCCAGTGCTACCTTAGCCGATATAGCGGAACGTAAGGTACCCAAACATAGGAGCCGGGCAAACCCAACTATTGACCCAAGACATGATTCAGAGCTGATGCATATAATGCTATAAGTTCGGGGTGCCGAACTGCGTGAAGGTGTTCAGACTTTTTTGTCGTAGTATGGGCATAATGAAGCCCCTGGCATATTAAGGCATATCGTGATAAGCAGCCGCCTTTTAACAAAATAATTTTAAATAAGAAATAACAGTAGATGAGCATCACATAAATCCACATGTTGTATTTGAATAATACGTCAATGCGTATGAGTATAGATGATGTGATAAAAAGAAATATGATTGCGGAACCTGCTGATACGTCTCCAACGTATCTATAATTTTTGATTGTTCCATGCTATTATATTACCCCTTTTGGATGTTTATGGGCTTTATTTTACACATTTATATCATTTTTGGGACTAACCTACTAACCGGAGGCCCAACCCATATTGCTGTTTTTTTTTGCCTATTTCAGTATTTCGAAGAAAAGGAATATCAAACAGAGTCCAAACGGAATGAAACCTTCGGGAGCGTGATTTTTGGAACGAACGTGAT